>NC_043998.1:16506419-16811141 GCF_902150065.1 Myripristis murdjan
CTCGCCGTTCACAAGTTGCCTTGCAGTGGGAAAACCCATTTTGGTGCTAAACCGGCTGTTGTCTTCCGCCCCTGAAATCTACCTCGCCTGGAGAGCTGCCCTGAGTGGACTGAAACTAAAGAGTAACACACACACAAACACCCTCAACCCCACCCACACCGCTGCTGAAGGGGAGCTTTGTTGTGGAAATAACAGCAGAGGACCTGACCATTTATCACCTTCAACCTCTTGGGTTTCAACAAGCGTTGGCTGGTCCATTCACTCTTTTAAGGTGTTCAAAGTGCGTGGAGGATGCAGATGGAGTATCTGTCTATTTCACTTCAGACCAGAACAGGGGCTTCACAGCATCAAGAAGCACTGACACTGAGCGTCAGACTGTTTTTTTAATATGCAAGAAAACATTCCTCTAGCCTGACTCATCCTTCTGTGACTGCACTCTTATTAAACCTGTCCCAGCAACCCTCAGATTAGTATTCTAATTCTGTGGTTGCCAAACCGAGGTTCAGGGACCTCCGGGGGCTCCTAGGTAAAGTAGATGTTTCACTGTTATTTCACTCAGCAGAGGTTAATGAAACGCGATAACTCAAGAGGAATGACAATTTCTATTACAGGTTCCACACTCCCCACTGCAGTTATCACCCCACCTACAGTAAAGGCAGTTATGTAAGTCTATATAAAGTAATTACTAAGACAAAACATCTCATCAAGCTGGACTTCTTGGTAAGAAATTCAGCCCAAAGTCTAACACAAATCTATTTGATGTGGGAAAGGTTTGGGTATCTCTGTTCTTAGAAATGAATACATGACTTTCAGGCAGGTGAACTCAGCTGCCTTCAGACAAAATTCCCCAACAGTGGTGACAACCCACTCCCCTGCAATGTGTCAAGCAACTGGAGCTGTCAGCCGGCCTCAGGGCAAACTGTCAGTTTGGTCACAGAGGTGAAATTTAGATGGCGGAGTATAGCGCTATTATTGTTAACAAGACTAACCAGGGATCCTAGAGGAGCGTAAAGCCATCTAAAGTTAACCCGCAGTTTAAGGTTGACTTTAGACTAGAATCACTGCGTGCATCATATTATCAAGCTGCTCTGAGGTAATGAGGATAGGCAAAACATGAGCTAAAGCTTTTCTAAAAACCAGCCTATAAGTGATTTTCTGCCTGGATTGGTGGTTATATTAAAGCCATCCCTTTATTACCACTGCATCGCTGAAAGTAACACCACAAGACAACATGACTGGTCTCTCACCAACGGGAAGGACGCATAAGGCATTTCAGGTCACTTGTGCGTCAAAGTTATCCAGTGTCCCCTATCGCTGTCCCCGTTTTCTAGCATCTGTCCACCGGCGCAGCAGGTGTCCCTCCTCCCGTGGGCTCGGACGCGGTCAGCGGCACGGAAAACAGAAACAGTGAAGTCCGTCTTACCTTGTAGACATTCTCCGTTATACGGTGCACCTCGTCGGTCCGGGACATCCTTGGAGCGTCAGGCAAAACCATAGACTAGATTTCCTTTGGAGACGGTGTGTAGTATTTTCCGAAGAAAACACTACGGCGGGAGGAAAAAAGAAGCCGGTGGCGGGGGATCTCGGTGGTTAGTCTACAAGTGAGAGGGAGAGACGAGCTCGTCTGGCCGTGGGATCCCTGCTTTTATAGGAAAGTCCTCCACTGCGCCCACACTGGCTCCCCACGCAGCCAGTCAGTCGGTGCCACACTCGGCTGGAGCGCAGAGGCGGACTCACTCCTCATAGGGATGGCTGCTGCGTTCAGGCACAGTCGGAAATATTGGAATTACGAGATGCGCCGCACACGAACCTGCGTTAAGAAATAAATAATTAAATAAAAATAAATAAATAAATAAAAAAAATGGGGTGAAATGGGGACACAGTCTGATTCCCCTTCTGGTGAGCTGTGACGTTAAACAGACGGAGGGCATGGCAGCTCTCCCAGTAACGGATGATAGGCCAGCGTTGCCTAAGTTTATATGAGAGTGATTGTTGATTATGTCTCTAGGGGTTAAAAGCGGGCTTGTGACCAGAATGCCCGAGTTTACCGGAAAAAATAACGAATAATCTGCTGAATAATCCCTTCTTAAGTAAAAGAAATGATTAAGTGCCCCCGAGCAAGAGTCTTAACCCCCCACCTCCCCACTCCTGTGGTGCTTAGTGACAATATTTTAAAATATTTTAACATATTACACAATGGCTGTACTGGATAGCTCTCATATCTGAATGTTTAGTATTATGCACATTTTTAGGAATTTTAAGATGGATTTTGTTGGAAACGAGCATGGTGTTCTGTCAACCTTCCATGGATTGTATAAAGTTTCAAAATTTATGTTTTGACAAATTGAATTCATGTTTTCTTAAATGGATCGGCTAAAACATCAGTCTGATCAATAGAGGCAACAGCACTCCAAAGGGGTGACATTTGTTAAAGGGTCCATTGTTGTCATTTTGAGTTCTGGCCAAAAGCATGTGCGTCAACCCACATTTACGACTTCGGGAATTAGCGCTTACTGACGGGGAGTCCTTGAATGCAGCATGGCATTTAAACGAACCACGCCTCCTCCTCCTCTGTCACACGCGGCCCACGCCGCCGCCCCTGCCAGAGACCATTCATAGACCTACCTGGATATGTCCATCCCTGTACAAAAGACTTAAAAGGTCTCAATCCATTCACAAACTTTATACACCTGTCTCAAGAGGCTCTTCAGTTTAACTGTGTGAGGCACTTTGTGTAACATTTGTTTGTATGAAAAGTGCTAAGAAAAAGCCTCACTGACTTCTTGATCATTCTTTTAAAACCCCTTTAAAATTCTCATGATCAACTATATTCTGCTCCCATGACATTACTATTATAACCGTATAATATTAAAATATAAACACTCATAGTGGAAAGTTAAGAGTGACCTTATGGTATTCTCTGGTGAGGAATCACTAAGGTCTTATTATATTCATAAAGACACTTGTGGTTTTCCTACTTGTATAGTTTGCCTCTATTTAGATTTAATATATTTCTTATATTGCAAGGGAATATTCAGGCTGAAATAGTGTATTTTTGTTATTGTTGACGGTGATTTGTTTACCCAGCTCTATCTTTGTGTGGGTCCGGTACTTCTGGCTGAGTGGGCTATTGTTGGATTGAGTGGGATGGAGCCACATTTTCTTGGACTAAAAGCTTCAATGTTGTGGGTTTGGGAATCCCACACATCTTGTCAGCACGTCACGATCTGATGTCTTTTGTCTGTAGAAAAACACGCTTGAAAATGTTATGTAGATTTGTATAGGGATAAGGATGTAAAGATTAAGATAACATGGCAGCAGTCTGAAGGAGGACAGCCATTCCTGCTCTACTCAGTGAAAAAAATCTTTCTTATTCTGTGAGATAAAATAGGACTAGATGAAATGTTTTAGGCCTGCTTGTAGTCGGGATAATAAAGTGGTGCATTTGTGACTGGTACCTCAGTTTAAAAGCCAGATCAGGATGGGTTCCGTTTGTTTACCACTGTCACGTCTGATTAAAACAGGACCCAAGGACGGCAAACTCCAGACAGGGAAGTGAAAATCAATCAGGCATGTTTGGTCTTTAGAGGGGCAGGAATCAACTTTCCCACGAACAGCGAGCCTATTGATCTGATTGTCTGTGAGCAAGCAGTCTCCACCGTATAGCTGCTGTAATTGAGTGTCATTTTATCATTTGACTTCCAATCTATCTCAGAGGATAATTATGAGCAGATGAATCAATTTAATGCTCCCTAATAGCAGTTAGTGAAAGCAATCTCATGTAATTGGACCCAGAGAGGACATGTGAATGTAATATCTGTTAAAATTAACCATAGTCTCCTCGTGGGTCACTCCGCATCCCCAGTATAGAGGCATGGACAGTGGAGGAAGAGGAGGCAGGCACGCTGTCAGAGGACAGTGGCAGTGGGCAACACACACACACACACCTACGTATCTGAGGCACCCATCCTGTGCCTCTGCAGAGCTCGGTTTTGTCTCAGCGGCATGTCATTGAACCCCGCTTCATCCACAGCCTACTCACTACCACTCTCTTAAGCTTTTTTCTGCCTCTCTCTTTTTGTCTCTGGTTCAAATCTGCATTGGTGATTCATAAAGCGCAGCGCTCTAACATTCAGGTTGCTCTGCTGTCTGTGCGTCGCCCACTCCCACGCAACCCAGCGGGCTTGTAGTGAGCAGTCAGATACAGAATGGGGCCAGTTCATTCAAAGCAATAGCTCACTGTGAAGTGGATTTCGGCACCCCTGACAAAGACATGTATTCAGGCCATTTCAAAATCACTAAAAGCTTATGGGGAGAGGTGTCAGCATTCAGGCTTTGTTTGTTAATACCTCAAGGCTGTAGAGGGGAGGATTTTATTTCTACTGTTGATATTGTAGAGTGTCAAGCTGATGCTCTTACGCTTTGCAATAGCTGAACTAGATTTAATTCTTAAAATACACACCAACGTTATGAGTGTGATAATGGGAGGGGTCAGAGCCAGTGTCCTGATATTGATCATTTAAGACTGAAAAGCTAAGAATAGTTTTTTTTTTTTTCATCTGTATTACTGCTTTAGATTCAACCAAATAACATATTTAAATGCAAACTTTTTTTTTTTTTTTTTTTTTATAGGGAGAGACCTCATTGTATATCAAGTCACCTCTCCCCCACAGCTGCAAGAGCAATCATTTATCATCTACTACCATCTAGTGCTCAATCCTGGAAACTCGACCTCAGCAGTGTGAGCCGAAGTGAGACAGCTAAGGGGTAGCATAATACAAAATAATTTTATTGTAAAAAGAACTCAATGAAAGAGGTACAGTTTCCAATTTGACAAAAACTAGTTTCATGAGGTGTTAATTGTGAAACGGCGTCCGCCACAAGACGGTGTTAGTGATCAGGGCATTTGCAGCGTGTTTGCAAAACAAAGTGATTTACAGATTAGAGAAAGGTCTAGAATGATTATTACTACTGGACAGCCGAATATAGGCCATCTGTTCTTGCTGCGATAGAACACAAATCAGAGAAAATTTGCTCATGATATGCAGAGTAAATTAATTTCATTATGCTGATAATACACATTGAGTAAAGATCCAGGCTCTGTCAAGTATTACCTTGAATAGATTAACAACCGTTGTCTGAGCTTCGGAGGTAAGCCCGCAGACCATATGATTAGCCCTTTCTCCAATGACACTGAACTAATCCGCAAGGGGAGCAGAGAATTAGATTAGTTAAGCTGGTTGAAAAGGGGTCAGCGTGAGAGAATATGCCGTGAAGCAGACGCTTAGGCAAACATTTCAGCACTTTGAAATAAGTGGTTCTGAGAGAGGGCAAATATGCCGTGTTGACCGGGACTAACATGGCATGTTACACCTGTATTGAGACTACATAAAGCTAATGTAAAGGCATACCCATCAGGAAGTTATACCCCGAAAGATGGTTTGAGAAATTACATGTACATGCACTTGTAAATCAAGTCAAAGTTGTCTTCATTGAGTACACATAAAAAAGTACACTGATGAAACAAAGCGTAGGCACAAGTACTGGAATCTTGCAGGTCGTTGCGGTTTATGTCGGCATTTTTCCAGCAAAACTAGGCGTTACGGTTGAGTTGCTAGATAGTGAACCAGTCATTTCTCCACCCAAGTCCAGGGATCATTGGCTTGTAGCTGAGACCAGAGAGGGTGTGGGCCTGCAACATGTCAAATGGGAAAAATGCCATCTGTGGAAGGCTGTGGCTAGATGGAAGAAGAGAGTCCGGTCTTCTGTTGCTGTATAGCAGCCCATGTGGGACAAAGTTCTCCAGGAGATGTTTTTGTGTGGTTTTATGAGAGATTTGATTATTGTAGAGTAAGACCACTAGCCACCGGGTCAGCTGAGGGGGGGTCAGGCATGTTTCTAGGCTGCAAGCATCTCCCTCTGTGGCTTCTTCCTGGCACGTTCCTTCTCTGAAACAAGGACAGATCCACAGATTTAGGTGGACATTGAGAGAGTAATATGTACAGTAAGACAGCATAAAGAAGGGAAAACACACCAAAAAAAAAGAAAAAAAAAGCTGAAAGAGAGAAGCGGGGGAATGACACATAATGAAATCTCTCATGGGACAAACTGTGACATGGATCAGCTAAGGTCAGCATACCTGGCTTCTCCTCTGCTGCCTCGGGGACCTCTGGCAGCTCATCTGAGGGGACTTCAGGAAGCTCAACGTCTCCCTAAGACACACACAAAAACACACTTTATAGTAAAGACCTCAAGCTCAAAATGGAAGATCGAACTGTCGCGACAAATAACGCCACTTTCTATTTTGAGACGGATTGAATTTGTGTTTTGAAACTTCATTCACACGACTGATGTCTAATTCTGTATTGTAAACATTTTGGCAAAACCAAATGCTTTAGAATTGGTGAGACTCTGCAAATCTGGGACCAGTGATCCAAATGTGAACAAATGGGTGGATTTTCCAGCAAAAGAAAAAAAAAAGACATGGTGCAGGGTACAAGAATGGGATGGACAGACAGACACATGACTGAACAGACAACCTGAAAACATAGAAAGTTAAAATTTTAAGCATGACAACCACAACAGACTTTTAATTTGAATTAGAAAATGGACACCCCCTGCCCTGGCGTCTCAAGTGATGTAACTTTCATCTGATCATATTGAAAGCGGCAAAGCAGCTATGTTGCTTTGTAATGTGATTGCATAACTTTGTGTTTCTCTATTAAAAAGGTAAAAGGAAAATAAATCAAGAACTGAATGAAGTTCCTTTTCCATTTTATTGTCCCTCAGTGGGAAATTAAGCGATACCTTTTCTTTTAAACATTGTTTAATAGAAAAATGACTGATTTGAAGGCACACACATTATAAGGAAGTCTTTGTGCGAGATATTTAAAACAAGATAAACACAACAAACAAGAAGCATCATCATCATATGATTGTCATGACACTTTCTGTCAGTAGTGTTGAGGTTTGAAAATGTTTCAAAAGTTTAAAACTTGACATCTCTCGTTAATAAGACGGTGTGGGCAGAGAGGTCAGGGCCTGTACTGAATGTATGTAACCACGTAATCAGTACTTATTGTTAAAAGCTTTGTGAGCAAGGTGTTCACAATGTGGGTGAGAGTGACTGTCCTGAATCCTTTCAGTCTGCTGCTAATTAGACTAACCTGAGTAATAGCCTCCAGCTCAGCCAGTACAGCTTCTTCGTCTTCTTGAGATAAAGAGCCTGCCAGCATCTCATCTATTTGCTGTGGAAAGGCAACAATCTCTCAGTAAACAAAGGACAGCTTCAAATTGTGGACTTTAGCAATCAATGAGGACTTAATCACTCCTGACAAAGGTGTATATGGAGTGGCTCGTTCCAAAACAACATCCACTTTGGAGACAGTTTGCTACCAGAAATCCACTTTTCAATGCTTCAGAAAACACAGATGAATTTAGCATGGAGATGTAATTACAGTTTTTCTTAACTTTAATAATAAATTAATTAATTCAAATCTTTTTGTAAGACACAGATATCTCATTTTGGGAAAAAAAAAACAAAAAACTCAACATAAGAATGATCTGTAAGCACACTATGTAACTCGACTGAAATCTAAGTTTGAAAAGGTTAATTGTCCTGGATCTGGGAGATTCATGGGGACCTTACCCTTTGGTACTCAATAGCATCTTGGGTTTCATCCATAATCCGTTCTACCTCCTCAACGGACATCACCTAGTGTAGGGAAAAGCAATCGACAGCAGGAGCCCATCAATATCTAGTAACACGAGGTAAGATACAGAAATATATACCCAGGACACTTCAAGCCGCATACCTCATGCATTTTTTTCAGACACTCATTTCCAACTTTCAGTCCTTCAATGACTTTGATTTCAATCTGGGCAAACTCGAGGTCTTGCACCTACAATGAAAAGAAAACAGGAGCCTTGAGTTACATCTTTAACAGTGGGATACACAGTGACGTAAGCCCACTGTGTGTCAGTGAAGGCTGTCAGATTACACACCATGCGCTCCAGGTTGCTGATCTGGTTCTCCGTCTTGTCTAGGAGCTGGTCCTGGTAGCGCTTCTTCTTCAGCAAGAGGAGGGCTTTCCTGTTTGAATACAAAACGACTGTCAAAGTCGAATCACCTGCAATCAAATCCAAACCTGGGCAAGTCTGAACGATGAAAACAGATGACTCATTTAAAACCTGACACGAGAACCCAACTGTCCCAAGAGAGAAAGAGAGAGAGAGGGAGAGCAAAAAATCAGTTTCCATTCAGAGAGGGTGTGTACGGTCTTACTCTTTTTTGCCATCTTTCAGCAGCTGCTTGGCTAGGAGCCTCTCCTTCTCCAGGTGCAGGCTGATCCTCTTCTGATACTGCCTCAGCTTATCTCTTTGCTGTTTCAGTTGCTGACATCAGGAAAGAGAGAGACATGAGCACAAGAAGTGAAAGTGGTCTCGCTCGAAAAGCCAGTGGGTGTGTTTCCTGTTTCTGTGATGTGTACAGCACAACAATTTTGTCTCAGTTATGCTGAAAATTCAATCTTTCTATTACATGCAGTGGCCTAACCAGTGCTGAGACCAGGCCTGTGTACCAACATGTCACTGGCAATAATTATACCATAAAGTAAAATCTCAAATTTAATGACACTGCCCTTACAATCTTACATGGTGTATTTGAATTAGTGGGGGAAAGCTGTAAGCATTTTCAAACCAGTATTACAGGAATTAAGGTTTTCTTGACAAGAAAGCTGCTTTGGGTTTTATTGAGAGAGCCGGATTGTGCAGTGGTTCCTGAAAACTGTTCAAAGTTATGTTTATTTTTAAGTGTGTTGGCAGATAAAATAACAATGACAACACATGACTAAACTTCTGCGAGGACTTTCTCTGCCTGCAACAGACACCATGTACAGTATCGGAGCTGAATGTGACAGTGGCTAACGCTGGCGAGCATACTCACCAAAATTGCCTTGTCTTGCTCTGTCACTCGGGTGCGTTTCTTCTTGCCAAATATATTTCCCATTCTGACCCAGCATACCAGCTACTATTGACAACCACGAATGAATTTTAATTGCGTTAATACTACATTAATAGTCCAACCTTGCCGGCAAACAGTTTAGCTTAGCCTCCATTATTTGTGTAGTCATCTGTTGACAGTGTCCGCACCCACTTCAGGAAGTACGGAGTCCGAAAAGGGATAAAAATGCAAAAGGTATTGTGAGAATGTATCTGCAGTATTTGTCATAGATTAACTCACTACTAGACAGCTAGAAGCGAATTCAAATCAGTGTCTGGCAATCAAAGTAGTGTTCACGTCTGTCCGTCTTGAAGTATATTCAAAACAAAAAAGGCAAATGCATCATTTTGATTCACATTTATTCATGAGAAGGTGGTTTAGGGACCACAGTTCATTAATGACCAGTGTTCATTTAGACATGAGGGCGATATAGGAGCAAAATACAGCACACTGCTAAACCACACAGTCTTTCAAAAATAAAATCAGTGCACAGATAATCTTACAAAGATTGCATAATATACAGAAAGGTTATAAAATTTCCCAGAAATAGTGCAAGTATACCACCACCAGGAAAAACAACACAACCGTCTTCTGTTTCAATGCCAATGTCAGTTTCCTTTACAACCTGTTTTCCACAGAGCCAAAATGGTTTTTCCTCCTCTATACGTGAGACACTCTGTACTATACTTGATGTGATTCTTTCTGTTCTGGCAGCAGGGGTTAAAGAAGTGCAAAAAAAGCAAATGTTACTTGGGTGGCTACATTTTACTGAAACTAAACCCACAGACAACATTTGGATACTAGAGTATGACAGACTGAGTAGAATGTTTGCTGTGAACAACACATATCCAAATATTGCACTTTGGAAAAAGATAACTTAAAAAAAAAAAAAAAAAAATGTACCAAAAAGGCATCCATCCTTCCCACGCACAAGTAATGCAGAGCCAAGACTCTGTGCCCGAGTTCACGGCACAAGGCTACATGTGTGCAAAAAAAAAGTTGACAGTTTAAGTTATCATAGTTAAAAAGGTTAGAATATGCCAACCAAATCATATGAATGTTAAAAACCTCAAGTGTGTACTGTAGTCTATAAAATATATTTGCACTGTATGTCTTTCCCAGCAAACAGCTTGCCATCAGATAATAGTCATCATCAAAACTCACAAAATTTGCTTGAAACAACTCCTCATGCTTTTAAAATCTAATTTTCATACTTAGTAAGAATGAAGGACAGCATGGCAAATTAGCTCTCTCTCACTTTGTCGAGTGTTAACAAACAGAAAACCGAGGTAAAACGCAGAAGCAATAAAATCGGTTACAATACAAAAAAGTAAAGCAGTGCATTAACAAACATTTTAAGTCACTTATCCCAAACACGTCATATAAGACTTAAAAGCCCACCACTGAAATCAACATTTCAAGCATATGACCACTATAAAGTATGTGCACTCCGAATTTAACAGGTCAACTTAAGAGCTGAACTGCAGTTGAGAGACAGAAGATGGATTCATGTTGCAAGGCAAAAAGAAAAAGGCTCTGGAGAGGCATTTTGTGCCACGCCCAGCCTAAACAGAGGTTACAACTTCATTAAAAAGGCCTCTCAGTATAATGACTGGATAATCCTGACAAACGCATGCCAACAACAATGACTGATACCAGTAGCGTCTGCCCCAAACACCTTAGGATGCCTTTACAAGAAGACGATCAGATTCTACTCCATGGTTGTTCTCTAGCAGGAAAGGAACAACTACCAGGAAGATAAAACGGACTGTCAGTGCTTCATATGAAAGGAGGACACGGTCTTTGACTTCATGCATGAAACACTGTGAAGCAGAATGCATTCTTCATTTTAAGGGAAACGTGATATGTAGTTTGGGTATGACTTTCTCCTACTTTACCAAGTCAGGGGCCATAAGGGTCACACTCTCAATCAAAAGATTAATTGCTGACAACTGGTTAGCAAGTATTACAAAAAAATTTAAAATAAATAAACACAAAAAACACAATTCCTGCCTAGGAGCGGGATGTGTTTGCCTGCTTATCTTCACTGACAGGCTACATACACTCAACTGAATGAATCACATTTGTCTCTCAAGTCTGTTCTTATTGTATCTATAAAGAAAGTTTCTTTCAATTTCCCTATAAATATCAACCTCTCACCTGAATTTCATGAGGAAATTACAATTTAACGGTTTGCTGATAGGTATTGCACCAACAACACACCTCCCAGTATAAGTACTAGCTTATTTAAGAACATCCCCAAGATAGTCATAGCTATACAAACACACATATGTACAATAAACACACACTGAACAGGCTAGATAAATCAAACAAAACACATTTGTGAGATTACACGTGGCACCAAAGTGAAACAGAGTGACAAAGGAGCTCCACAGATTAATGTATCTGTTGAGGAGGAGTTGGTCACTCCTATGGTACAAACCCCCTCTCACTGGAGGCCCAACATACATTCAAAATCTAGTGTCAAAGACAACTATCCCTACAAAATCTGGCTAAGAAAATACTTTTAAAAACATCACAAGAAGCCCCATACATATCTCCATCTCAACACAATTTCTGCCTCATTTCTCCGTGTTTGAAGTTCGTGCCCATGACAAATGTTTGATGAGGACAGTGTGCTACATGTACTGGTGTGCATATTCTCTTCTACATTCTCAAGCTAAGAATTCTACTTCAGAGCTAAATCTGTTGAGAGGAAGGCCACGGGGCAGCAGTCATCTACGCCAAACCCTCATCCCAACATCCATCTGCCACATTTCAAGATAGTCAACGTCCTCTCGAGCATGCATGCTAAGCTGCTCCAAAAAAGCAGGCCTCTTTTTCTGAGTCCTGGAAACTGTGGGGAGATGTGTTTATATGTGGGTTTAGACAATGAGATGTGCATGCTGGTGTAAATGAGGAGAAGGGACTTCAGCCTCAGTGAAAAACAGTAGCAATCCCTCTACTGAGCAGGTAGTCATGTGAAATGTTCACCTGTAATGAGTGTAAGGACCCACTAGAGGGCACTGTAAGAGGGAGTGCTGCTGCACAACATGACAAAGCATCTCTTCTACTGTACGTTAGTGCATCTGTGCAGCAACCAGGCAACATGTAAACTGCCTATTGCCCAACATAAATATATCTATTTCACTAACGATTTATCCACATGCTACTGACACCAAAAACAAAAACAAACAAAACGAAAAACAGCACCTCTCAGTGTCAATGTGCCAGGAGGTGTACGAGTGTGTGGTTCAGAGATGTGCTGCTTTGGTACTATCATGGATGGATCCCAGTACTGCTAGTGCTGAAAAAACACGTTACTGTTTCACAAACACAATGGACGAAGAGTTGAAGAGACGAGCAAAAACACTTAACCGTAATGTCTCCCATGGAGGAGAATGGATGGAAAGTATTAGAAAGCATAAATATTATATATATTTATATAATTTATATATAGTTTCCATTTACCGACTCCCCGTGAAGATTAAAAAAACACAACATTAGAAAGAGGAGTTGGTGTCAGGTCAGTGTGTCTTTGAGAAAGACTGCAGGCCCCTCGGTCAGTGCGAGTCAGAAAATACAAAGCACCAGTGGATGAGGGTAACAGACATGCACACCTCAGCTCCGCAGAAAGAGGGCCTTGAACACCCCCAGCCCCAACACACACAGACAGTCCCAGTTTATGCAAGCCCCCATCGTCTAGGGTCCTGCCCATAGTAGAGGTCTGTCCCGATTGTTTGGGGATGGTGGGCGGAGTGTGGAGGGGGCGAGTGCTGGCGTGTGCCCACAGGCAGCTGAGCCCTAGCAGGTCAGTGTTGAGCAGCGCCGCCCCCACCCCTCTCAGGTGGAGTTCAAAGCTGGTGAACGATGCTGTCTGTGTGGTTCACTGAAACGGAGCCGTCCTGGCGCAACCGCTGCCACTGGAACGTTGTGCTGAGAGAGCCCACTTCGTCCTCCTCGTTCTCCTGCTCCTTGGCAAACTCCATGAACACCTGTTCAGGTGAGGAAATGGAAAGCAGAGGAGAAAGGACAGGAAGATGAAGGACTTAGGACGCTAAGAGTTAACAAATGTTGATGCTGATGTAATGGATATTAGCCTTATTGAAAACATCAGGGGAACAATGAACAAAAACAATCTGCACACTGATAGGTAAGTAAGTTGTAAGTTATAAGTGTACAAATGTATTAACACCACCTTTATACACTTTGGGACTAACTTCCAGCGTGCAGATTCAACTTCAACTTCAATGATTTCCATTCTGTCCAGCACCTACTTATTTTGTTTTATACAATTAATTGTTGTTTTATAAATGTAACTTTTTTTCCCAAACAGAACTTTGGTATGTTTTAAACAAGCTCTCTCAATAAACTTAACTTGACTCTTCAATTTGATGTAAAAATGAAACAGTTAATGGTGTGTGTGTTTTTTTCCCCTGCTCAGACACGTTACAACGTACCTGTTCTAAGGTAGACTGGGAGAAGTTGTACTCTTCAAAGTTGAAGGTTTGTTTAGCTGAAGATAAAGGGAGAAAGGACACATTAGAGCAAGAATCCATTCAGAATTCATTGAATATGTCAGTAAATATGAGCCAGATGGCCTGCAAGTGTGTGTGTGTGTGTGTGTGTGTGTGTCTCGAAGATCAGCAGTGACTCACCACTCTCTAACTGAGAGAATGACTTGGCCAGTGATTTGACATCTTCCATGGGGATCTTGTAAACCATCAAAGTGGCAAAGCTGCAAGACAGCATCAGCAAACATTAGCATCTCATTACACACACACACACACACACACACACACACACACACACACACGCACGCACGCACGCAAAGTGTTGGGCTGGACCTCACCTCTCCTGTCGAGCAGCATGGGGGAAGATTCGGAGGATCTCCTTGTGCAGCAGCGCCACCTGCTGGAGCCCAGTCAGCTCCTCTCTGAGCTTCACCTCCAGGCTGTAGCCTCGACCGTACTTCCCTTTTAGATGCTGGATAGAGCCAATACATCTGATGGGGTGAGACAGAGACTTTAAATAATGTCTGCTGCTTCAGAAATCTCTAACTACAGAACAATGCTATGAAATGTGCTGTGTTAACGTATAAAGGATGCCACACAGTTGAATCCCACTGCAAGAACAAACCTCAGCTGGCCAGAAACCATTATAGCCACTCGGTCACACACGGCCTCAGCCTCTTCCATATAGTGTGTGGTCAGGACAGCTCCCCGCTGCCGATTCTTGAAAGCAGCACGAATGGCCCTCCTACACACAAAATATAATGAGATCAAGGAGCCGTTCAAGCTGAAGTGTAGCAGTAAATGGGAAGGCCCAGGTTCAAGTCACTGTGAGAGGAAGCATCCGCCCTGTCAAAGTATCCTTGAGCAATACGCTGATGCCCTACCAGCTTCCAGCCGTTCTGCAGGTGAACCTGCACTTTGACAAAGGTTATTATCATGGACTGAAAGTACAAAAACACTTTCGTGACTTGAGATAAAAACAAAAAATATTAAAGTTAAAAAATTATACTACGTTGCCTGGCTAACAAACTAAGTAAAACTAAGTCATTATTATCACTGAAATATTTTGACGATTATCACAGTATCAGTAAGAGTATCACAAATAAATATGGGGCCTTATAGCCATCATGTCATGTCAACTACAACTGAGGAATACTTTTGTCATCTATGAATACTCAAATAGTGTCTCACCACATGCGCTGTTTGGACTTGGGATCCATCCCTGTTGAGGGCTCATCCAATAAGACAATCTGAGGATTCCCAATCATACTCAAGGCAAAGCACAACTGTAAACAAAAGAGATAACATGCTAGTCAGCTCCATGTGCAAAAATCTGAGAGAGGAAGTATTAACCTGATAATGAGGAGCTGAAAGTGTGTTTGCACTTGGCAAATTAGCTGAGATGGGGCAAACTTAACCTAAATCTATTTATCTTTTATTCATAAAATCTCAATGAATTATTGATTGTGAATAATGCAAGTCTCGACTCCAGTGAGACATAATTAAGTCTTATTCCAGTAAGGCCAAAAGTTGAAAGCTCCAGGATTGCTGAGTTAGTTTAGGGAGGGAACTGAGTGAAAATGGAGGATTTGTTGTTCTTACCTTCCTCTTAAGTCCTGCTGACAGGCTCTTGGCTTGCTTGTTCAGGTGGTCCTTCAGCTCAAGAGCATTCACCACACTGCGAAACAAAACAAATCCTGTCATTGAGTGACAAATCACAAAGTTTGACAAGGATGACTATGACTGCATTATACAAAAAATTGACCTTAGTTGACAGCAGCTTTGGTTCACAAATGCCAACCTACAAATCCATTTTGTGCTGTGAGTAAAAGCTGTGCCTCGACTGCTGACAAGGCTGGGGACACAGAACACTCAACACACACATACCTAAACAACTGGCATTCACACACTTTCGTCTTGCATCACATGGGCGTGCACACTTGACAATGAATTTGAACACGCACTAACACCAAACAACCCCCTGATCTTGCTCAGCCTTCACTGGTTATTGCAGGACTTTGAGTCACACCACACAGGGACGTCACTACTTGCAAGATTCGTAAAGAACAAACATATTGGAAAAAGTTGTGATGGGCCCAGACACAATAGAGAGCACAAAGATTAAGTTCCTATCTCCCATATGCTACATGATCATCTGTGCTGACTGTCCATTGTAGCAGCCTCATACTGGGAACAATTTAGTGTGCTTGTGGAAATCAGTCATGATGGCAGACTTGTGGATATGGTAACTGAGGGTGATAGCTTACCGTTTGATGATGCCTGGTACATCCTGTCCTCGCAGGCCCTTAATGGCAGCGTAGATCTCCAGGTGCTCCTGTAGAGTGATCCTGGGCCACAGCGGGTTGACCTGCGGACAGTAGCCCACATGCTCTAGGGGGCTGTCCACTGGATGAAACTCTGTGCTATAGTCACCCATCATTATCTGGGGAGGTGTGAAACACAGATAAACACAATTTAGTATGATGTCATGAACTGATATTAATATTACTTATTCATCGTTATTCTTCCAAGGTGGACTTAGAGAAAAATGTAGAAGCAGTATTGTTTAAACACAGGACCAGCTGACAGCACAAGAGTCAGCCATGATCCAGGGGGAGCGTCTGAAAATATCAAAAGAGCTTTGAAGGTGGAGACATGAAAGGAGGAGGAAATATAAATCTGCTATTACTTCTTGGGGAATGGGAGGACACTGGCCAACAAGATGGATGAGCTAGGGCTGTTGACAAGGAGTTTTGGGGACACAGCAGCAAATGCTTCACCAAGACACGGTTGCAAAACTACATTCCAGAAAAAAAGCTTGGCCATCGACAGCTCTCTGACCATATGGGCGGGAGAGCACTCAGCCTGTGATGCAGGACACCGCGTGAGCAGGAGTCTCAGAATGCCATGGTGTACCACTGAGCAGAGCCATAGGTCCTTCTTACCCATCGCCATCAGTATAGTAGAACTCTGCCAAGAACTGATCCCCCCCCGCCGTGATAAACCTACCTGGATCTTTCTCATTGAAAATCTGGCAAAGCAACTGCGTTGTCATGACTTTAAGGTAAAACAAAGAATGTAACTGCTAATCTCAGAGGTATAACGGATAAGTAATTTACTGAGTTGTGCAATAAATTTCTACTCTCACAGGAATAATAAGCAATTATATTGCTACTGAAATTAGTAGCAAGTGATGCTTTTTGGAACAAGTTCAACAACAATTAAAATAGTGACTTAGCCCTCAAAGGTAACATGAATGAAATTCATGAACAGCATCTCCTATTACTGGTTAGACATGGAGGGTGGGTTAAACAGTGTGTACCTGGCCAGCGGTGGGGTCTGTATCACCAGATAGCATATGCATGATGGTGCTCTTCCCTGCTCCATTGGGACCCAGCAGGCCCAGAACCTCACCTGGGGAGACATCGGTTGGGATTTGTGAATTGTGACAGGTAAACTTTTTCCTTACAATGCTGTCGGAGCTTCAGAAGCAGACATGAAATTGGCCAAAAAGCCCAGACCTTTATTAGCAATCATTTTGTGTCACAATCTGTGTTGGTGTTGGCTGGTTTGACCAAGAAGTGAATGTACCTTTCCGAACACAGAAAGATATGTTCTTAGTGGCCACTTTCCTTCTCTTGCTGAGAGAAAAACCTTCTCTTCTGCCCTTGTACTGTTTCTTCAGGTTACTGACAACCACCACTGGTTTCTAAAGAGACAGGACAGCGAATAGAGAAAACATTAGCTTGCATGCAGTCAATAGTTAAAAAAGCCAAAAAAAAGCATAATGGATAAAAGCACACCACGCACACTTAACCGCTCCAATGCACCTTCACATCAGACAGTGTTTTGAGTCAAAAGCTCTTCATTAGTTGCCCTATGTAAAAAGTATTTATCTCTATTTAACATTATTTTAATATGGATAGCACAGTATAACAGCTGCAGAAAATGCACAAAGTGACATGTTTTTTTCTGACAGTAACAGATCAGAATAAGTAAATTCCCTTCAACAGGGTTCACAAACAAGCACCTACCTCTTCACAGCTCTGGCAGTTGAGCGCCTCCCTCACCCTGGCTTTCTCCATCTGCACATCCTCATCCTCATTCAGCCCTTCCTCCATGTTCCTCTCCACTTTGGGCTTGGCCTTGGATGAGATCCTTTGAAAATTATAAGGAAATATCAAGGTTTGGGTCAGCATGCTGTCACTCAGTCAACTCATAAAAAAACATATTCTTCAGATTAAAATATTCAAGATGCTGATTTTCTATTTAGTCTAAACACAACTTTTAACAATCAGCTATTCTGTCCAGAGCTATAATGACTGTGAATCAGATGTAAGCCTCCATCATTACAAGATAAAATGGATTAAATTTACATTTTGGAACAATTTGAAATGTATGTGTTGATGTAGATTATAGGCAATGAGCCTATATGATAAAGCAACTATCTACTGAGGTAATAATCTGAGTTATTCCCTGTAATCTCGGTTATCACCTGCAGAACTGGTCAGTCTTCATTGTCCTCCCTCCGTAGTGGATCTCTAGCCAGCGAAGCAGGAAAAGCAGCAGGATGCACTGGAGATAGGGCTGAACAAGGCAATGGATACATATTAAGGTGACCAGAATCCTGTACAATTACCATTTTTTATGTATTTGGATATCAAAAAAGGTAAGTTAAATTAAATACACACAGCTACAACTGCAATGAGCAGATTCTTCCACAAGAAGTTCTCCTCATAGAGGGAAGGGAGGAAGGTAGCCTGGAAATGGAAAAATGCATCAGCAAATTAACTGAGTCTCCATTTCTATCATTTTCTTAACTGGAGCCACGGTCTAAAAACCCTGACAAGGACTGAAATGTACACACATCATCCCATTTTCACCGGAATTAAGAGCCCGATGAAAACCCTCCTGAACCAGCAGATATCAATTTATTCTATTTGCAATTTAACAATTTGGACTTCTACCGTAAATTGAGAGAATATGCAGTTAAGAAGCTTGCCAAGTTTTCAGGGGAGAAACAAAACACAAGATGCAGCATTTTAGTTGCAATAAATCCAAAGGACAGTAAAACCTTCTGCAAAAAACTGAATACTGATTGCCTGTGGTTCTTACCTTAGTGATGCAGTTGAGGCAGCCCATGAGAGGGTAGAGAGGGTTGAAGAAACACAAGGCATTGTGCAGGTTCCTGGTCAAACCAGGATTATCATTCACAAAAGACAGCTGAACCAGAGAGGCAGACACCACACAAACCTGCAGCACAAGACACACATACATAAAGTTAAGCGCTGCAATGAGTAGCTGGCAGCATGTTCTAAAAATGACTGACATCTTTAAGTCGAACAACACACCAAAAGTGTTGTGTTGCCACAGTTAGAGTAACTGATCCCAAACGTCAATGATTTAGGAAGTTTTTTGCATTGTTTGTATTGTATATAAACATTGCTTATTTTCAACTGCAGTGTTCTTCTTTACAGGTAATGTTCCCAGAGTCTACATCCTCTCTCACCATCATGGAGACCACAGAGAAGAAATCCCTGTTGCTCTGGACGCGGGCAAAGCCAAAGGAAACCACATAGGTGAAGAGGATCATGGCTGGGCCGAAGCCAACGATGCACAACACCTAGGAGCAGGGAGGTGGAGGATGGAGCGAAATGAAGGAGTGATGGTGTAAAAGTCAAAAATCTTTGCTAGCAAGACTTTTCATTATTTTATGCTCATGGTTTTGAGATATTCCTTGGAGATGAATTAATTAAGGACTCTACTCCATCTCTTTTGCCTAAAAAAATAGGTGGAAAAGAAAGCCCAGACTCGGTACAGCTAACATTATTCCATGCACAGACTCACTTTTCCAACTTTTTGATGTTTTAGATACCCCATTAAAAACACCTTGTTGACATCCCTGCCACCACACACCAGCCACACAAATAACATAACATGACTTTCTTTCTTACATCTATAATCAGTTTGGTCCATAAGTATTTGGTCAGCGACACAATATTGATAATTTTTCCCTTGTACACCTCCACAGTGGATTTGAAATGGAGTAATCAAGATGTGATTGAATCCACTGTGATGGTGTACAAAGGCAAAATTATGGATATTGTGTCACTGTCCAAATACTTATGGACCTAACTATATACTGACTTTAAGAGTGAACCTGTAATAAACCACTAGATCCAATACTATATGTATTACATTACATTACATTACATTACTACATGTATACAACAACAGTACAGACCACAGCGGTGAGGTTGCTGGAGGTGAGCAGGTTGCCAGTGTGGAAGGAGAAAAGGATGGTGGTCATGCAGGAGAGGATGAGGTAGTAGAAGGGGATGTCCACTGCTGCCTGGCCACACCAGTAGGCCGAAGGTACCATGCCTGAAATACGGAGTGTGGAACGGCAATTGATCTGCAGGGGAGAACACAGGCAAACAAATATATCATCACATATTTAACAGGTTAGGCTGCTAGAATGTTTTCCACATTTTTCCACTTGTTTTTTTTTTAATATGTTCACTGGATTTGGGGTTTTGCACTCCACTGAGGATCCTATTGTTCAAACACAACCTCCTTTTCACATGAGGCCTTAACACCTAACATGGATGCAGTGTAATAGGGTTTGTGAGGTACTATAGATTCTTAGCTGTTTATAATTAACAACTTGCTGTACAAATAAAATAATCAATCTTATCATCATTGGGGGTGTGTGGCTACCTCTCTGTCTCGAGTGTGGTCCATTGCAAAATAAGCAGGCATCCCAGCTGCAAGCATGCCAAGTATGATGGCCTCTATGTACACCAGGGCGTAAGATGTAGCATCTGGGATTTGCTGAGGGATAGTCATGATAGAGGCATTCAATCAGTACCTTTAAAATTCACTAAAAAGCAAATTACAACAGATTACATTTTACAGAGCATTTTTGTTGTTGAATGCTCACATAGTCGAAAGGTTTGGTCCAGGTTCGGATTTGTCCGGTACCGTTCAGGCCTCTTAAAAGAGCGTTGCTGAGTATGTTGACAGCCATGGGTAAGGAGTGGACCGTGGTGCTGTTGAATGCAACACTGTATCTGAAACCCTGTTAACAAACGAAAAAAGGAAAGCATTTAGAATGGCACCGGTGCCCTTTTTACATGTTGGCAGGTGACCGACCCTTCCACCAAGTGCCTCTTCACTGATAAAATTGGTTCTCAATTAGAGCACTTAGCAGCAGAGCAGCTCTTGTAATAAGAGCTCTTCATTTGCAACACTACCAACATAGGCTGAGGTGATAGAGGGAATATGAGGCCACGACTGTTTTTTTTTTTTTTTTTTGATCCGGTCTCATCAAATATCTGGCAATACCAAATAAATTCAATCTGTCCAATATGAAAGTGACCTTGCTGGATCCTGTTACGTTGATGGCGGCGCTGTGTGGTGCTGCCGCCATGTAGTCCATCTGCTTCATCATCTCCACCTTGATGTCCTGAGACTCCAGGTTGTGGATAAAGTCAGAGATATCAGAGCCTGATGAGAAAGGGAAAACAGACTGCTAAATACTGGGGGGAGACGACATGTATTCAAAGATTGGAGTTGGGGCAGGGGAATGTTAACAAACAAATAACAAATACTCAAAGACGACCATATCAAGACGGTCAACCGGAATTGCAGCTTTAGGACAAGAGGTCACCACATTACAAAATCATCATCATCATCAACATATTTGTGAAGGACAGAGATGTGAATCATCTCATTGAAAGGGTACATTATAACAGTACGTTCAGGAGGCACAAAATATGGACTTGCCATCATCTTACAATTTAATACAATGTCTAGGTTTCATATTTTCAGACTGAAGGATTTATTGTGAAGCTAATTTCCGGAGGCAAAGTATCAGCTGTCAGATTTTGCCCTACAGCAGCAACTTATTATCCATTAAAGAGACAGATCCATCCATAAAATATATTTCTTTTTATTTAGAAAATCTCTCTTGGACTGACCAGAGGAGTTCTGCACCAGGAGGCTGGTTGCGTACTTCCTGGGTGCCTGGTTCCTTTTAAGCAGGTAGATGGGCAGGAACTGTCTGTCAGGGGAGTGGATCTGGATGTTTCCTGTGGCCAGGGACAGGACCAGCACTGCTGCCACAAACACCAGGAACAAGGCCAGACTGGGTGAGAGGGGAGAAGATGAGGACAGAAATGATGAATGGAAGAAGAGGAGAGATACATGGTGTTAGACGAGGGGGAAAAAAAAGGTAAAGAAGAACAGTTAGATGGGACAAAGAAAATTGAGTCAAATCACCCCTGTTGTTAAAACATGCTGGTTTGTGAGCAGAAAGAGGGGAACTGCACTTGCACATGAGAATGGAATTATGGAAGTTGAGTGAGTTTTATAGTTAATTTTTACAATAATACAACTTTAGCATGGTTTTATTCATTAGATATTACTCAATAAAAGAGGAGATTTGTAGGTAAGGATGTTCTGTATACTAGGATAAGTGTCTCAGTCTTGATTGATTGACATGAAACGTTTGTTTTGATGGAAACAGCAAGAATTTTTTTTTTTTTTTTTAAACTATTTAAGTTGTTCAGTTCATATCAAGTTTTTGTAGATGCTCACGTGTAGACAAAGGCCTTCCTCTCTCTGCGCATGTTGAGCATGTGGAGCCAGGCTATGGTGCTGAACTGCTGCCTCCACAAAGCATGGCCTACCACGGCATCTGGCTTGCTGTCTGAGAAAGTCAGCAGCCGCTGGTCAGTATCTTCTGAGGGGGACGCATCGTACTCATCCTCCACCTGCTCCTGATTAAAAACACTATAGTCTGGGCACAGACACACAGACACACACACAAAGTCAAAGAGAGATACTGGTGTGTAAGTACATAGCCCTTTTACTCAAATGGATCATTTCAGAAGAGAACCTTGGCTTCGTTGCTGATTCTCTTCAGATTAGTGCAGTAATTCTACACTCACCAGCTTGGTCCACTTCGGCTTCTGCCTCTAAACGGAGGAAAACATCTTCCAGTGTTGTCATGGAGACCCCATAGTTGATAATTCCCAGATCAGGTCGACAGTCAAGCTCTGAGAACAAGCCTGCAAAAGACAAATTATCATTTGCATCCCTGAGATGGTGCTGGTCAGTTGGAATCACAGTCAAAGCTGGGTCTAAATTACTTGTAAATATTTCGATTGTTAGAGAATAGCATGCAAAGTGGAATTTTTAATACTTTCATGTGAATATCTTAACCACTGTACCTGGCTTTCAATGTGCTGCCCTGTATGGGGACAGACACTGGACTGGTACCCAATTAGACTGAAACCTACTGCTGTATATGGCCCAGATCTAGTTTTAGTGCACTGTACATCAATTATCTGACTGGAATTGGGAAGTATTATTTTTATTGCTTACAGATAGTGAGATCTAACCTGGAAAGGTGTCCATGCTTTCAAAAGGCAGAGTAAATGTCAGCTCCGCCTCTTGTTGCCGTGACAACTTTGCCTTTGGAACATGCTGCTTGACCAATGATGTGATCTTATCTGCCTCGCATCCCTCGCTAACAGACATTCTGTGGAGAAACAGTGTAAAAAGTTACCTAAAAAGATATACAGATGTGGCTGGGATATAACTTACAGACTTTACAAAATGCATCCACAAAAAAACAAGCAACATAAAAATATATTTACATTATTAGTGTGTATATTAGTGTACATTTGATGTGTTGTGAGGCAACAGCTACTTGCCTGAGATGGTATCCCACACCACACTTGATCTTTAGATACAGTGAGGAGCCGACACACTTCAGTTGGCCTTGAGAGATCACAGCTTTGCGATCTGGAGATAAAAATGTGATATATGTTGTTTAAGACAGCCATTACAACAGTAACAAGTAAAGACTTACTACAATGATGCCATTGTGGTTTTGCAAGCTACATCTAGCTGGCTAAAAACAATTCCAAGACCTGCTATAAAAGTGCACATATCGGTAGTAATCCATGTCACATAAGGTTGTGCATAATTACCAAAAGGGAAAACTGGCAGGTTTAGTTAAAGATAGAGTAGACAGGGTATTTCTTTCTGAATCAAAGTTTGAAAGACAGTAGCAGCTATGTGCAAACACTGTGTAAAATTTCTTAGTTCAACGGAAGTTTTCATACTAGCAGAACATTTATCCACATTAATTAAAAAAGACATTGCTCTAAAGAGAGAGAAAAATGAATGCTACTTGAAAAAGCGTACCAGCCAGTATGTCAGCCTCATCCATGTAGTGAGTGCTGAGGACCGTGACTCTGCCGGCTCTGCGGCTCTTCAACAGCGACCAGACCTGGTGTCTGGAGCAAGGGTCCATCCCTGCAGTGGGCTCGTCTAGCAGTAGGATCTAAAACGAGCACAGATAACACAAACTGGTCAGTGTGGCAGGAAGCAATTGTTAGCCTGATAGTGCTATTGACACAAACCTTAAGAGCTTCCAAGCTCAAACATGAGATAAACAAAAATTGAAAGTGAAGACTATTAATTAATGCCACCATAATATGTCAATTTGTCCAGTGGCAAGCTCCGGGTACCTTGGGATCTCCGAGAATGGCAATGCCCACAGAAAGCTTCCTCTTCTGGCCTCCACTCAAATTCTTGGCCTGAGCGGTCATGATCTTCTCCAAGTCCAGATCCTTCAGCACTTTGGTAACCTATAAGGCAGACAAACACAGTCAGCCATCTAAAGCAAGAAAAAGTGGCAACTAGGAAGGATCTATGCCAGAATGAAGGGGAGAAAATGCATGTGAGACATATCACTCTTAATTAATAAGTCAAAAGTTGATCAGAGTTTCAAATTCCATGAGACCCTGAATAAGAATGGATATGGAAAACTGATGGACAAGTTTCTGGGTTGCGAATACATAATTTTTACTATCAATTGCTGACTGGGTTTTTCCAATTACATTTTAGCAACTTGGACATTGATGATTCCAACTTTCCCAGTCATATTGATCATGTGAATGTCTATACACATTTATCTTGCAATTACTGTATTTCTAATATCACTTGAAGGCAGCAATAATGACTACTCATCTCATTAAATGAACTTAAAAACAACATTTACAAATAAAAACAGACTGTTCAATCAGTGTTTGTATGAGTGCTTTCTACAACTTACCTCAGCATCAATGTCTGCAGGCAGTATGCCTTTGATAGCAGCAAATATCCTCAGGTGCTCCTCTACGGTGAGCACATCAAAGATGATGTTGAACTGGGGGCAAATGCCCACCAGCTGCTTCATCTCTGCCCCATCAGCGATCTCCGCCACAGGGGAGCCATAGATGGTGGCTGACCCATCAGTGGGTGGGCAGATGCCACACAGGATGTTCATTAGAGTTGATTTGCCAGCCCCGCTGTGGCCCAACAGAGCTGTGATCTGGCCCTCGTAGATGTCAAAGGTCAAGCCTGGGGAGGGGGAGGTAAAGCACGAGGATAAGGGAAGGAAAGCGCTGAGAGCAATCAGGAATTGCATATAAACAATAGAATGAACTCTGAAAAATTTGATATACTCTATAGACCAATTGATTTAGTCTGCCAGAACTCATTGATTTGTTGTCATATCACATCACCTGCTATTTGAGAAACACTTGACCTGAAGTGAACAAATCAAATGAAAGTGCCGAGTCCTCACCTCTCAGAGCCTCCACCACGTTGTCCCTCTCCTTGTATACCTTGCGGATGTTATTGATGCTGCCGGAGGTGGAGCAAAAGGGCAAAGAAACAACAAAAAAAGGGAGAGAGAAGTGTAAACACACCAGCTGGGTCAGTGTGAACAGCAGCTCTTAGGTTACAGAATGGCCCCAAAGGGCTTCAGCCAGGGCTAATGGAGCCGTTGTGTCTGGCACTGGACCAGGAAAAGAACAAAATGCCCTTCTCTACGAGCTTGACATTGATTTCCTCTGGAAACACAAAAAGCCTACATTTCTCTCCTCACGCATTAATATCAGAAGAGTCTCTAAATGTGTGGTCAAACTCTGTAGTTTATCCAGCCCTGCAACAAGTTACACTTCCAAGAAGCACTTATTACCACTGTCTAGGAACACTGAAATGAACAGCAGCTCTTAGTTTACAGGCTGGCCCCACAGGGCTTCAGCAAGGTCTACTGGAGCTGTTGTGGCTGGCACTGAAAACAAATTCAAATTCTACTGATACACATATGAGTTTGGACTTTTACCGGATTGCCTCTTTCCCTCTGAACTCTGGTGAGACAGGTTCGACGGACTCGTCCCCACCAGGAGTGCCATTCACTTCTGTCTCGTATACCGAGCTCACTTCCACGTAGCGCTTTCTGCGCTTGGACCAATAAGACGGCTTCAGGAAGTACACCAGGGACCGCCTCATACCAAATTCACCTGAATATGGGACAAAACAAAAAGGATAACAATCACTGTGTGATGAGATGATCATGGAAGATAAGATGAGATCAAACTTTAATAATCCCTGTGGGGAAATTGGGCTGTGACCATTAAAAAAAAATAGAATACAACAAAGTAAAAAATTGTGTATAAAGAAGAAAAGTACTCAGAGACATGCTCCACCCATGCTGCTTGCTTATTCTGTAATTTAAGGTTCAGGAGGGACAATGCCACATATGCCATATTTTACAAAGTGGACAGAGGCTAATTGAGCTGGACCTGTTTATTGAGATTTTAGCTCAAGTTCAAGTGCTGATTGAGCAAGCTAAGATTCAAGATGTGTGTGTGTGTGTGTGTACACCTACCTGGAAGGACCTGGTCTAGGTAGACAGCCAGCAGCAGGTAGAGGACACAGTCCAGTACAAGCATGAGCAGGGGGACGTAGAGAGGGTGAGGGCCATTGGCCAGAGTGGAAAACACAGCACCATCTCCCTGGGCCTCCAGGTACACCACCTACATGCAAAAGAAGTCAAAAAGACCATGGCTGGAAGGCTTATATATACTTCAGCTACACTGAATCACTTATTATTAGTATTATTAGTATTAATATAATAAGCCAATGTTTATGAAAAGTGGCTGAGAATATTTCAGTAAGTCTGCAGCATTAACAACATTACCAAATCCTAGCAATAGACCGTTTTTACAGCTGCCATTTTGGCATGAAATAGCAGGCAAACGCAGGTGTTACTCATGATATTAATTAAGGCTCTGTTCCATTTAACAGAGCCTTTCCAGTGAGAAACTAATAAGCTTATTAAGTAATTCAATGTATGTCATATTCCCCTAGATGACCAGTGGAGTGCATTACCTGTGCGATGCCAATGGAGAAGGCACTAGGGGAGAGCAGGCAGAGCAGCCAAACCAGAGGCTGTGGGAAGTCTTTCATCAGCACAGTGAACAGCGACAGGCAGCCAAACACCACTGTCAGCATGGAGCCCACTGTGCTGGCAAACTTAGGCTTCTTAAACAATGGAGTCAGCATGAAGGAGAAGAAGATCTGTGCAAAGAGAGAGAGAGGGATGAAAAGCAGGCAGGAATATGATCAACAGACGGTCAACATCGAGCAGTAAGTGACACAGAGAGGCTTAGAGATTAAGCTCCTGGGGGTAATTTGGAATTAAAAGCCAGAGGTCTAATCCTCACCATGTGTGCTTATGCATTACAACAACTTAGATAAGCCAAACTGTGAAAAATGCTGAAGTTGAGGTTTAAGGCTTAATGATTTGGGGATGATACTAAAGGATATATTAGTTGTTTTTATGTTAATTTCAGCCTATGGCACGAGTGTGGATGGCACACTTTTGTTTTGACTAGCAAATACCAGAAAACTCATGCATTCCCATTCCCTTCCACTGTCCACTCTGAATCTTGACTCACTGTAAACTTTTGCCCTCTGTAACTGCCAGTATGTATCACACAGGCTCTAACTATCTTGAGCCCACTTTCTCATCAGTCACATGGTCTTGTTTATCTCACTGTGTAAATGACATTCCTCTATCTGTTCAGCCAATTTAGCCTACTCAGACTGACTTGCTTCATCTCTGTATGCTGCACCCACACGCGTGTTGAATAAAGACTTTGCTCAACAACACCGACCCAGTAAGAGGCTCTTTTTCCTCAACAATGTGGTCACTTAATCCAGATTGCAGTAGATCTTCAAGGTGACCCTTACCCAACTGAAACACAGCAGTGACTATTATCCAGACTTAAGAGGTAAGGGAATTTTTTGAAGCAAAAATTTATATCACTGTGTTTGTGCTTTGATTCTCCCAGCAGGGTGACATGATCCCATACTTTAAACTGTGTTGTTCACAGAAAAATAACAAACTGGGTTTAGCTGAAGAATAAATGGGTTATTCTATGTGTTCTGGGACACTGAAAGGCATACCTAATGTGGTAAACAGTTAACTGAATGTTGTGGGAGCGTTAATGAAATACTCTACACTCTGAGGAATAGTATTCAGAGAATACTTTAAAGCATTTGGGGAACACTAAGAGAATTAAATAGTGTTCAGGGGAACACAGAAAATAATTCATCTGAATAAAACAGTCACATAGGCAGAAAGAAAATTGGTTGTAGCACCATCAAAAACAATTATACGAACAGTGGTGATTTTATAGGTCTAGCTAAGTATATGTATGGTTATTAAGTCTGAGAAAGCATTGAAAAACGGAGAAACAGGTCCATATAAAGATTGACTCTCAGATTTCCTCCAAACAGCAATTCTGATCTGTAAAGCGAGAAGAATGCCACAATTACGATCTCAAGCAGCCTCATTAAAAGATACTTATGCGAAGCAAAAGCAAACTCTCCACAGACACAAAGCTGAATTAGAACAGTCCGGTTCTAGCTCAGAGCCCATTAAAAGGAATATATAAATCTCTAAAAGCCATGTCCATCTCTGCCTGCCTGCTGCATTGAACATATATTTTGGCACTAAAAATGACTTCAAACGCCAAGGTCTAAATGTGGATTACACCATATTGAAAAAGATTGTCTTATTGTACGTTAAGGCTCCCAGGATGGAGTGCAGGAAGAGAAAATTGTTCATAGTATATAATCCTAGTCTACGCCATGTAGATCAGTTGAACTTTGGCTATCAGAGAGCAAATCAAAGATGACTCTGACTGATCCAAACATCTTGCCAACTATGATAAGGGATATTGAAAATAAAATGTTTAAAAGGTAGCTGAGTTGGTCTCAAAAGAACCCAGTCCAGGGTGAACCAGTCAGCCAGAGCTGAAGTACCACCAGAGTAATACAACTACCACCTTCTTACAGCTATGACACAGCACAGTGGGAAGAATGCAACAGAAATAGGAAATGTGCCTCCCACCTTTTGAGCGCAAAACCTTGTAGGTGGCCTTCAGCCTACACACAAAGATGAAGTCATGCTAACTATCGAGCTGGTAAAACCAGACTATGGCTGAAATGTTGACTACAGCCTCTCTCAGTTAGCAGTGGAAGAAGTCTGAACAACCGTAAACCAAACTAATGGCTACAAAAGTATCTCAGTTCACGAGTAGACCTGGGCAAGGAGTGATAACAGTGATGGGAGGGTTCACCCCCAGCGGATATAGGCGTGGTTACAGAGGCACAAGAAAATGCAGGTGCGGATAGCCAATATTTCCACCAGCACCCCAATATGGTCAAGCTACATCAAGATGCAGGCACAAAGACCCACTGGTGTTTTAGACCAGCAGTTTTAGACAGAACTGAGAGTGGCCCTGAAATAGGCAAATTAACAACAGGTCTAAAACAACAGGCCTAACCCTAACCTGAGCAAACCGATGCCAACGCATAATCACTTCTAACCAGTTTGACCAGTTTAGAAGCCCTGCTGTTGTCAAACTGTGGTTCTGAAGCTCTATGCCTGACACTAGAAATACAGAAACAGATGCAAATTACATTAACATTCCAGCAACACCGATTTAGACAGTAGATAAAAATGAGAAATCTACATTAAAAGCAAATACAACTTAGTGATACTGCAGCTCTCCTGCCATCAGTTCTCACAAATAAATGCTGATTTTCTGAAATTTGCAAATAGTCAATACTGTACTGTACGAGTAGCAGAATAATAGCAACAAATCCCATTGGCCCCCAAGCCTTTTCTGAAAATGATGATGGCTCGAATCATCTGTTTCAGTTTTCCACCTAGCATTCCTAGAAATCTGTTGGGTACAGGATTTGTGACAATGCAAATGTACTATTCATGTGCTTCTGATTGACAGTTCTGCAATTACAATCAAGAGGTGCAACAAATGTCATTATCTTCAAATCCAGCTGAACCACCATCCAGAGGCTCTTCTCCTCAACAAATATTTTCTAAGGCAAAATGTCAGCACAAAATTACTTCTATTATATGCAGAGCTACTCACAGAGGAGATTCCATAGAGAAAGATGAGGAAGAAGATGACAAAGAAGTCACTGTTGGGGAAGAGGGCAGTATACGTGGCAATGATGGACATCAGGATGGACATAGTGGTCACCAGAGCAGCGTACAGGAGGCCCCATGACAACCTGTTGTGGAGCATAACACAATGTGGGCACACACACAATGAAAGACAAACATACACAGAGGGCTCCTATAGATTATCTTCATACAATCAAAACAAAACACAAGCCTCTGAAACCACAGTGACTGGATCTCTCATCCCCCTCACTCACCAGAAAGCAGTGTCATAAAGCCCCATCATGCTCATGGTGTCTTTGAGGCGGTGCTCCTTCTCGGCTGCCACGTTGACAATGAGGAAGGTGACAAAGGGTGTGAAAGCCAAGACCAGGTAGATAGAGATGAGGGCATGAGGGAATTTCTGCACCTCCACAGAACCTGGCTGGCCCATCATCACCACCTTTAGGTTCATTTCACTCCACACCGCACGCTTTGTCTGCATCTAAACACAGAAGGTGGACATGCTGACAGTTAAGAAGTTATTAAATGCTATTCTGAATTAAACCAATTAGGCTGTTATTTTGCAATCCTGGAATTAGCTATATGAAAGATCCAATTTATAAAATGCACCCTTGATAATTCAGTACTAATTGTAAAAATATCTGGGGTTGATACATTCTTCTTCTAATGACAGTGACTCTACAACTACATCAAGACTAAAGCAATTCATATAAAGATAGATATTTTTTATACAATTCCTACAATTTTTCAAGACCAATAAATTATTTTCCAATTAATTTTCCACACTTTTCTGGGCAAGAAAAATATAATCTTTTATCAACATCATGCACGTTTTCTTTCTTGTGCAAGTAACTGATCCTCCACAATACACAGTGTATCATGCACTGAGTATCCAAATACACAGTGCAACATGCACTGTGTATTTAGCTTCTTCCTGGGGAGCGTTCTGCTGATTTTAGCCCGTCTCACCTGGATGATGGCTGCATCGATAAGAGACTGGAGGCGGATGAAGCCGGAGTACCAGTAATTGGCCGCTCTGCAGTTCACTGAGCTGGCAAAACAGTTGGCTGGGGAAGGATAACCACAATGACAATAACCATATAGTCAGCACAACTTCACACTGACACTGCCAAACACTTCAGCTTCATTACTAACAAGTGACAGCCTTATTGGCTTTTATGTGACTGTATCAGGGAAAAGAAAATAAACACAAGTGGCACTTTTTACCAATAGATTCTGTGTAATCACTGGGTAAGGGCAGCTGGTTGTATGGGAAGCGTAGTCTGTAGGAAGTGGCAGAGCTGTCCATGAATACCACTCCCACATAGCCTGAGGGCTCATACAGGCTGGCGTTCTCTAGGTCCTCCTCACTGGAAAACATCTCCAGACGATCCTGCATGTCTGAAAACACACAGAAGGCAAAAGTGGCGACCTCTGACACAGGTTAGATTTGAAAGTCTACTAGACCTTTTTCACAGCAGCCATTCTGACATGTAATAGCAGGTAAAGACAGGTGTTACTAATTACATTAATTAGGGCTCTGTTCCATGCAGGTCTAACAGAGCCATGGTGTTCATGCTGTTTCACTGAAATGGAACAGAACCTAAGTACCAGCTTTGATTACCCTGCTGTTCAACATTAAAATGGCAGCTATGAGAAAGCTCTATTGTTGCAGCTCAACACTACCTAAGGATGACAGAGGTCTGTTTTAAGGGTGATAACTGTGGGTAGTTCATGGGGAGCACAGAAACTCACGCATCTCCTGGGCCACCTCTTCCATAATGTGGTTGGTAATGTTAGTGATGGGCGTGTAGCCCAGGCCCTTCAGGAAGGGGGTGTCATCACGTTCCAGCTCCGTGGTGCTGATGCCTCCATAATAAACGTGAGGATTCAGCGTGCTGATGAGGATCAGGAGGCCCAACAGAAGCAGAGGTAGGATCAACTCCTGGATAGAGACATGATCATAACAAACAGTTCATGAGCATACAGGAAAACATACAGTTTGCCATAGTTCACTCTTGGGAGAAATGCTGTATTCTAAGCTGCTGAATTTTAGATTTCCCAACAGTTTTTTTTTTTTTAATTACTCTGCATAAAAGACTGTTTAACTGCAATGTATAACAGCTAAAGCATACACTCTTGGGAAACAGCAAATAAAACAAAAGCAGGTTTTACTTTAAAAAAAAAACCCTTGCTGAGATGCTTCGTATTAGAAGAGGATATATTGTATACTATGGTCCTTGTACTCTGCCCCTTAGCACATAAATCCTAAAAAACATTCCTGCAAAACTTCCCTTAACACGCATTTCTAACACTGCTTGTTTTCAAGGGCTCCAGCTCCACCACTCTATTTAGTCCTGTGTGATAGGAGCTCCTCTCTCTCGTGCGCTCCATAAACATGATGCCTCAGCTTCACCTTGAGTGACAGGGAGGAAATTGAAACTCTAAACTGGGTGCCAGTGGCACATCAAGACTTGAACTCAGAGCCAGCATGTCTTACAAATGGCCATAGATCAAGAGATGTTTGGGGGCTTGTGCCTCACTCAGTTCCATTGCCTAAAGTGGATCAAGTAGATCATACTGCATACAAACATCACCCTAACAGACTAACAACAGAAACAAAAGATCTAGGTCTCTAGAGATTAGGGTCATAGGGGATTAGTAGTCATGTACACAACAAAACTAGAAACTATTTTGGTTAACCATTAAGATAATCAACAGATTTAAACCAGAAAGTCTGTGACTTGTGCTTGCCACACAACATTGCGTAACACGATTAATGGGATTTCTTTTTGATAACAGACACGGGTTGCGCCAGGCTAAGACAGCCAATGACAAACACTGACATCTCTGGTATGTAGGAAAACAAGCGCTATTATTCACTACTCTGCACTGCCACTTCCTTAACAGCAGCTTAATTCCAGGAGGCCCCCAAATGCTACCCCCAGGAAGAAAAGATGAAACAGAAAGAGACATTAAAAATGCATTAGTGCAACTTAAATCCAAATGAAAAATGCATGGTCTTACAAAGACGAAAAGGGGAAAAGAGAAAGAGGGAAGAGGCATAAGTGGTATCACAAATTCAATTCCAAAATCAAAAGTGTAAAAGTTGGCAAAAGCCCTAGCAAGGAGAGATGGTTTGGGTTTGGTTTGTTTGTTTTTTGCCCAACTGCAGCAGCCTCAGGATTACAGACCCTTGTCCCAGGGTGTGATAACATGACAAAGATAAAAGGCTCACTTAGCAGAATAACAGATACCCAAAAAGAGAGCCCTCTCAGACCAACAGACTGAGAAATAAAACGTAACCCTGAGTGACAGTGCACCAGTCCTACAGGAGAAGTACAAAATGGACTAAAACAGTTCATCACCAATAAAGCAAACCTTCTAACCTTATCAAAAAGGTCAAATGGAGTTTGAGAGGTAAAAGACACTGGTTGATTTGACAAATGTAGAATACTTCACTTATCAGAAATAAAATAGTAAAATATTCAAAAGTAACCAAATACTTTGCCAAGATAAAATAATGGAGACAGTTAAAGCAATAATATAAAGAATGTAAAAAGCCAAACACAAAATTTGCATAGAGTAGCATAAATTACCTACATTATTAGGAGTATGAACCAATTAATTATTGATAACCGACTGGCCTCATTTACCTGCACAAGCCATTTTCCACACTTTGTCTATCTCCCTTCTCCATTTACTTTACTGTTACACTTATTGCTCCATACATAATCTACATAAGATGTTCTGATTATTGACTCTGTGGTAAGATGAGGTGTGTGCAATGAGGACAACTGTCAAACACAACAACAGAAGTGATTACTTGGATGTGATAAGCATTAACAGAGCAGAACTAGCTTGCATCTGAACTTATTCAAACCCATCCCTGGAAAACCACACACCTGCAGACTTTGTTGCTTTGTCCTCCATTTGATGAGTAGGTTCTTGTAGAGAAGACTTCTTGTTTGGTGCCAGACTCCAGCATCTCTCCTATATAAGGGCTGCATGCTTCCAGCATGCCTCATCTGGATGACGTACGGACGAGAAGTCGTCTCCCTAATGCTGGGCTCAGCTGCAAGTGAAAGAAATGCCAAAGAAATAACTAACTTCCACCCTGGACATCATTAAATTTATGTGACTGCAAGAGTAGCCAAGTAAAATACTTAACACATTTTAATAATATCACCACTGTTGGGATGCAGAGCCGGGCAATGTGTCATTTTTATACTGATAACGTGATACAATTAGATATCACCTGGACTTTGGATATTGCAATATTGTGACAGGGGTTGCCTTGTCCAGGATTTAAATGCTGTATCACAGTAAAGGGGTGACATTTTCTTAACTTGCCAGTTGTAGCTGTTCTATTATTTGCCTTTACCTGCTTGGTCATCATAACCACATTACTAATGACTGTTTATTAAAAATCTCACTGTGTAAATATTATGCGTGAGTACTAATAATATTTCCTACAACATGTCACTATATCAATATAGAGGTAATTGGTCAACAATGTAGCGATATTTGATTTTGGCCACATCAGCCAGACCTATGATATTCCTCCCAACACACTGATGCACCCGGGAATACATTGTAATGTAAGGAAAACTACCAATAAAATCAAAAAGTCCTTCATTTTCAGCATTGAGGGATTCATTTTAGCATTAATTTCTATTTTTCCTTGTGCATACCATGTGGAATTCTTCTCAGATGGCTGTTAGTTAATATAAATTTACATCAGCTACTGCTTATTGCAGTGAATTCATTTAATAAAGTAATCAAGACAAGACTATACCACAGTAACACTGGATGTAAGGTTAGCTTAACTTCTCCTTCTTTATAGTATGCAATATGCAGCGGACTGACGCTTGCCCTACTGTAGGTGGGTAAGTTATGGTACGAATAGACGAGTGTACTTTCTCATGGGGTCATGTTTTTAAGAAGGCGTATCGCAAGCAAAATTAACCCGTTATGGCTAAAGTCAACATTTACACAGTGCGGCTAGCGTATGTTAGCCAACCAAATAACCTGACAGGTGCGATGCTGGCATGGCTACCACTCCGTACGCTAGCCATTAAATGTGTTAACGTGAGGCACAAAACCGCTGTCCACTTTGTTGCCCAGGCTCAGTGGGAATTAGAAAAAGACAGTGGCTAAACAGAAAAGTGAAACTGAGAGCCAGCGTTGGCCGAGAGGGGGATTTGACGCTGGCTCCTTACGAGCTAAGCAGCCGTGGCAACTGACTGTACGCAACGCCACAAGCAGGGCAGCTAGCGGGATACAGCACAACACAGCTACTCATAAACACCACGCCAGAGAGGAAAGCGTTCCGTGTACTCACGTATGAAATACATTAAGGCATGTCTTTCCGCGACGTCTGCGTTTTAACGGTCTTGCATTTCAGCATTCAGGTGTTATTTTGTGTCAGCAAACCAGAGCCGAGGTCCTTGTTTCTCTCGCGTCGCCACTTCCGCCTGTCAAACGGCAGGTCCCAGAAAATGTGACGTCGACCAATCACATCTGGGTTACGTGTTAGTGACAGCGGTTTGCACCAATCACACGGCGACCAAAACGCCCCTTATTGTCCAATGATGCTGCGTTCATCATATTTGATTTACTGTAAATAATACAAACTGCTGTGCGGATGGAGCTGTTCATGTCACCCTCCTGGAGGTAATTACAGGTTGGACACTGGACTTGGTGCGCTGTCCAGTTTGTCCCACTCAGGTACGGCTGCAGGATGCCAACCCGGGCGGACAGTAAAACAGCAGGTTATTTTCACAGTAATGCAATCAAAGCGAGAAATTGCTGTTGTACTTCGTTTATGTCTGTTCTCGAATAAGAAGGTATCTGAATATGAATGTTTCCACGTATTGAAAAAAAAGACGTTTCCACTTCTTCCCATGTCACCTGAACGCAGCTTATGATGTTGCAATATAACAAATTCACAACTAGAAATGATCTGAATATTACTATTGAATGCATATTTCATGGCCATATCAAAAAGCTACAGCTTTTGTAGATAAATGTTTTAAGGCCAAAATAATACCTTCTTCTCAAATGGCTTTCACCTCAGGCGCACGTCCTTCGTATTAGTTCTATTACATGGGCCGCAGTAGGCACACCCCTTTTTATTGCTACAAAAAGCGTAATTTATTTTACATAAATCATTTAACGGATAAGTAATGGATTTTTTTTATTCATCACAGCTTCCATGGCCCGTGACCCATGTGACTGTAAATAAATATAATACTTTTATTGCATGAGAAACATAGAAAGAACACTCCTCATCATTTTCAAAAGCAGGTTAATTTTGGTTACATAGACATTTCGATGCTGAAAAGCAATGTAATTACTAGGATTTTTCATCGGCTTCCAGATCGCCACCCAATGTCTCTAAATGAACCGTATTCTTGTCTTCTTGTTCTCAAAATCAAGTTATGGAAACAGAAACACGCCTCCAAGGCCAGAAAATCTCTGTGAGCACAAAGCTGTACAATTCAAGACCAGATTGGACAAAACACATCTCCACAAAGAATAAGGATGACAGCTGCACATAAAACATATGCACTGGTACATATGAATTTGATAAGATTTCCATTAACACTGAAAAAAAATTGTGAAAATACATGAATGAGATTAGGTCCCCCATGCCATTTATGTGCTGCTTAAACAACTGCAAAAAAAAAAATCCATTAAAATATTTCTTCAAAACCAATGAAACACTTATTAAAAGAGGTGTGCACCATCTACCTTCTGTAGACTGTTTTTGTATTGATTTGGATGGATAACTTGACCTGGAAGCTGCTGAAAAAAATCCATTAGTTTCCCATTCAGCTTTTTAATAAATATGAAGCACTTATGCGGAATGAAAGAGGCATATCCCATGTGGATCATGTATTAGAAGTTTTTGATATTGATTTTGAGGCATTGGTTCATATGACCTGGAGGCTGCTGAACAAAAGCCATTATTATTCCATTAAAGTGCATATTAAAAATAAATGAAGCACTTATTAACAAACAAACAACAGAAAGTCAGCAGAAGTATGAGGCGGCTCGGGATTTGATTGCAGGATGCAGCAATGCTCTGTAAACACAGTCTTTATGAAGGGTGAATAAGGGGCAAAAGTAGTGAGAAATGAATTTCTTTGGTAGATGATAGTAGATCTTCTTAGCAGTGGGAAACGAGTCTTTCTGAGAGCAGATTGGTAAACAACACTCCATGCTGTCTGTCAATAAACTGTCACAAAAGTCTAGATTTATCTTCTACTTAGCCATGAATTCATGTGTTGAATGACAGTGTTTTGATGGTGACTTTTTGGCAATCCTTTCTTTAGGTGAACAGGATGAAAAATGGTGGATAACAATGTATATTTCTCGCTGTCTTTTTAGTGCATGGTGATTTCTAAGATACCACTAAAAACCGAGATATCTTTTCAAAACTAAATGACAAAGTCCACAACCAAGTGTGCAGGTGAACAAGCCATATTTTCTAAATCTTCTATATCAAACATAAGGACCTCTGGGCGTCTCCCAAGTGTTCTGTTTGCAGAAAGACCGGCAGTATCAAACACAAGAATGGCATTGTCTGAGAGGTCACTAATCTGCAAAGTCTTTAATGTTAGTAGGAAAAGAACAAATGCTTTCATTGAAAAAAAAAAAAAAAATCAACATGCGAACAAAAGAAAAAATAACTTGACAACTGGACTGGATTCCTCAAGGAGTTCTGTAGTTTCAGCAGCAAAGTGTGAAAAAACAAATAGAAGAATATGATGTTTGCAGGATAGAATAGGGCTCAACGATATGATAAAAAAATCATATTGTGATTAATTTTATGGATTTTGAGACTGCGCAATGATTCACAATTTTAGTGGGAATTATAGTTTACATTTTCACTTTAAAAGCTATTTATCACCTTTATCAAAAAACTGCAGCTCCTGAGATTTGGATATTGCGCTTGGCCATATTGCGATTTCGATAACATTCTGATTAAATGTTCAGCCCTGGTATAGAAATCCAATTTAGAATGAGTGATGCAGCTTGTTCCTGGAGATAATGTGATTTTTCTGTGTAGCACCACAGCAGCACAGGTGTCTGTTTATACAACATGACTGTGTCTGTGTGTCCTGCGGTATCCATCTATTCGCTCCGACATGGGTGGTGAGGGAGAGTGTGTGTACGTGGGCTCTTGGATGTCTCTGAATTGGAGGTAGCTGTGTAGCTGGGAGGGCACAGGGAGCTGCTGGACTGCATCGGTCCTCATCAGTACATCCGATCCCAAAACCTCCCTGACCTGCAGTCTGCAGAGGTGAGACAGACTGGGAACAGGCTCTGAAGGGAGGAAGAGAGACAGAGGGTCAGTCTTTAGTCAGGACCTGCTAAAGATTAACACTCTGAAACCTAAGCAAAGTCACCTGATTTTTTTTTTAAACAAAAAACAGTATGTAATTAAAATTAAATGACCATAAAACTACCAGAGAAATACACAAAAACTTGAAAAAAACTTCAGAAAAGACTTTTTGAAAGAGAATCACCAGAAAACTATATTTTGAAGTATTTAATCTAATATTTAAAATTAAATTATAAGAAAATTACCACAAAATTAATGAAAAAAAATGTTGAAAAAAAAGCACCTGCTCCCGAAAAACAATGACAATAAAAAGATATAAATTGAATTTTGTTCAGAGAGTTAAATAAAATCTTTTAAATTAAAAGGCCAATCAATGATTCCTGGGTTTCAAAGCATTAATAGAAACAGATCTCATCGCACTGTGTGGTTTCATCACTGTACCAAAATTTGGCCATGATGCCCAAGTCTTCTCCGCCTGTCTTCGGTCCAGAATATGTTTTAGAGGGAGAGACAGAATCGACCAGTTTACAAACCCCAGCAGGTAATTCAACACCTCGCTGTCTGCCTCCTCCATCCTAAAAGCATTCACAAGACGAGAGAGACAAACAATCAAGCTTAAACAGCTGATAATGCACCACAGAGTGAGAGAGCAAGAGACAGAAATAGAGATACTCACATCTTGGGTTGCAGCAGCAACGACGGTTCCAGTCCTGCCTTTAGAAGCAGAGGCAGCCAGCAGGCGGCAAAGCGCACCTGACCCAGCGCCACGCAAACCAGCTCCCTCAGTTCCTGCAACTTCAGTGCAGTCCTCCCCTCAGTCCAGTCCCCCCTAGAAGGGGTACTGCTCAGGCTCTCTGGTCGAGGGATCCACCTGTGCTTAAGTATCAGCTGCAGTAGGTCTGTTCTCTCAGTGGCCAACACATGTATCCATTCCATCTCACTCAAACTTGCTCCAGCAGCTATCAGCAGCCTCGCCGATTCACTGAAAGAGATTTTAATACAGTTCAGAGGCAAACATATGTCTTTTAGTTATGTGCATATGCTTGCAGTGTGTGGGACAGTCCCAGGAGTTTGTTTACAAACCTGTACGGTTCATATGATATGACGAGCAAGGCGAAGGAGAGCGGTGAGCGAATGCCCAGGATGTCGGTGCAGTCCTGGGCATCGGGGCTATAACCCTCCCTCAGCAGCAGCTCCACGCTGTTGCTCTGTTCCCTCACTGCCACGTACAGCGGGCTCACCATGCCAACGCCACGGTCACACACACGATCCGTAACAGCTATCAGCCTCTCCAGGATACTGGACACACAGCAATGCATTGTAAAAAATAATAACTTCATTTGCATAGCACTCTTACTAACAAGGCTACAGAGATTTTATTAAACTGTGAATGCAGACATGGAAAGAAACTAAGTACATTCACCCAAACATTATAATCATAATTTTGTTGTACTTGTAATTGATTATTTCCATTTCACATGACTTTATGCTTTTGCTCCACTACTTTTGTGAGGGAATTATTGTATTTTTTTACCGCCCCCACATGTATCTGATGATTGCACGTGCCACTAATAGCAAATAAGGTTTTATATGCAAAACATTCAGCTTAAGCTTCTAAATTACGAAACAGTGTCAGAATGTAAACTAGGCAAACATTACATAGAGCAGTTAGGATTATAGCATCAAAATACTTCCATCAGGTTAGAGTATTTATATTTTAACACTATTAAAGGAACCATTCTTCAAAATGATCACCTTCATGCTTAATACTTCAGTAAATATTACTGGTAATAGACATTTTTTCACAGCAGCCATTTGACAATAAACAGCAGGGAGCATAAAGGTGTCACTAATGACAATAATTAAGGTTCTGTTCCACTGGGCTAAACAGAAAGGAACCTTAATTAATACTTTTACTTAAGTAACATTTCGAATACAATAATTTTTTTTTTACTAGACCAGTCAGTGTGGGAGATTTGGATTAACAAGGCTCTAGTTGCAGCCTGTAGCATGTCATTAACAAACAACTTATGGATCAGTACCGGCAATGGCCAAACTCAGCTGCAGCATGAATGGGGAGCTGCGGCCAGTCGCTGCTACAGGCCAGGTTAGGGTCGGCCCCGTGATCCAACAGAACATGCACACAGCCCTCATGGCCCTCTTGAGAGGCAATCAACAGCGGCGTGGCCAGGTCGTCTGCCTGGGCGTTCACATTGGCACCTGTAGCGGAAACCACGTCAAACACCAATCATTATGTATTGTCATTTAAGTATTTTTCCAGTCCTACATACACACAAGGCATACACAGTAACAGCTGTTTACCAGCATTAACAAGGATTTCCAGGCATTCCAGCTGTCCATACTCTGCAGCCAAAAAGAGAGGGGTGATCTTGTGGTCATCAAGTGCCTCCAGGTGACACACAGTAATCAGTTTGCGCACAATTTCAGTGTGACCCTTAGAGAGTAAAAGAATAAGTGTGTGTTAATAGGTAGGATGCACCTGACAGAGTTGTATGTGTGCGCGTGTGTGTGTGTGTGTCATTACTTTGTAAACAGCTTGATGTAGGCAGGTCCAACAGGACGCAGTGTGTGTTCCGTTCACTTCTGCACCTCGGCTGATCAGCAAGTCCACAACCTCCTTGTGTCCACCATCTACAGCTGTTAATAAATAATTAGCAATTAATACATAATACAGATCCAATTGTGGCTATTACAGTACTGTGTGACCGTTTTACCTGCATAGAGAGGACAAGACAGGTCGTTGGTTGGCTGGTTGATGTTGGCGTGAGCTTTCAGGAGGAGTCGGACCACAGCCAGGTGTCCGCGCTGTGCTGCCAGGTAACACGCAGTCTCCCCTTCATGTGTCAAAGTGTCCACATAGGCACGACAGCCACGGGATGAGTCTGCTGTTGACAGTCAGACGGGGAAAAAGGATGAATGAAATGAATGAATCTTTATCCACTTGATGACAGCCAACAAAGGTCATTGGTCATGAAAAATTGATGTAATTAAGAGGACAGTGAGAAAATCCAACAAAACTGTAACCTTGTGTTGTTGTGGATCCTTTCTTACCAGCAGCAGACAGTATCTCCCTGACACAGTCCTTGCTGCCGGCGGCTGCAGCCTCATGCAGGGCGTTCCAGCCTCGGTTGTCTCGGCTGTCCACACTGAAGCCTCTGCGGATCAGCCTCCGGACTCTCTCTTTGCAGCCTGCCCGAGCCGCGGCGGCGACACTGGACACGGTGTCTCTGTAGCACTCGGTGAAGTCCATCCTCTGCCCCCAGCCCGCCTGGAACAACAGGGACAGGTGAACAGCTGAAAACTCGGGTGCATGAAGGAGCCATGGGTTCACTTCTGCAGCACTGTCACCATTACTATGGTTATCAGTGTTGTGATCTTCCTGACATTCACACTGCACGCTCCAACCTGCCTCAAAATCCCAGTAAAATATGTGAGACGATATGCTAAAAGGATTTCTCACACCAAACCCTTTGCAAAAATCGTACCGGAACTCAAGACGTAACTTCATTTCAAAACACAACTTCAGTCGTTACAGGGTTTGATAAGAAAATAGCAGCTAGCTGGTAGCCAACAAGCTAACTACTCTTACCGTGGGGCTAACGTCAGTGGCGAGACTTCCTTGCTGGATAAAAAAAAAAACTGGCTATACTTTGAATATTGATAATTATTTCACACAGTGAATGCGTTTTGTTAAAAGTGAAACAAGTAATATCTTTGTCCGACGTGGATATAAACGATTAGCTAGACAAACATTGCGAACAGAAACGCAATTCTGCCTTTTTCCGTCAACAGACAAAATACGGCCTCTACGATTCGATTGGTCGAAAAACTAAGCCCCGCCCACCAGGGGGAAAATGGAAATTCATGTTGGATTCAGGTACACTGGGACTATCCAATTGTCCACCACTGATATGGAGGACCTCTTTGATTCTGAAAGAAAGGACAAGACAACTAGTAATATTTCTAATAGTACGCTTATATATAAGTCCCCAGTTTCCCCAACATGCATTCAAGATGCAATGAAAAAGCTTAAATGTATCATCTGTCCTGGTGGAGGTGGGCCAACATCTGAATTTTTAAAGCCGTCTCAAAAGAATGATCACCTTTCATTTAAAAAGTCCATCCAGAGAGCATTAACAATGAAAGACTTTTCGCCCTCTTCACCTCAGGGTTTCATCAATCTAATCCCTAAACCTCAGAAGCAACTGGGGTTCCATATGTTTTTTAAATGAAGATTATAAAATCATAGCCTCTTTCTTTGGCTAAATAAAAAAGTCTCTCCTTTAACACCAATTAGTTAAAAAGTTTAGTAGCCTGATTGGTGTATTGTTCACTAGTTGTTTGATTTATAAGTTCATCTTTTTTTTTTTTTACTATTATGCATGAGTATGAATAAGGGTATCCTGTTAAACTGTTTCTAATTAAACTATTTCTTTTCAAAATTAATGTCTTCCTCTTTTCTAATAGTCTGAAATTTAAAGGTGGTGTCACAATATTTTGCAGTGGTATTACAGTTAGCTGTGAAAGTTCCACTAATGCTTTACTTTGCTTTAGATAAAATCCATGTTATATGTGCACTGTGGTGTGAGTTCCTCCATTAGTGCGCCCATAGCTTTTATGGCCTTTATTTGTTGTTATACTAATGGTCTCTGTGATTCATCATAAACAGGCCCAAACAGCCAGAGACCACAAGAGAAAGGGAAAACAATATTTTGGCAGCTATTTCTCTCTTTCAGGGCAAGCAGATCAGTATAAATGAGTGATAATGTTGCTACTTTGGGTGTGGGACACGGATGTTTCAATTCCTGCTCTGAACTGTTGATGTTTTCCTGCATTCTTAGTAAAGTGCTTCATAAAGTTTCAGCCTCTGCTGCCTGTAAAGATACATTCTACTGAAGCACACTTTATGCAATTCATACTCTTGAAGTTACATTATTTTCCACTGACAAATTTCTATATTTCAGCACTGCATTTTGTGCCTCTGTTAATGTTTATGCTCCTTTAATCTTTTAAATGTCAGGCATTCTTATTTGTGCTGATAATCAAGCAAGTCTTTCAAAAGAAAACTTACTGGATATGCAATATAGCTATTTTCACCTTGCCCACACATTTTCTCAAGGAAATGTTCTTTAACTGGGTAAAGGTATTTGAAAGCTTTTCTTCTGCATATTATGGCAATTATATTTGGCTTGAATTCCAATATATGAAGTAGTTTGTATTTCTTTGTCCTTTCTTTTGGGTGTCAGATGGACTGCTTGCACTTTCACGTCATTGAATTACGTAGATGTTAACTATTTGCACAAGAACGATATTGGTCAGTGCAACATCACATATTGGAAATTCACATAAACACATACGCAACCATGCACTTTCAACATATTTTCCAAGGCAGGGACATTGCTGAGGTTTACTTTCGTTCATGTTGCATGATAAGGCTCTTGTAGTGCTCTACAGGACTTGCAGGTTGATTGTGAGTTGGGTGGAATCAGTTTGGCTCTCTGTCCTCTGTTACAGATACTTCGCACTTAGAACATATTTTCCAGTCTTACAGCTCTTACATCTGACCAAGAAAAAGAGAAAGAAACTTGTTTCCATAGTGACTGGTGGGCAATTCTCTGCTGTGGTAGCCTTATCACTGCCCTATCTGTTTCATCTCCAGGCAACACATATGGCATCCTGCCTTTTAAAACTAGGCCTGTTTCTTTTGAATGTGCGTCACAATGTCTATTTACTGACTAGACCGTGGCGTAAGTGGTTGCCATGTTTGGGCAACAGCCATGGGCAAACCTCATGAGACTGGACATGAAACACGTTCTCATTTGAATTTTTGATGAGAAAAACGTAGGAACTTCTGTCTTCTCAAGAAAACTGTTTACAACCCATTGGGGCATCAAAGTCAAAGTAAATCATCTTCCAACATGTAAAAAAAAATAACGGCCTGTATCCAAACAACACAGGCACTACTGTGCTGTTTTAGTCTCTGAGACTTGTTTCTGTCAGGGTCTTTGGCACTGTCCTGCCTGAGTGAGTTTGACCATTTCTATTGAGTGCCAAGGGTTTTACAACATGGTAATGAGAAGCGCTGGCCTCCTCTGTCCACTCCGCTCCTATAGCTGTTGCCGAGAGACAAAGTAGAAGTCACCCAGGCGCTCAGAGAGACAGAGAGGGGAGAAGAGGCCTTTAAGACAATGGCACCACCATAACTCATAGTGTCCAGGGTCTGGGACAATTGGAGGGGGAGGGGAGGGAGGGGAGGGGATGGGATGGGATGGGAGTAGAAAAACAGAGTGTAAATGGAGTGAAATGAGAGGGTGTGTGTGTGTGAGAGAGAAAGGGAGTGAGAGAGAGAGAGTTGGGTTTAAGATGAGGGAGAAGGGTGCAAGGGCAAGAAGATAGTGACTTTTAAACTTCTAGCAGAGCACAGAGGATGATGGGAGGGCAGTCTTGTGCCAATGAGAGGAAAAAGATTAAATTATGGAATTTGAACAGATGCATCTGATGATGTGATGGGAGTGTGCGGAGTGTTTTGTCTTCAGGGGACTGTTGTTGGTGTGTTCTGCAAAATGACACACACAACAGCGTCACCAGCCTGGGCTCTACTGTGGATCCTGTGTGTGGCTTTGACCGCCACAGCTGGAGGTGAGAAGCTTCACTTTGTACTGAACTGGAGAGAACTCAGCATTTGTATGGTATGTATGACAGATGGAGCTCATCAAGGCTCATGATCAGAGAGTTAGTCTATAATATCAGTTATCATTGCTCAAATGAAATATTACAAGTGAAGAATTGTATAATAAGAAGAGCTGCACCTATTGCTCTGATCTAATAATTTGTTGTGGTGTATCTGTTCAAATGTTACGGTGCAATGATGAAGACTGTTGAAAAGTAGGTGAATAGAGAACACAAATGGTATTTTGAAAGTGTAATTCCTGTCTATTTACATTCACACTCCCAGCAATAGCACTTCATGGATTCAGTGCACATTCTGTCATTTCTCTACTACATAAGATATTTACCAAACCCATCCCACAGATATTGCTGTCAATTTTGACAGTTTGGAACAATCAAACAGTGAAACATCTATAGTAAATATATGTCTAGGATTTATGGATGGGATTTAAAATTTGGTATCCCAGTGTTGAAAAATGACGATGCCGCGTGCTATTACAGAATCAACTTTTTTCCGGTTATTGCTTTCCAGAGGAGGTTACTTGCCCAAAAGGTGGTCAGATCCACTTGGCCAGCCTGCGATGCTATTGGCTCTCTTCAACAGCATCGTCGTGGTCAGTGGCACGGGATTCATGCCAAGCCATCCAAGGAGGGGATATGGCAGCTGCTGGCAGCCAGGAGCTACAAAAGTTCATCTATTACGCCTTTCCGATGTGAGTCCAATAAACATAGCCTTGGATCTGTATATGTTTTTTCTTCCAAATTGCTTCATATGCCTATGCTCAAGTTTTACATCCTTCTTCCTGCTTTACTCTTTTAACAGAAGACCTTTCTTGTCTCTGTTTGTCTAGGAAAGCCACAATGTGGGTATGGTTAAGGGGAACAGAGGAAGAAGCTCCTGACCAGGTTGGGATTATAGGGCCAAGGAGTCAGGGGGTGTGTACTCAGATGGCTTTAGGCACACTGGGACAGTGGAGGAGGGCTGCATGTGTTGGACAGTATCTCTTCCTCTGTGAAAAAGAGGTAGCCGCTGGTAAGTCTAAAATTCCAAATGCATACTAAAACCACTAAGTGATTTAGTGACAAAGTGAAGTGTTGGTCCCATCAATAGGTAGAGCACAGGACTATTACTGCCAGATTTGAGGGTGTGATGCCAATTAGAGCAAGCCATGTAGGAAATGTATGCCCTCAGGGAGCTATAAGGCAACTTAGATAAAAATAGAGTGCATCAAATGCCATATGTTGTGTTACTTAGTAGGGACTAGCCAAATATGCTCTTGTTCTTGTGCGCCCCCTTTTTTTGCAGTGTCCCTGCCATCTTTGGACAGTTACCTGATAGGATTGGCTCTCATGACTGGTGTCTATGCCAGAGCCAAGATGGAAACCCTTCCCACTCCTCCGGACACCAGACAGCTTGCAGTGGAGGTCAGTGAGGTGTTCAATCTAAAACACAGCTGAGATGTGTGAATTTGTGTCCTATCAACCATCAAAGACATGTTGTTCTTTCTCTCTTATGCTAAAAACACTGCTTAGTACATCATTGCCTCCTTTCAATTATCCTGATAATGATTTGTTATCTTCTTGTGACACATGCAGATGCAGCTATTCCCAGGATTGTGGTTCACTCATGCAGGTCAGTTGGCATCGGTAGAGCTGGTGGTCCAACCCAGCCCACTGACCTCTCTGGCTCGAGTTCAGATCCTGCGGCCCTACTGCAGTCCCAGCCACCATCTTGTACCTCCAGGTACCACAGCCGTTGTGCGAGTGATGTCTAAAAAGTGGTACATGATAGATGAGTAATAATGAAGAAAATTTGGTGTGTTTTTAAACATTTTCCACAGCATTCAGTATTCTTCTTTGCTGTTCAGGTTGCAGCTCGCTCCTTAACCCCTTCAGCTGCTGCTCAGTGGTGCCACTGTGCAACACCACAGGAGGCTGCAGCATAGGAAGGTACTGGTGCCATCTGCTGGAAGCCTGTGTGCCCATCACCAGTCCCTGCAGCCCCTATGACTCTGCAGCAAGAGACCGCAGCTTTGCTTTGCCCCCCAGATACTCTGCAGTACCACCTTTCTACCACTTGGTAGCAGACCTGCCTTTCAGAATGAACCCCAGCTCTGAATTAAAAACTATTAGTGTGAGTTGACTTTTATTTCCAGTCGGACCAGTGCAAAACCTTTCATGTATCTAACTAGCCAGTGTTTTTCTTCTGCCTTTACATACTAATAATACCCGGTGAAGATTACGTTTTATTGAATAATTTTCCATTTTCATGTATTTTCTGCAACAGCTGGTTCTGCCGGAGAGAGAGATCATGTTGTATCCTGATGATATTGTGGCTATACAACACACTCGCAACTCAGGAACATTCCTGCATTGCCATGATAGTGACGCATCACTTAGCTCCCCTTGGCGCCAGAGTTACCTGTCTCTGAGGGGGGCCGAGTGGGGCGGTTGGTGGGAGGGAGGCTTCTCTTCCCTGCTCCAAGGAGGCCAGTGGGTAGATGGAGTGGTGTGTAATCTAAGGATGCTGTATGTGGACACTCTGCATAGGAGCAGCCATGATCTGATTACAGAGCATGATGACCTCAATGGCTTCACCCACACAGAAATGACCACGGCCCCTGACATCAGGACCCTAACTCCAGATCTGAGTCCTATATCTGGGCTTCATGTCATCCATCCCCAGCCTGATGAAAAGAACCAGATTCATGTCCAAATCAATGTTCCAACTCTCATAATTGTCAAGATACAATCTGGACAGAGAGCCACCAGCTCATGGTCAGCCCCAGTGCTCCGGATGGGGGTCCCCTTCTTTTCATCTTGCCCAGAAGAAGTGGCTCAGTCTTGGTCTGGTTGTCAGAGAGGGTCCTATGATACTTGGTTTTCCTCTGTGACCCTTGTGTTGCCCTCTGAGGGGGTTCAGATTCTGAAAATCAATGTGATGAATGCAGTGAGCTTTCAGAGTGCTAGTTTTAAGGTTTATGGCTACAAGGCAGTGACAGGGCTCAGTGTAGAGCCACATGGACACCTGAGGATGCTCGTGGACATATCACAGGTGAGAACCCAAACACCCTCTCAAACACAGACATATTTCATCTCTTTGACCAAATAGTTTTGACATTCTGTCAAAGGAATCTGGATCTGGAAATGATAGTTTTTGTTGCCCTTTTCAAAAGGTCAGCCTAGTTTGATTCGCTCACCCTGCACTTTATTTCTATTTTTTAACACATTAGTCATTTATAGCCAAAGTGGAGGGTGGTACTTCAGTGAAATTCACCTGGGTGATTGACGACCTGCAGAAGTTTGCCTACGAAGGGGAATCTTACAGTGTGGTTTTCAAGAAACCTGCTGAGTATAAGCTAATGGTAAGAGGGTTTATTTTCTGCAATGATGTTCAATTAGCTTAGTCACTTGTTTCAGATAAGGAGCGTATAAAGATAAAGATCTTTATACATTCCTTGGTTTCAAATTGTGTTTTTCGACTTGCACAGCAGTGCTGTATTTATCTGACACGGGAAATTAATTAGCCACAGACTATTGCAGGAATAACACAAAAGACAACAACACAAACTCAAATGCAGTTGTAGACATACTAAAGGAATGTATAAGGCAAAGCTCCATAAACATCATTCCACAACCCTGTGGCCCTTCTAGTTCAAGATCTTAATCTCTCTGTAGATAATTTGGATAGTATGAAACTGCTCCCATGCTGTTACAGAATAAAGCGGAATGGTGGATTTGGTACTGCCTATGATGCTCTGGATCTTAGACATGGACCTTCTGGAAAAATATTGTTGATAATGTCCAGCTGACACCTCCATTGTGGAGCTATCTTTGCAGATAATCTCATCCAGTCTGTTACAATCTGCTTTACTAAACCTGTGTCTTATCATCGTTGTTTAAAGAATAACATAATAATCTGTAGCCTTTCCATTATCCAAGGTGACAGCCTCCAACCCTGTGAGTTCCCAGAGTCAGTGCATCCTTCTGACTGCTGATGAAATGGCCCCGCTGGCTGAGCCAGAGTTCCTGTCAGTCAGTGAAGTTGTAGCTGTGGATGCCGCACAACTCTACACCCTCAGGGTCAAAGTGGACATTTCTCTAGGGGTCACTTTTAGGTACAAACCATCTGAGACCTATGCTCAAGTATTTTTCATAGGTGACCCTCAAATATCTTCAGATGTCATTTAGAACAAGAAATACCCATGGAATCATGTGCTTGTAAAGTTGTGCTTTATAATTTCTGGTGTCTCTAAATAATCATGTGATACATGCTATGTAGGTGGGATTTTGGAGATGGCAGTAGCAGGGTTATCCACACCCAGCCTGCCCCATGTGAGACCATGGAGGGGCTTGAGGAGAGAGGACAGAGACAAGTTTATGTCCAGGATTCAGTTAGCCACACCTACATTACCCCCGGTAAGACAATTTAACAGTCATTGTAGGAAAAAATAATGAAATGTTAAGATTATTTGATTATTTGTCCTTAAGACTCTATTTATACTTTTCTGTCTATAGAATTGAAACTGCTGATGAAATAGCAAATATGAAAATTGACTACTAATGATTTTCTGGTTTAGTCAATCAATCAGAAAAATGAATGTCCCCATGCTTTGTTTTCCATCCAGATAACTGCACACTTAAAGTCCAAGTCTTCAACCAATTTGACAATATTGAGACATCCATGAAGATAAAAATCTGCCCTCTGTTGATTCGTCTCATCCTTTCATCCTCTACTCCGGTGCCTTTTGTCACAGAGCCTTTCCATCTGGAAGCTTCTCCAGATCCCTCTCCCTATGGCATCTTTTATAACTGGGACTTTGGTGATGGCTCCAAAGCTGTCCAGGGGATCTATCGTCAAGTCACCCATGCTTATGGATCTGCTGGGATTTATAATGTCACAGTGTGTGCTAACAACAGTTTAAGTGCATTGACTGCCTGGCTCATGGTGGAGGTTATGGAAAAAGTCACTGGGTTGACTTTAAGCTACAACGGACCAAACGAACTGAGTTCTGTTACAGATATCAGAGCTGAAGTTGCCACTGGTGCAAATCTCACCTGGGTGTTTGACTTGGGTGATGGGTCCTTTCAGAAAAACCCCACTGGCAGCTCTGTTTCTCATGTCTATAAGTCTCCGGGGAACTATACAGTAGATGTAACTGTCTCTAACTATGTAAGCCAGGCTCGTCAGTCAATCCATGTGGAGGTCTACAGGTTAGCTGTTAAAGGAATACTGCCTGCAGAGTGTGTCATGAGTGGAAGAGACACACAGTTTAGTGCTCAGGTGAATGGGAACATATCCATGCTGACTTTCCAGTGGAGGTTTGGAGATGGTTCACCTTTGACTGTAGTGAAGGGAAAGCCGACAGCCATGCATACATTTTCAAACCATGGAGTTTTTAATGTGAATCTGACTGTGTTTAGCCCTGTTAGGTCTGTGCCCTATAATGCAAGCGTGTGTGTTGAAGCCCCAATAACTGGCATAAATTTACATGCATCACAGGATGCTGTGGCAGTGGGAGAACAGGTATGTTTCAGTGTGCTAGTTTCCCCTAATCAGACAACAGGTTACCAGTTCATGTGGTTAAGTGACGCCTCTAGTCCCTCTGTTAATACAGCCAATGCTCAGAAGTGCTTTGTCTACAATGAGGAAGGGGTTGAAGAGGTGTCTGTAATGGCAAGTAATAAAGTCAGCAACAAAACAGCCAAATTCAGTATTGCTATTCAAAATCCTGTGAGTAAGCTTTTTGTAGAGCACGATAGTCAAAGTAATGCACTGACTGTCAATACTTTAACATCATTTTGGGTAGACAGTTGCACTGGGACTAATGTTTCTGTCCTGTGGGACTTTGGAGATAGCTCCCCTGTGGAGCAGAGCCAAAATGTCTCCCATGTTTTCACCTCAGCAGGCCAATTCACAGTCACTGCCACAGCTTTTAACGCAGTCAGCCGCCACTCTGTGACACTTGAAGTGAATGTTTTACTCCCGGTTTCAGACCTTTCACTTCACACCAACCAGCCTTATGCTGTAGTAAGTGAAGAAGCTGTTATAACAGCAGTTAGCAGTGCTATCAGCAGCACCAACTACTACTGGACAGTGGATGGTGTGACTACAGCCAAACAGGGAACCTATCAGTTTATATATGTGTTCTCTAAACCAGGGATGTATCAAGTCAGAGTTGTAGCCCAGAACTTGGTGAGTAGGAGGGAGGCAGCTATTTTTATTGAGGTCTTAGAAAGGATAGAGGGTCTTCATATTGAATGTCAAAGTCTGACAAACAGGAAATACATACCAACCCAGGAGAGAGTGCTGTTTATTGCTTCGTTCACCCAAGGCTCCAATGTCACTTATCATTGGCTTGCTACACAGGGAAGTATAAATCGCCAAATTACTGGTGATGGACAGCATTTTCATCTGTTAGTTGAAACTCCTGGCAACATTACTGTCCAGCTAACAGCCTCTAATAAGTTGGGTGAGACAATTAGTGTTGTTTCTGTTGTGGCAGTAGAGTGGGTGACAGGTGCAAGCTTGACAACAAGGTCAAACATTGTGGCAGTGGGAACATCTGTGAATATCTCTGCAACTGTGGTTACCGGGTCTGACCTCCACTATCTTTGGTATGTGAGCTCTGACCTCTTATCCCTGCAGACGGATGTGCCCTTTATTCTCCACACTTTTACAACTTTTGGTCATTGCCTTGTCAAAGTTTCAGTTCTGAATGTCCTCAGCCACAGCAATGTCACCAAACAGTTTGTAGTCCAGGAGGGGATTGGAGAGACAGACTTTCAAATAGACAGAAAGACACACCCATTTTACATAAACACAAGTACTGCTATCTCATTCCATGGGCTAGTCAATGCAGGTAGCAATTTGCACTGGGACTGGAAAATTGGCACAAATGCTAAACCCACTCTGTTTAAAGGTACCACTCAGACTTTTATCTACACTTTTACACATGCAGACATCTACAAGGTGTGTTTGAATGTGTCCAATGAGATAAGCTGGCAGACAATTTCACACACTGTCACTGTCCAGGATGCGATCAAAAGTCTGAGTCTTGACATAAGCAAGTCTACTGTCTGCACTCAGGACCCAGTTATTTTTACCCCAACAGTTTCCAAAGGAAGCAACGTAAGCTTTGATATAGCATTTGGTAAAGGGGATTCAACTCATAGTCAGGACTTTGTCAGAGGACAGCTCATCACAACTAGCCTTCTAGCTGGGACACATTTAGTGACAGTGAAAGCCTGGAATGAAGTCAGTAGTGCTGAAGTGGTGTCTAACATTGTGGTCATTGAGCGTATTCAAGGTTTGCGGCTAGTAAACTGTTGCTCCACTGCTCTAGAGGCTCTGAAAGCTGTTCATTTCAAGGCAGAAGTTCAAAATGGATTTCCAGTCAGCTTCACCTGGATATTTCACTTGGAGGGGTATGAGCCTTCACAGGTTGTAGGGCAGGAAGTGATATTCTCTTTTCCTGGAAGTGGTTTATTGTTGATTACTGTGGTAGCTAGCAATGGCATTTGCCGCAAGACCCTAAATGAGACCACTACAGTTCAGTGGCCTGTTAAGGAGGTCAAGCTTTTCTGTCAGTCAGAAAGGGTCTTCAGTGGATATACTGTGAGGTTTTCTGCCCAAGTGAATAGTGGGAGTAATCTCAGGTACCACTGGGACTTTGGAAACTCAACAGAAGTGTTGGCCACAGACTTCAACACAGCCAGTCATACTTATCATATTGTCGGGAGGTACAACATCACCATCAAAGCGTACAACGATGTCAGTCAAGTGTCCACACAGCTACAAGTGGAAGTGAATGAGCTCCAATGCTCCAGCCCACAAGCTCTTTTAGTCCCAGGGCATTCTACCATCCTCAGGTCCAGACCCAACTATTTCGAAGCAACTTTGGACATCAACTGCTCTGCTTACAAGACCACCTATCTGTGGGAAATATTCAGAACGTCTGACTGTACAGATGGCAAAAAAGATTTCACTGAGAACATTGTAGTCCTTAGTAATCAGGTAGATGTGACTTCACCTTTACTCTTCCTTCCAAAGCATACACTGGAGGTAGGACAGCATTGCCTCGTATTCACTGTTTCACTCAAGGGAACTCCTCTATTTGTGAAACGGAAGATGAAGGTTACAGTGGTCCACTCCCCACTGGTAGCTGTCATCAAGGGAGGCTCGCACAGACTGTGGCCCAGCTTCAGCAACCTCATCCTGGATGGCTCTGAGTCTCAAGACCCTGATGTAGAGCCAGGAGTGGAGGACCAGCTGCAGTATCGCTGGGACTTCATAAATGCAGTACAGGCCTCTTGTTATCACATAAATCATAGTGTTGTGACAACAGTATTTGTTATCACATGAGTTTAATAAATAAAGATGACACACTAATGATCCTACTAGTGAAAGTGGGACATTGTAGCAGCAAACACTAGTATCACATACAACACAGGAAAATAGACTATTAATAATAATATAGAATACAGGGTGTTAAGTCATTATGTATTGACAATTTCAACACAAGTTAAATGGAAATGGAAATATTAATGAAATCATCAGTCAAAAGAATACATTATGTGGGTTTGCAAAACAGCAGGACAGCACACTGAGACAAAGAAAAAATGTGCAATGTGCACAATATGAAAATATATCAAAGATGTGACATACATGCAGCATGAGCTAAATGAAAACATATAAGAATACCAAGATGTGTACAATGTTTCACATCTGAAGCATGTGTGTTTATCAAACAGAATGAGTAACATGTGTGTCATGTTCACTGTAGCAGCCACAGAGGGCTATGCAATGTTCATTTGACAGATGCACAGAACATATGCACAAAGCACACAGATTGTTTATGTACATACTAACTGCTCAGTTTATCAACATAACCTTATTACATGTTTAATTCTGCAGTTGTGTTATTACTGAAACATGGCAGTCCAGCTTTTGTAATGCCTCTGTTTGTATTTGCAGAACTCCACAGAGTCTGAGTCTGTAAACCAACCTATGGGGACCAACAGCAGTACAATGACTGTACTCAGTGATGACCTACACCCAGGCAAGATCTATGTTTTCACCCTCACTGTGCACAAAGCAGGGAGGAGACCTGTCTCTACCACACAATCTGTGAGTATCAGCCATAATCTCACCTCACACTCACACAGTGGCATGCTTTATTTCTTTTAAATGGGTTTTTACTGCATCTGTTTGGATCTGCAATCTAGTTGATAAAACTTCTGTGAAGCTATTTTGAACACTTGTCCCTTGTAAATAAAATGTCCTGGTAAATTTGTTGATTCTGGAGGAAATCAGAATGAGCACATCGATTTCATGCGTGCTGATACTTTAGCTGAGCAAGACAGACATTTGGTGTCACAGGTGTCTTCCTCAGAGTCACTTCAGAGTTTGATTTACTCGCAGTGTGTTGTCCTGGCCAGGCAGCACCCTGTGGTCTCTGCAAAATTTTGGCTCAGCTGTGGTGGTCACGCACACCTCTCTGCCTGTCTCTTATGCTTAGGTATCAGTGTGTGAAGCTCCGGTGTTTCCTGTGACAGTGGAATGTGTATCCTGTTCTGTCCTCTCCTCCTCCCACCGTGTCAGCTACACCACTACAGTTGTCCTCTCTGGACACTGTGGACAATGCAATGACCATGCACAGGTGATGATTCTGACACTAAATTTTATTCTCCCACTTAGCCCTGTTGAACAATGCACATGAAGAGAGAAAACATTTATCAAAGGTATAACAGTAAAAAAAAACCCAAAAAACACTGATAGAGCAAGTGCAAAGAGGGGTACTTGTTAGGTAGTGATGTTACAGCTAAGATGAATGAGCTACAAAAACACAAGCATCTGCTTGAGGTTGGTGTTTATCCACTTAGCCAGGATCCAATCTAAGTGATCTATCGCTAGATAAGAGTATTGTAAATACAATGTTTTGTTATTTGTAGCTCAAGAATAAAAACTCATACATACAGACATGGGATGGAGAGTAGTATTCATGAATTAACATCTTTTCCTCACAGTACAAATGGAGTGCAGAGGACCACAACGGCCTGAGCCTTGACCTTGATGAGGTTGCTACATTCACTGGGGCTTATGCCCCTGATCTGGTGGTTCCATCAGGGGTTCTCCAGGATGGACACACTTATACCTTCACCCTCAATGTGTCTCAGCTGGGCAAAGGACAGTGGGGCAGTGCGAGCCTGACGATTTTACCTAACCATCCTCCCTATGGAGGCATCTGTAGCCTGAGCCCAGAGTCAGACATACACCTGCTAGAGACTGTGGTCACCTATAACTGCTCAGGTATGCCGATACAGTGGTGAAATCCAACTTGCATTTGTATGTTTGTTTGTCACATTAAACAGTGAAAAATAGCTACAAATGTGTAGGCTTCCACATCTGACTCATGATTCACACTTGACAGTTTTTTACTACACCTTGGATCTGTGTAAACTTGGTGTTGCTGTGAATATGATTTTAGATAGACATCTGTGATGTGACATGAAGTGTGTGTGTATGTGGGTGCAATGCAGTGTGTTTACAGTGGACCAACCAGGTCTATAGTACACATCAATTTTCTGTATGACATTCTCCAGGTTGGCAGGATGATGACAACGAGGCCTCTCAGCTGATCTATACCCTCCAGGTGACACCATGTCAACCCACTGGCACTGCCTGCCCTCTGCTCACTCTCTACAGGTGAATATTGGTCCTGACTTAGGAAAGGTGATCCTGACTAGCTGTAAGGCCTGCATATTTAAAAACAGTATTGAGAACTGGTCTTAAGTTTGTTTGATGTCAAAATTGTGATGCAAGCTGTTTGTCATTTAATCATGTTTATCATTATTTATTTACATGGTCGGGAATGTTGTATGGTCTTCATTTATCTCTTTAGGGGAACTCATTCAACATTTGGTAGCCTGGTTCCCATGGGAAGTCCTGCACAACAAAAAGGCATGTCAGTTATCACAGTAACTTTGCTGGTAGAAGATCATCTGGGAGCAAAGGTCATTGCTCTCAACAAGTAAGATACTTGGATTTGAAGTCAAATTCACATTACATTTCAGCCCCTGACATTTTTAATGGAAAATGGAAAACTTATTTCAGGTCATGGCATGCAAAAAAAAAAAAAAAAAAAAACGAAAAAAAAAAAAAAGTTCCTGATTTCTCTTTTGTCCAGAACGTTGACAGTTGAACATCCTGCAATGGGTGAGGTTGCCAGTAAGTGGCTTAGGAAGAAGAGCCAGACAGATATGTGGGCTGTAGTCCAACATGGCAACCCTCTGGAGATCATCGCATACTCCATTGCCCTCACCAGCCAGCTCAACCAGGTATGATAACTTCAATTTTTCAAACATCAGTGAGTGTCACCACAAAAATAAAACAAGCTGAAATAAACCAGCAGCTATCCATCAGGGGATAACTGAAGGGTCAGAAGGCTACAGACTGAAAGTGGGAACATGAGTTTTCATTTGGTAAGAGTATTGATTAACGAGTGTCACCCACCTTTCCTGCAGATGGAGTCAGCGCAAAGTCTCAGGGAGCTCAGTGAGAGGCGGGAAATCCGGGGAAATGTGACCCAAACTCTTGCTTCTCTTCCAATTTCTTCCTTACAGGATGTGGTTCAGGTCAGCTCAGCACTGGCCCAGTCCACAGTGAGTAAACACCACTGCTTTCTCTTCCCATAGTTCTCAGTTTGTGATGATGCATGATACCTGACATAAAAATGTACAGACACAAGGGCAAGGCTACAAAACAGCATCAGTACATCCAATTTGTGATAATGACGGGAAGCTTTCTGGTGATATTACAAATGCCTCCTAGGAGACAATCAGAGGATCTCAAGTGTGGAATATATAGGAGTAGAAATACACACACTCACTCACACAAATGTAGAGACTTCGAGGATCAGGGAGACACCCCACTTTGGCTCAGGATCACATGTCTAAAACTCAACCTACTCACAAACACATTTCTTATGTGTTGACATTTTGCTCATTTTCTGTGTTTAATCCAGGCTGTTGCCAGTGAGTTGGTATGCAGGGGCTGTCAAGAGAAGGTCCTGGAAGCTGTGGGGAAGATGATCCACGTGATGCAGGAGCAGACAAATGTTGGTGTTGCATCAGTTGTTGACACAGGGAGGAACGTCCTTAATGTCATAGGTGCTGAACAGCCACAATGTCCGCTCTCAAATGGTTACAGGCACTACACTAATTGTGCACCAATATCTCAGCTGATTCATAGATTGGCTCTCATAAATGTATGTAAAGGAATGTAAGATTAACTGAATCTCCTTTGCTCTGTCTGTGTTCAGGTAGCATTTTGGCTTCTGTGTCTGAGTCTGTTGGTGTTTCCACTCCTCACTCAAACTATTCAAGCACTCTGGAGTCGGCTTCTATAACCACCCTGTCAGCGCTAGACCATGCTGTGGCCCTCATGCACTCTCTGATGCATTCCCGTGTTCGTGGTGAGGAGCCCCTCTTGCTCGCCACTCCACATATCAGCACCTTTGGTTTCCATGGACGCCCCTCCGACCTCCTCTGCACTCAAAACAACACCTCAAGGCAGTACATCCAGAGAATGTCCTCTTCTACTGATGCATCCGAGGCTCACCACCCATGTCGGTTTCATATTCCCAGCTCCCTAACTGATCAACTAAAGAGTCAGAGGACAGATGTGGTACAGACACTGCTAAGTATGGATGGAGGAATGAGGTCCAATCCTTTGCTGACTGCAGCCACCCCTCCTATCTCCACCACTTTGGTTGCTATGGAATTCACCACCCCTCAAGGCCAGCCAATATCCATTGAAGATCTGGACCCCAAACAGGCAATACAGGTCACCCTGCCCAACAGGCACTCCATGGAGGTGGGGTTAGCAGGACTGGGTAATGGCAATGAAGCTGGATATACACTTTGGAATGGGAGGGTAGGTGAGGGCGAGAACGGGACAAGTCCACTAAATGTAACTCTCCCTACTGATGGATCGCTGAACTTCACAGTTAAAGCTTTGAACGGGCTGGATGAAAATGCGGGGCTATACATCTCCTTCACCTTTAGCCTGGCACCAGGTACAGTGCATTATTTTTAATGCTGTTAAACAACTTTCCACCCCAATAATATGTAAGCACCACTGGGTTGCAATGCTATTTTACTGTGTAAGAGTCTATGATTCATATATTTTTCCTCATACACCTACTTGCCTGCTTTATGCATAGGCACAGTCCCCATCTATTTTTATTTAAAACAGAATTTAACGTTGATACAGTGTTGGGTTGTGTAGTTACCTGAGCGTTACATGGTCCGCATGGTGGCAAAATATCCTAATCAGTTTGTCCATGCTCTCCTGGGCTGCTAATCCAGAATACCGTATTTCTATCTCTCTATTCACTTCTATAGCGTGGCAAAATGGGTCCCAAAACATTAATTTCAGCCCATATATGATCGCCAAACAAGTGGAATATGTCACTATTAAAAGCAACAAGTCATGATAACCATTGTTTGAGGAAATTTAATGGATTCTTTTTCCCATTTGAATTGGAAAATAGATCCAGTGAATAGTGTCTGCAGGTAATTTATGCATAGTAACTTTGCACCAGGAAGAGACCACCTTATTGTACATTCAGAAATAAATGTGATTACACACACACAAACACACACACACATACAAAAAAAAAAAAAAAAAATTACCAAGACTTGTTACTTTTTTATATTAGAACAGTCCTCTTTGTTTAGTCCAGGGCAGCACAGAGTAACTAATAAGGATATTTTACGACTGTTCATCCAGGTGACTATACAACCAAACACTCTGCCAAAGTTTAATTTTGCTTTAACCCTCCTGTACATCTGTAAGTCTTGCATGAAACAGAAATGCATGGGGGATGTTTTGCAAACTGCATTATGCATTTCTAGGGGCTGTTCCACTGAGCTCAGGACATGTCAGGATAGAAGTGAACACCATCCGGCCAGGTCTCAGTGCATCCCAGCATTCCCGTGTAAGAGAGATGACTCTCTCCCTCTCTGCTCCAGCTGCTTCCGTAGAGGAGACCATCTTTCTCTCTCCACTGTGAGTCAAGGCTGTGTTTAGCAAATTGTTTTATAAGTAGTATAATTATAATAAATGCAATTTGATGGGCACTTTGGATAAAACTGAAATGACTGTGTATGTTTATCCACTAAGCTACACAGGGCCTGTACCAAAATGATTAACATAATGACTAGACTTGTACTCATTGCTCATTTTATTGAACACCACCCAAAAAAGAAACATACTTTACTTGATTGGATTTTCCTCCCCAACAGTTTGAACGGGACAAACATGCCTCTCTCTGTCAACCTGAACTCATCTCTGGCTGATGGTGGCCCGGTCCAGGCCTCGGTGTGTGTGTTCAGTTCCCTGTGCCGGTATTACAGTGTGAAGGAGAAGCGCTGGAGCAGTGAGGGTCTCCGGCCACTGGAGGGCAGCACGCTCCACACAGCACACTGTCTAACCCAGCATCTCACCATGTTTGGAGCCAGTCTGTTCGTTCATCCTGGTGCTGTTGTGCTGCTGCCACCGGTAGGACAGAACACAATGCTTGTCATTTGTTGCTGAGTGGAATTTTGAAGCCATTGTGAATTCTTGACCAATTCCACAGCTGTGATGAACACACCTGATCATTTTCGGTGTTACATATTAAACCCCTGATTAAACACAAGGTTATAATGAGGAGGATATCCATCAAAGGATTCTTCCCCCTCTCCCTCCATCCTTATCTCTCCAGTCAGGCGGTCCAGTGCGTAACATGGTGGCGGGGATTGTGTGTGCTGTCCTGGTTCTGATCCACCTGCTGGTGGGGCTGATTGCCCACAAACTGGACCACCTGGACAGCCTGAGACAGAGCCAGATCCCACTGTGTGGCCGACCGGGGCTGTACCATTACAGAGTTCTGGTTAAGACTGGCTGGATGAGGGGAGCAGGTCAGCTGATCAAGCCTGAATTCACAATAGGGATGTGGGGGAAAAAAGTAGAGCCAAAAACTGTATAATTAATCCATGCATGTTTATCTAATTTGTCTTCCACTCCTACAACTACAAAATGTGGTCTTTCATACCCATTGAAATTATTCTAATGTGGTGGTATCACCCATCAGGCACCACAGCACATGTTGGCATCAGTCTGTATGGCGTGAATAAGAGCGGTTCTCGCCATCTGCAGAGGGATGGAGCTTTTCAACGCGGCAGCCTGGACCAGTTTCACTTGGAGACAGACGACAACCTGGGAGAAGTTTGGAAAATTCGCATCTGGCATGACAACACAGGTACTGTGCATGGTAATGTTGGGGGTGCAAAAATATTCATCTTCACAAGTAAGTTAGCCTTAAAATCTTGTTTTCCTTTAAACAAGTGAGAGAAAATCTGCCAGCAGGGTGACATAATTTCAGTTGTTTCCAATGCATTTTCAACAGTGGGAAGAATTTTCTTCAAAGGAGAAATTACCTCATCCCCCGTGGCAGATGTTTTGACTTAAGAAAAATGTGATTTTAGGACTGAACACTAGACTAAACGGCTTGCTGAGATAGATAGATTTTGCACTGCAGTGGCTGCATGTTTCCAGCAAAACAATCTGTGTATGCCTGTGTGTGTGTTTGCATGTGTAGTCCAGTTACAGTCCTGCCTGCTCACACCAGCTTAAATGCCTTAGATCTAAATGTAAAATGGGCCTTAGGTCTGGAGCCATCATGGTACGTTCAGCATGTGGTGGTGTGGGACGTACAGACAGACCACATGTTCTTCTTCCTGCTGGAGGACTGGCTCTCAGTGGAGAAGAATGGCACCGTGGAGAAGGAAGTTCTCGCCTCATGTAAGCTTGCACATAACTCTCTTCTTGTGCGCTGCCAAGCCATCCATCTGAACAAGTCACACAGTGTTCTATTGAATCGGAAAATCCAATTTTTCTTCAAATAATTAAAAACTCTCCCATTGAGGTGAGGTAAATACATTTGTTTTCAATTGAAATCATCACAATCATCATTGTTTCCAGACCTTTTTTTTGTCATGCAACATTATCTTGAAACAAGCAGGGTGCTTTATTTCAAGATATTATTATTAACAGGTGAAACTGCAAACTGCAAGTTGAAATTATGACATTTCACTCAAAGAAGACTGGAACTCGAAGCTAGACTAAATGACTTGTGCAGATAGACATTATTTGCAGAGTGAATGATCCATCTGTGTCCCATACAAACACAGACTTTTATATACACTCTCTCAATATTTCAGCCAGTGTTGCGGCATGCTGCTACTCTTGTAAGCCCAAAATTGCAGTTGATCACAATTTCTTTCTTTTTTAGTGAGGAGGGATAAGCTGAGGTAATTTTTGATATTGCCAATCAATCAAATTTCCAATCAAAATTTACAACAACCTTTCCTCACTTCATGTCCCCCAGGTCCTGAGGAGCTTTCTGAGTTTGGTCGGATTTTTAACTCCCAGCTGCTGTTTGGGATGGCGGAGCGCCACCTGTGGCTGTCGCTATGGGAACGCCCTGCACACAGCCGCTTCACCAGGGGTCAAAGGGTGACCTGCAGTGCCCTCCTGCTACACCTCTACCTGGCACTGGGGGCGCTGTGGTACGGGGCCGTGGGTATTAAGGGGCACAGGTGAGACGGCTAATTGGCCAGCATGAAACCCCAAAAACTTTAAGAGCTGAATAATGTGATAAATTGTCCAAATGGAACAAAGTGTTTGTCTAAATGAGTCAAAAATGTAGTAAAACCTGTTAATGTGATATATTTATTTATTTTTATTTCATTTTAAATTTCATAGTAATAAAATTTTAAATATGTAATTAAAATAATTATAAATATAGTTTTTCATAGCTTTTTGTACAGGTTATTTACTGGTAATTTTCTTTTAATTTGAACTAATTTGTTTATTTGGTTTTTTTTTGGTCAATGTCTTGAAGTAATTTGTGGTAATTTGGAAATTTTCTTGTAATTTAATTTGAATTATATAATGTTTTTGGACAAAAAGTGCACTTGCACAGGCTAATATAATATTATACTGCATTTTTGACTCATGTAGGATGTTATTACATTTTGAGGGGTTATTAGATCAGACAGTAGATATTACATTGTGTTCTACACGGCATAAATAAGATTTTTGCGGGAGTTGTAAACCAGTCTCAGTGCAGATTTTATGGGATGAAAGAAGAGCACTAACATGCGCTTATTTTGTATAGTGGACCGGTGTCAGCTGAGTTGCTGTTTAATATGGAAACGGTTGCGGTGGGGATGACTGTTGCCGCACTGGTGTTTCCTCTTCAGTGTCTCCTCTGCTTCCTGTTTAGAAAGGCTCACAGTCAGGTAACTTTAACTTAAATTATCAATTATATTGCCAGATTTTTTTTTGCTTTTCCTTATGACTCTATCCTCATATGACCCATACAACTAGGTTTACGACATACTGTAAATGAACCAACCCTATGTTCTTTATTGCAGTCCTTCACCTCTCAGCATGCACACACACACACACGCAAACACACACACATACATAAGCACATTCAAACTGTTGCCAATTAGAGGTCATTATGTAGACTTGCTGTGTGACCCTGCCTTGCTTCTCAAATAGCCTTATCTCAGTGTGGAAACAGTACAAGCCAGTGTATCCGCTTTATCGTACTGTACACTTCATGTAGAAATGCTGAGGCAGCATGTGTGTGTTTGGATGTGTAACCCAGGTAACAGTGGATGTGTCGGTTCCTCCATCCCCTGTTTGTCACTCTGTGGAGATGGATGTCTACCTTGGTCAATCAGCTCTCTCCGGTCCGTCCTTCCTGTCTTTGCCAGACTCCTCCGGCCCAGAACAAGACAGTCCTTCATCTGTAAGAACAAACACATACAGACATTCACACATTTCTCATTACATTCGATATGACACTCAGTCTGTCACCCTGATCTCCTCCAGTTACTGGGAAGCAAGGCGTTTGACTCTGGTATCCTGGAGTTCTGGGCTGCGTCTGGCCTGGCCCCGCAGAGGGATGGAGCAGGTAGAGAGGGGGACATGGTGGGGTGGCCGTCCTGTGACAGCCTCCTGGATCTCCCAGCAGCCCCCAACCCTGGCAAGAAGTGTTCTCCTCTGGGCCCCACACGTCTGTTGAGAAGGAAGAGGGCCCTGATGCAGCTCCGTCTGGCTTCACCCTCCTCCCCTGACTCACCCAGCACCCTGCTCCCTTCTCCTTCACACTCCCCTGTGCCCCCTCACCCAGTGCAAACCCACAACCTAACAACAGCTCTGACTCTGTCAGGTGAGAAATCAAAGTTGAAACATTCTATCTCAGGTTAAAGGAAAAACCCATCCCAGAGCCTTCAGCATTTTAGGCTGTTTACATACCCCTGTACTGTATGCCCTCTTTGATTGAAAGCAACAAGTATACCTGCGTTGGAAGAGAAACTTGAACTTCAACAATGTGATTCTCAATGGAGTGAATTCAAAATCCAATGGGCATATTCATAAAAATGTGAAAAGGTTGCATATCCCTAAGTTTCAAGGCAAGGAAGAGAAAACATTCACATTTTACCTGTTTATTTGGCTCACATCACACTGGAAAAATGCTTATATGTTTTGGCACAGAGCCTTCATCAAAGTGTTTGAGGTTTACAGGTTCAGTGAGGCAATATATACAAGGGCAGAGTTCATACACAGCCGGGAGTGGGACCCAATTTACCTGCTCTTTGAAAGCTGTTAAAAAGGCATTATGGGAAATGCACTGTAAGAAATAACTAACCGAAGTAGAAGAAAACAAGGCAGGTTGAGGGATAGTAGATACACCAAAAGTAAATTGCAACACTTCATCACAAAAGAATTCATGAAACTCAACAAACAGAATATTGCAGATTGATGATATGTAACAGTGTGAGGGAACGCACTTATCTGACCCTGTGTTTTTGCACTTGTCAGAGGAGGATCTGCTGATGTCGATAGTGGCAGCGGCTGAAGACACAGTAAAGGTAACCAATAGTGCGTCCACCTCAGACAGCGGACGTGATTCCCCTAGGCCTCCGTCCTCACTCTCAGCCACGTAAGGCATCACCGCTGATTTAAAACCTGTTTTGATCTTCTGCAGTTCGGAGCTGCAGAGAGCCAGCACATATAATGACAGCAATAACATAAGTCAGTTTCTAATTGCACCCCTTTTTCATAGTTCACATCACAACTGTCTCCTGCTTTGAAACTCTTTCTTTATCCATTTTCTTCCTCTTCATCTACATGAGTTTCATCTCTCAAAATAATAAACAGAAATCCAAGTTGCCCACTTTTGGCTTCCATTGCATGCTTGACTGTCCTGGTAGAGAGATCCCTGTCTTTTAGGTCCTTCTCACTGTTTTTCTTTCCAATGAGGTTTGCATGGGGACTCTTTCCTTGTTCTCATTGAGGGTCTAACCTCAGGGCATGTCATTTTTCATTTGCTATAGAACAGACAGATTTTTTTGGCATTAGCTCTATTGTGTTGGAACTATTAGTGGTGGAAGACTCTGAAATGGTTACCACTGTTCACGTCAGCATGAATCTCATTTGAGTGAAGACTTTCTATGCAATTCTCTAATCATCCTTTTTTTCTCTTTTTAGCCAAAGCAGTTCCTGTAGTAGCTGGTCAGAGCAGAGTGTGGATAAACCCCAGTATGGCACCGATATCTATAAGCCCTCCTGTCCTTCTCCCAGGTCCCTGTATGGGACAGGGCTCTATAAGTGCCCCTCTGATCTGTCTGTTGACTCTGTGGCCAGCACCTTCCTCCCAAGTCCTTCTCCTGACTCCACACGCTCTTCTTCCACCACACGCATAGGTGAGATGCTATGAGATGTAAATGACAACACTAGAATGGCATCCTGTTTTCCAGATCTTGTCATTGTGTCTGATCCGTCCATCCTTGAATCCCACCTCCACATCAGGTGTGGCTCGAAGACAGCCTGGCTGGCTGCTCCCTCCCTGGGCACTATGTGTGATTTACCCGCTGGTGGCTATGCTGCTGGGAGCCTGTCTGGCTGTGGTTGGCCTCTACGGCAGCCTCTTCTCCAGAGCAGTCCTTCTGATGTGGCTTGTGTCAGCTGTGTCAGCCTTCCTCACCTCTGCAGTGCTGCTGGAACCTCTTAAGGTGAGCTCCAACATGTTGTCTGCTTTATTCTAACTCCCTTGGTTTATAAGTGATCACTCCTTTGGTCTTTGATAGATTATTCCTCTGATTTACAATTTAGGGAGCCCAAAAAAAGTGTGCATTCACAGGGAAACTGCAAACCAAACATATATCAAAATGGACTTTCAGAAATGAGATTCAAACTCAATGCCTCCATTTGGAGACTTTCCAAACTCTATGATTTTAAAGAACAGCCAGGCTCTATCACCATTTCGTGGGATGGTTAAGGTGCCTGTTTAAGCTAAGAAAGCATCAAAGATTTGTGTCTTTCTCGTGTCTTGATGTAACAGCTGTAATGCTAACCCCTATCCATCCATCCTTCCATGGTCAGGTGTGTGTGCAGGCGTTGCTGCATTCAGCACTGTGGCGGCCTGTAGATCCAGAGGTGGAGGACCAGTTGGCCCAGGAGACCACAGTGATAAGGGCACTGGGAGATCAGGGTGGGAAGGTTCGGCCACCATGCGGCTACGGGCTGCTGCAGGCCAAGGAGGAAGCCCGCAAAGTCCGAGCCCTGCGATCTCTCATGAAGGTGGGAAGAAAACTAAATGACTTAGCCAAGAGAGCGACACAGCGCTGGGCATCAAAATTAAGTTAACTTTCAGTTGAAAATGGGATATAGCATTATTGTTTTTCCACATTTGTTGACTCTGCTGTGCTTAATGTTTGGTAAATGGACACCACTAATTATTTCCCAAAGTGTTATTCAGCAGTCTGTTGCTCTGAGAGGAAGCAGCAGTTGTTTTTTTTTTACCTGAAGAGTGAAAGAGAGTGACTACTGTAGCCAGTGAGCACTAAAGCCAACAGGATCTATTGTTTGCTTTTTAAAGGTCAGAAATCATGATTAGGTTTGCCCCTTAACATCAACAAAAATTAAACCCACTCACAATACTTTGTCTGGACAGAGGATAAACCAAAAGGACATATTTTTCTGTCACTCCTGACAGTTTCTGCCTTTGGCTCCCTTGGCATGTATTTGTTGAGACAGCAAGGAGGCTGAGAAGGACACAGAGCCAGGTAGACACCGGAGAGCCAGAGGGGCTTTGGTGGCAGTTGATCCTAAACTAGCAAAGGTACATGTACCTCCAGAAGCATCTCTTTCTTTTGGTTCATTTCTTCTCTCTCGTTTGCCCTGACTCTGTAGCACTGTGTGTGCCAGCTGTTATTCCTGCTCCTGGTGCTGATGGTGAACTATCAGGACAGTGTAGAGGAGAGGCAGAGCAGGCTGCTGCACTCCTTTGTCAGACGCCGTCTTCACACAGCACCCGGGGGGGCTCCTAACCTCACCTCACTCAGAGGGTAAGGGAAACACTCACCTACATGCTGTCAAAACACTCCACCACACTGAACTCTCACCACTGTCACTCTACAAGTTGTGGGGGGAAACTTTTGAGCCCCGAGCTCAGTGTACATCTGCATTACATGCTTAGTCCACCTGAAGTATTTACTGTGACATGTTTTGACTGATCAGGTGTTGGATGAACAAGCCTCCTGTTCTCTAGCAGTGACAGAAGTGGGTGTGTGTATCACATTTTGTCTTTAAGAAAAGCTGGAAGAAGTGGCAGATATTCCTTCTGATCTGTGTGTGTGTTGTTGTTTTTTAAACCACCATGAGCTTTTAATGATTTTCATGGATTTGTGAAGACAGCTCTGTACATTTAAGAAAATTTGAATCTAGTGAAATAAGAAAATGTAATACAAAATGTTTACATGCCTACCTAAACACACAGATGCACATGCTCATATGTTTTCTTTTTTCACCCAGCTGGCCAGATGCAGGGCAGTGGCTGGACCAAACCTTGGTGCCACACCTACACCAAAAACCTACCATGCTCGTTGTAGGGTTGCCACGCCTACAGTATACACATGCTCTTGGTGCTATGGCGACAGTCTCCCTGGGAAACAACAGCGTGAAGACACGGCAGCTCCTAGCTGACCTGCACATCACAGACTGGACCACGACACAGTGAGTGGATTCATTACAGGCATGATGTGACAGCACCACCAAGCCATGCCAAGTCTGTATTCATTAAAGATACTTTGAACCATCAGTTTTTTTCTTTTGCTCAGAGCAATAAACAGTTCAGTTACTCTTTGGGAAATATAGCGGTGTCAGTTCACAAAACCCTAAAATATGGCTAAGACTCTGCAACTGCATCTAACATCATTTGCCACTAAAAGCAAAACACCCAAACCCTTTGTTCTCCATTATAATGATCAAATGCCACTAAGGCTGAGATATACCAAATGTCATGTCTTGCCATACCCATCTGACCTTTTTCAGTTTACTGCCTCTTTTTTTTACCTATTTGTCCATACAGAATTATTTTTTCTGTCTTTGTCAGATTTAAAAGTCTTTCTGTGGACTTCACACACCACCACAAGGAGTCTGGTTTATTTGTGTGTGTGTCCGTGCACCTAGAGTGGACTCAGGCACATAGAATCACTCCCTCCCTCTTTATTCATCCACTCCTCATCCCTTCATCCTCCTCTGGACCAGATCTTCAGGTGGCACTTGCGGTAACAAACACTCTTCACATAATAACTAATAGAACATAACTATTCTTAAGAGAAGGGCAAGAAAAAAAGTGATAAAATCCACTTGCTTTACACTGCAGGTGCTTCTTCTCCTCTCCGCTCTCCTCTTCCTGCTTGGTGAGCTGTGGTCCATGGCAACTGAGCGTGCCAAGTATGCAAGTCAGGGCTGGCACTGGTTCCAGCTTCTCCTGTCCTTCTTGTCCCTGGCAGCAGCTATACTGCAGCTGTGCTTCCTGTCCCAGGCTACATCATGTGTGCTTGAGGTAAAGGTTCACTCTGAAACACCCATCCAGATTATCTCACCCATAGGTGTCAGCTCGGGTATATAAAGTGTCAGAACTTGCCATAGCCTTTTGTTACGGGAGTCCATATTTGACTTGGCAGTTTGGTCAACTACATCTAAAATCTGACCAAATAATACTATCTTGTCAGTCACCGGCCATTGCTCCAATTGTCCTCAGAATTTTTGTTGAATTAGGGATTTGGATATTATGGCGGCATCTATTTGCACTTTGCCATCTCAGTGTTTGCAAAAGAGATTTATTCTAAAAAAAAAAAAAAAAAAAAAAGAAGAAGAAGAAGAAAAAAGAATATCCAAGTGACACTTACAAAATGATTGCTGACACATTTATGAACTATTTTTACCCAACTTTTCCCACAGAGTACAATCTTATTTGAATTTGCTTCATTTCAGGTTCCATTTTGTTTGAATTGTAGCTATAAAATATGCAGCACTTCTAAATCTAACTGAGCTGAACATCCAAACTCTTTGATATTGAGCTTGCTCTAGCATATAGCCCAATCACCTGCCCTCCTCCTCCTTGTAATGACATGTCAATTTATAGTAATTTTTCATGCATGTTGGCTTCAGCAAGCACCAGGCAGGTCAAAACCCCTCATGTACTGTTGCATAAAACATTAAAATTATAACCTCACCTCTAAAACAACAAAATCACTAACAATTACCTTGTCTATGTTAATGTGTGCATATTACCCTTTAGCTGCGGTCCCAGCCAGAGAACTTCATTGACTTCCACAGCGCTGCCCTACTGGCCAGGAGGTCTTCTCAGTTTGCAGCCGTGCTCCTCACTCTGCTCTTCCTAAAGGTGGGAAATGTCTGTTTCCTAATTAGACAGATTAGAGCTGGTCTGTAGCCATTCCACACTGCTGAATGTCGACTCATTTATATGACTGTGTGCTCCAGCTGCTAGGAACCTTGAGGTTTGTGCGGAGGTGGGTCGTGATCGGCAGAGTGCTGCAGAGAGCCCGGAGGCAGCTGGGGGCTCTGACTGTCCTACTGCTCCTACTACTGCTGCTCTGCGCTCACCTTGGAAACATGGTATGACAATGCAGGAGGAATGAAACAGAGTTCAGCTGAATGTAATAATAAAGAACAGATATAACTGAGTTTTGTCACAACTGTGCCCGTGTGTGTGTGTTTCTTTTCCACTGTCTTGTCTTTAGCTCTTCTCTAATTCAGTGGAAGGCTTTCTGTCGATACCTCAAGCTGGTGTCTCCGCGCTGTCCATCCTACGTGGCCGAGTGGCTCTCCAGAGACTATGCAGGGCCCACCCAGTCCTGGGACCCCTCTACGGGCTATTATTGATGGGGGGAGCTCTCTGGCTACTGGCTAGACTCTGTGCAGCAATTCTCATCCGTACATACAGGTACACACAATCAGTCTAGTGTTGAGAAGGTAAATCCCAGGACAATATCATAGCTTAGATAAATTCAGAACCACCACCATCATTTTTAAGTATTCCTGTGTTGAACAACTGTGTTTATGCAAGACAATTTTTTAGGTCAGTGGAACCCACTCCATCTTTTTGTAGTGAACTCCCATTTTTTTTTTTTTTTAATTGAATCTTTCAATTGCTTTGGACAACCTTTGCACAGCCGAAAGCACAAATACACCAAAGGCATCACAAGCACAAACGTTTTCCAACAGCTTTTCCAATAGCTCTTTCAGTGGTCCAGAGTGCTCCACAAGCACCAAAGTGGCCTACTATTAAGTCACATTGACATGTCTGCCCCAAGATTGATTTGTTTTTAAATTTCATGGAGGTGCAGTGGCCATTCACTTCTTTCAAGGCAAAAGCACTTACAATGGTAACACCATAATTACTCCTGCAAATTTTGTCGCCCCTTGCTGTGTTGAAGTGCAAGTGCCATTGCTGCTGACACTTTAAATTTACCTCCAGCTGAGCAGAAAAGCTACCAGCAGACCAACATAAAGGTCAAATTTTGAGTGTTAAATGGCACACATAAATTATTATATCCAGTGAGCTTTGCAGATATTAATGCAACCATTGCCTGTCCTTCAGGGCAGAGCAGGCTGGGATGTACTGTCCAACCATTGAACCTCAAGACTATGAGATGGTGGAATTCTTCATCAAGAGACTCAAGCTGTGGATGGGACTTACCAAGGCTAAAGAGGTAGATTATGGATGAATGAGTAAATGAGAATCTCCCATTGAGAATTCCTGTTGCTGATTCTGGCCAATTTCTCTCCAGTTCAGACACAGGGTGAAGTTCGAAGGCATGGATGCCCCTCCTTCCAGGTCCTCCCAAGAGTCCCGTCTCTCCACATTGTCCTCCAACCTCCTTTCTTCCCGCTCCCCTTCACTCTCCTCCTGCTACTCGTCCCCCCGTCCCCTGTCCTCAGCTCTCTCCTTGAGGTCAGAGGACTCGCTGTCTGAGCCAGGGTTTGACGTCCAGCCTTACCTGGACCACCTGTTGCCCTGCGTCAACAGTCTACTGTTTCGTTTTGACTGCGTCAACCAGATAACTGAGGACCTTCATGATCTGGAAGTGAAGCTAGAGGAAGCTCAGATCAGGAGAAGGAAGAGATGGATCAGAAGCCAGAGGGAAAGCGCTGGAGGATTGGGAGAGTCAGGAGGGCCAGAGAAGGTGGAAGGGGAGGTGGGGAGAGCTAAAGAAATTAGACACAGGAAGACAGGTGTGCTTTACCCTAAGCTACACATCTCTACTGCAGCCTCCTTTTCTTATAATCCCTCTACCCTTCACCCATCTCCTACTTCAGTCTGCATCCTTCCCCGTGCACAAAGCTCCTACTCTGAATCAACGTTTCTTCATCCTCATTCATCCAAAGACACTCATCTCTCTGAAGTGACAAAGCCTACATCTGGAAACTGTGGTCTGGGCCTATATTCTGCAGAATCTCCAAGCTCTGGAATGATCCCCAGAAGAAGAGCGTGGCACTCTGGGAGCTCTCATTCGGCCGATGCAGCTCAGAGGGCCCTTCAGGCCCCAGGTGGGGTTGTTTTATATAGAAATGGAGGAGTTGGTGCCTCAGTGAAGGCCAGGCCCAGGAGTGAAGAGGGTGTAAGCAGACGTATCAGTGATGGCATCCCTGTAAAGAGGAAGGCTTGGATCTCTGAAGGGCCAGAGACTGAGCAAGATTAATTGTGTGTTCCCACTGCAAACGTATCTGTGACAAACTCAGCAACTCAGTGTAAACACATAATAAGAGGGAGAGAGCAAGAGAGAGAGAGAGAACAAGACAGCAAGAATAAGTATATTTTCTTTAAAGCTTAACTGTAGGAAACTAGTGCAAGACACAAGTTTTCACTGTTGTCTACCTCGGCCGTCAGTTTTTACCATAAGAATATTGCATAGCTAATTGCTATTGGAGTCCTATGAATGTAATTATATTCTGTTTTGCTTTTGTAAAAGGCACGGTGTACGTTATAGCTATGCAGACAAATAAAGACCTAATGTGACTTAATGGTCGGAAAGTAAGAGTTTGTTTATTGTCAAGCATTCTCCTTCATTTACACAAAGAATCAGTCTTCAGTTGTAACTGTACTCTGTGTACTGCAGTTTTGAGTAATGTGTTTAGTTTAAGTGATAACGCAATCAGTTGAATCTTATATCAGCAGTAATTCTGCCTCCTATCCATGTTAAGGAAAAGACCTTTCCAAGCTGATATGAGTAAACAGCTGACAATGCAGCAGCTGACACTATTACCAAAGACACACAACTCTGCACGTGTTAAAGTTATAAATCATGGGATTTTGCCCTTTTTGAATGAAATATGAGGACAAAAATGGAGAGTGGTTTGATGCAGTACATGACTGGAGAGTGCATTTTAAGGATATCTATAATTTCACCTAGACTTCTTGGTATCCCAAATCTCTTTTACTTTTTCCTCTGTAAATGAGGAAGAAATATATAAACTAACTTTGAAGTCAGCAGGTCATGAGGGTCATGATTATCTTAATATGAGGCTACTGAAACAATGTCTCTGCTTTTCTACAGCCACTAGGCCACATCTTCACCTGTTCCCTTCAAACAGGTGATGTACCAGACCAGCTGAAATGGGCAAATGTCCTCTCATTTTTTCAAGTTATAGACTAATTTCTTTAGTACCATGTTTCTCCAAAATACTTTCCAAAAATGTGTATAGTAGAATAGTCAAATGCTTAAATAAGGATTACAAGTATGACAATATATATGCTATATGACTATCAATATGGATTTCATGAAAAGTATTTTAGCTCTACTGCCTTGGTCTGAAAACTACAAGCTCAAGGTGTTATTGGCACTGAACTTAATTGGTTTAAAAGCTACCTGCTTAACAGGAAACAATGTGTCATTTAGGATGAACCTAATTCATCACACAGCCACATACAGTCCACAAGGTTTCATACTAGGTCCTCTTTTATTTCTCATATACATATTTGCAATTGGTATCAAAAGAAGGGCTCTTCATTTCATATGTTGATGATACTATTTTTTTTTTTCTTACAAATAAAGATGAACATAGGTTGTTAACCCATATGATCAATTTTCTAGATAGCATGACTATCTGGTCCAAATGCAATAAATTGGGTGCTTATATGAATGTCAATCCTAAAAACAGAGCCCCGTCAGATCATCTTTGCCCCATTCTCATAGCTAATAAAGTGCATGAATATGTTTCCCATGTTAAGTTCTTAGGGGTAATCACTGATGATAAGCTTAACTAGAAAAAACACATTTCTTATGTTGCCAATAAAGTTGACAAGAATATTGTTATTTTACAGAGAGTAAAATATATCTTGTCAAGAACAAAAACTTTCTGGATCTATATTATTATGACAATATGGTATTAACAAGCACATGTAAAGTCACAAAAGAAAAACATTAGAATTGTCACCAGCTCTTTCTGGAATGCTCACACCGCCCCATTACTTCAAATCATGGAGATGTTAAACATATTTGACATAAATAATCCTGATAAGTAGTTTTGTGTTTGTATTTCTTAACAATTCACTCCTGATTTTTTCAGTTTCTTTGTAGTTAAGTCACAGATCCACTGTTATCACACCAGATCTGTTGACTTCTACATAGTCTAGCTCTACAGAACCAGCCTTGGTCAGTTTTTAATCAGGTACAGAGGCCCAGTCATATGGAACAGCTTTTTAAAAAACAGAAACTAAACAGCTTTCCTTGAAAGGGAGGTATGATGACAGTGAATGAAAGGAGTGTAAATATATGTAATTATTATTGGGGGTATTTTTCTCATTCTTTTAGTTATTTTAGAAATATTTATGTCTGTAAATTTGTGGCAAGCATATACAGCTTTCTTTAATTTCAGTGAGAAGTAGGTTCTTTTTTTCAAGCCATCAGGTGTTTTTTTCCCCCCACCTTTCCATTTTTATGTAACTATATAGCCGTACTTTTTTGTTTTAATTCATCACATACACAAATAAAGAACTAAAAAAGGAATTACATATATGTGTGTGTGTGTGTGTGTGTGTGTGTGTGTGTGTGTGTGTGTGTGTGTGTGTTTAAACAAATAAATAAAAGAGTTAAATCTTGAAAACTGAGGGATTTTGATTATATACTGTGAAATCTTACTTGATTTACAAAATGGTTTGTTGCAATGTAAAATGTGGATAAACAGCTGTAAATGGGCTGCTGATTAGCATCTCTCAGATGCAGTGAGAGACTGTTTCAGAGTTTGGGATTACAGGGACAGAAAGCAGAATCACCATAAGCATCTTATTTTTGTAACCACCAGAAGAAGGCAATCCATAGTCTAGAGGCCCTCTAGACTATGGATTGCCTTCTTCTGAAGTGTACTTGGTAAACATATCATTAATGTTGTCTGGAGCCAGGCCGCAGTAGAAATTGTGAAAAGAATCTTAAAATGGGAGTTATGTGAGCTCTCTTTTTAGTGCCAGTTAAAACGCAGTAGTATTCTGTTAAAGTTGTAGTGACCATGATGTCTTGTTGGAAAGACGAGAAGAATACTTGGTTGCAAGGGGCCAGTGTACATAACCCTGTGGCGCAGATATCCAAATCTTTTCCAAACACTTAAGTTCCTTTTTTTAATCACCTCATTGACATTGTCTCAAGGTCAAGCATTATTTGTCCATTGCTATCATGTTGTTTGGAAATGGTGCGTGTACTTTTGGTTATCACGATTCCACAGTGGCAGTCTGCCTGTATAAAAGACGATGTGTGCCTGTCTTGGGCTACTCAGGTTTTGGAGTCTAAAGGTGAGTCCATGAATGAGTAAGCTCTGGCATTTTCTGTGGTGCTTTTGTTGCGTGTGCTGGATAGCTATTGTTTGCGGTTCTGCATTTTATTTAGACTAATATTGCAGACTTTCAATGAGAACAGTTCTTTGGTGTATACGCGCTTAAACAGTGTCATTTTGCTTTGATATTCTGCTTGACTGAAATGTGCTCTCTTTAATAGTTGACCGAAGGATAGCAACAATGAAGTGGGCCTTTGTTTTGTGTGCCATGGTGGCACTGTCCGAGTGCCTTGTCCAGTAAGTCTGCCTGCCTGCTCCAACAGGCTCCTATGCTCCTATGCTACTTGCTCTGTTTTTGAATTGCATTTCCCAGGACCAAAATGTAAATACATTTTCTGAAATGACTGAGGAAATAAACAGCATGAATTATATCTAAGAAACTTTTATGAACAGATGTGTGTTCCAGAGAGAATCTGATTTTAAATGCAGGCAGCTGGGTCATAAACTGACTCAGATGTATTGCTCAGTTGTATTTTTTTCAAATAGCATCAGGGAAAGGTCTTAGGAGCAATGATGCATGAGCAAAGATCTCTTCACAGATGAATAAGTGTGCCTACAAATGCAGCTGAAAGAAAACGATAGACTTCAGACTTTTCAGATTGCTTCCTTTTGTGTATCCCAGAATCCCTCTAGAGAAGGGTAAGACTGCCAGGGAGATCCTGGAGGAACAGGGTCTGTGGGAGGAGTTCAGGCTGAAGTACCCTTACAATCCCATGGCCAAGTTCAACGACAGGTTCGCCGTGGCCGACCAGCCCATGACCAATGATGCTGATGTAAGTAACAACTGATGGAGTCAGTGGAAGTAAGGTTAGATGGATCAGTGCTGTGGTCAGGCCAATATTCTTGCATGGTTTATTTGGTCCTGTCTGGTTTATTGAATAATTCCCCCCTCTTTCCCTGCTCTGTAGCTGGCTTACTATGGAGTCATCTCCATTGGAACTCCTCCTCAGTCCTTCAAGGTCATCTTTGACACCGGCTCCTCCAACCTGTGGGTGCCCTCCGTCTACTGCAACAGCCCAGCCTGCAGTATGTAATACAATGCACTCGTACACATCATCACAAACGGATGGTTTCATCCTTCAGTGACATGGAAAAAGTCACCCATGCTTTCAGTTCTTCATTTTCAGTACTTTTTAAAAAAAATTCTCTGAATTCCTTTAGAAAGTATTTTTAACTGCGGCGAAAAGTGGTGTATACATAAAGATAATTGTATTGTCGATGTAAATATACACCCGCAGAGTTTATATCACCATACATTACCCATATTTTTGCATCTGTTCCCTTGCAGACAACCATGACAAGTTCAACCCTGGCAGAAGCAGCACCTTCAGAAACAATGGCAGGAGTCTCAGTATCCGCTATGGCACTGGCAGCATGACTGGCATCCTGGGATACGACACTGTGACGGTATGAAAACATCTGCTAACACCTTGAAAGGGAGAAGTAATGTCATTTCATTGTACTTTTGCATTTTATTTCTACTTACACCATTACACCATGACTGAAAGTTCCCAATTTTGAATGAGCACCATATGATTAAACGTAATAATCCACAACAGATTAGGTGATTAAATGTCTAATTTGCTACTCCCTATCTGTGACTCATTTATGAGTGAAACACAAGCATCAACAGAAAATCCAAGGAAAGATCCGTCACAGCACTGGCCACACTGTTTCTGACAACTGAGCTCTGGGAAGTGCAGTGCAAAAGTACCACAGCAATGACTGCCTAGCACAAAAGATGTTACTACAATAATAAAGTAAAATGAAACTGAACTGTATAAACACGTATAGTGCAATGCACCTTTAAAGATCCAGACATGAATTTATATTAAATCCCAGTGTTTGTCTTTATGTCTGGCTGTTAGGTTGGTGGACTTGCTGTGCGTAACCAGATCTTCGGACTGAGTGAGAGTGAGGCTCCCTTCATGCAGTACATGCGTGCTGATGGCATCCTGGGCCTGGCTTACCCACGCCTGTCGGCCTCTGGTGCTACCCCTGTCTTCGACAACATGATGAGGGAGGGTCTGGTGAACCAGGACATGTTCTCCGTATACCTGAGCTCGTAAGGACTGGCAGCAATGTTTTTTGTCACCACTAGGGGGCTCCAGTAGATTAGTCCTGCACCATAACAAGCAAAGTCCATGGCTGCCACTAGGAGGCTTCACTATCTTATTTCTGAAAAAGTCAGTAAGTCAGTGAGTGACATACCAGTTTACCAGTCTTCCCCTAAACTGGAGGTCCGGAATTGAATGGTGTCTAATAAATAAGTCCTTTTTTAAGGAGAAGTGACCTCGAAAAGATGCAAGCCGTTCCAAAGTTTTCTTTCCTTTGTTACAGTGGACAGCCGAGACACACCTCTTTTCATACCCGTCTTTATCTTGCATCTCGAAAGGGTCTGAAAACATGTCTTCCAATTTCATTCCCCTCTACATCACTTCGTTCACTATGTCCTTGTTAGAGACACATCAGGACAAATTAGCACGTACACTACAAAAAATATGCAGTTGGATGCATTCCACACCACATCGGCAAGTGGTTTGAGTGATGGTACCTTTTATGCTTGTATTTAGTGATGTCCTCTTGTGATCCGATCACCCAAAACACATGTCGACACCAAGTGTAAACAGTGTCTCGTGGTAATGAGGGTGAGCATAAGTCTAATAAAGTCATCAATAAACTCAATCTTTTTCCTCTGTAGTCACTCTCAGGGCGGCAGTGTGGTGACCTTCGGTGGCATTGACCCCAGTCACTTCTATGGTCCCATCACCTGGATTCCCCTCTCCAATGAGCTGTACTGGCAGATCACAGTTGACAGGTAAAGCTGAAGATCCACCACCGCAGGACCTCCAAAATATATTTGGAACACGGTGATGTTACAGGCAGTGTGTGTGCTCTGCTTGATACATGCCATATTTCTCTTCTAGTGTTACTGTCAATGGTCAGGTTGTGGCCTGCAACGGTGGTTGCCAGGCTATTGTGGACACCGGCACTTCTCTGATTGTTGGGCCTCAGAGCTCCATCCAGAGCATCAACCAGTGGGTGGGAGCTAGCAGCCAGAATGGAGATGTAAGTGCTGGGATGAGGTGGAGCACAGGACAATTTTTCTGCAGCCTCCATCCGAATGAAACGCAAGTTAATATGGATGAAAGTTGGATCAATTACCAAATGTCTCACTCTTCCCTCTCCCCTCTCTTCTCCCTTCTTGCCTTATTCTCTCTCTTTCCTTGTGCTCTCAGTATGTTGTCAACTGTAACTCTGTTTCCCAAATGCCTGATGTGACCTTCCACATCCATGGGCAGCAATTCACCGTCCCAGCGTCTGCCTACGTCCGCCAGGTAAGTGCATGCAATCTTGTGCTGGTGTGCAACATTGTTCACGTCACTGTTCTCCTTCTCAACCTCTCCTTTGTCCCCGCACAGTCATACTATGGCTGCCGCACTGGCTTCGGCAATGGAGGTGACAGTCTGTGGATCCTGGGTGACGTCTTCATCAGACAGTATTATTCCATCTTCAGCAGAGCCCAGAACATGGTGGGCCTGGCCAGAGCCAGATAATCAAATCAAGAATGTTTGATTAGATGTCTTCAAAAGCAATAAAATAAACTGCATCTCAACTGGTGTAATGCTTGTTTGTTTAAATTGCACTACAGTGACAGAGGAGACAATGAGAATTGTGGGGGAAATTATTTCTTTGTATGAGAGGTGCCAAGTTTTCAGAAGAAGTTTCTTACTCAGTTCAGATGTTCTGAATCAATTCTTTTATCACGTGCAGCATGGGAGAGGCACACAGCAAGGTAGCTGGAGCTCTCTTGGGGGTTAGGGTGTCTTCTCAGACTCAGTTTTAATCCAGTAAAATGAACCAGTCCAAGGGCATGTCTGAAGCCACGGTACGAGTTACAAAACATTTCTTAAATGAACGTCCCTTCCTCTCATTTCAAACTTCCTTTTTCTTATCAAAAGTGGGAATACTAAAGTTTGCTGAGACACACACCTATTGACGCCAACTCCCAGTCAAAGGTCTCCCAAAGTCTATGTTTTCACTAATTCCTGTTTCTTAAAACACAGATGTGTTTCACATCACATTTCTGATAAACATATTTCCAAGCATTTCTTTTTGTACAATCTTTTTCCTACATTCTTATTGTCATGCAGTATACAGCTAACACCCCCCTCGAAATGGCAACCTATGTAAACAAATCAGAGTAGACCCCTGTGGTCTGATATGAAGACATGACACATTAAACATATGTATTACCCACCCTCGTATTAACTACGGACACTACTATTTTACTTATTTTATCGGTGGAGTCCTGGTTTACCAACATGAATGGTCTCTTGACAGATTTTTACATGTTTCTTCTCATTATTATTATCATTATTATTATTATTATTATTATTAGTAGTAGTAGTAGTGGTAGTAATAGTATTACCCTATTTCCTTTCATGTTTATATTTTAATCACTGGTGGTGGAGCTTTTAATGAACTGAGATCAAGTCTGCTAAGAATGAAATGTCTTAAAACTTTACCATTAATTCTATGTCCTCACATATTTATAAATGTATCTAGTAGTAAGCGCCATACCGATAGTTTATTTTAAATTAGGTGAATTCTTTTAGCTTGTAAGCAATAGTAAACACACATGACTTATACTATAAACATAAGAAAAAGAAACAAAATGAGCATACATAAAATCCTGTATAACAATACCCTCTTACTGCTAACACTCAATTACCCAGCAGTTTACCTTTACCTAAACAACGTAACAACCATGGAACATTTGAGATTTCATTAGCATTGACAGAATGAAATTCAGACAAGCTACATATGCAAGAAAACAACTTTGCGTGGAAGATTGCTGCACATAGTGTTGAAGAAGAGGCATCTGGTGGATCTTGTGTGGTCCCCACCTTTGTGGTTCAGTGGAACAGGCCCAATGCGGTGAGCCAATGAGGGCCAAACCGGGAGAGGTAAGAGGAGCTGAAGATGGAGAAGAAGAGACTCTCGGTAAGAGAGCTGCTTGCCAAAGCAGCAGAGGCAGAGCCCATGGAGAAAGAGGAAGCTGACACCCTAGAGCAGTTCAAGAACCAACCACTCTGACTGCCTCCCTGTAATTGCATCTTCCACTTCTGTGAATCAACCCTGAAATGACCCCTTGTTTCTCACAAATAACTTCTCACCCTGCAAGGTCAGCCCATACATACTCCAACACACTGCAAGAAGATGAAGTAAAAACACCCACAACTGAACCAGTCAACGGTGGTGTCCTGATATAAATCAGTTCTCTAATTTTTTTTGGTAATCCTCTGATGCTGTGGGGGAGAAAGGTATAAAAAATTGAGACAGGGATCTTTTTGAGCCATTTTTTTGCCACTCTGTCATACTGCACTCTGAATTTTTGCATCAATTATTCTTGCCAGTGTTATTTTTTAGGTTTTGAGTGTATAGTCTAGACTAAACACATAAGAAATCTAGTCAGTTCATCTTTGTATTTGGCAGAGCATTCTGTCGTATTTTGCTCTGATTTTTTGCATGAATTATTTTTGCCCCCTCCTCTTGGCAGCTAGCCTTCTGTTGCATTTAAAGATTTTTTGGCCAATCCTGTTGGGTAAGTGAATAAATAACAAATACATTGTGACTGGCAAGCCTTTGGTCTAGTATTGCCACCACAGTCAGCTTTCTCTTTCCATTGGGAGCCTCAGCCTGTATAGGCAGGCCCACACATACTTGGAGAGTATAGTCTCATTAAGAATATGTAGCACTCATGGGTCTCATACTTTTGGTTCAGTGGTGGCTAGGGAGCAGTCTAGTCTCCCAGAGGACATTTTAAGTGACCTGTTGCCTGGGCCCTGTAGGATGGATAATCGGCTTTGAGGGCAGATGTTTGTCCTGGAGCTCATCCCAGGGACAAGTCACCTCGGGTTGATATCCCACCGTGTGAGCTACCTTGAATGCCCTGCACTTGCCTGAGGTAGAGTGGAGCCAGATCTGAGTTGCCATGTGCTCTTGTGCTGTTATTTGTGCTTTTTTACTGTATTTTGTCCATGTGCCTGTACTACACCCAGCTAGGTGGATGGACAGTGTAATTGTTTACGCTGACTACTGGGGTTCATGCTAGGATTTTTGAAGAGAAGTTTAGAAGTTTTCATTGCGTGATCTGATCTCAGCCACCTGTATTTTCATATAGCATTGTTTTCCTGGGGATTTTCCAGGTGGTGTTGTGCAACATTAACGCCAACTAGCCTCACCACTCTGTCTCTGTTACAATATATTAAAAGTTAGATTCTCTATGTGTTGCCTAGCTGTCAGGGAGTGCAGTAGATTGTAGATAACCCAGCTTCTCTTGGCATTTGAGGTCTTGAAGATATTTTGAAAAGTAATTTTGGATTAAAAACCTAGATCAAATGTACAAATTCATGTTCTGTCACCTGAGTTGAACATTTACCCAGCAGCACAGCAATACACACAATAGTGATTAATATACCAGATGAGTATCTCACATTTTTTAATGATTGACAATTGCAGCAGATGTTCTTATTGTTTAACTGGGATGGCAAGAACAACAGCTTTGTTTTTAGCTTGATCACTATGCCGTTCAGTTTATTCAATGGATTTTGGAGGAGTTTTAATTAACCCAAGGATGGTGGAATTTCCTCCTCCAGAAGAACACCATGTAATCCTTGAGTTGGAGTGAACTCAGGAAAATAATCAAAATTGGAGTTAGGAGGTTTTCATGTGACAACAATGTAATGTTGAACAAACATAGTAAGGACAATTCACACTTTCACCCTGTACTTAGTCACTAAAACCTATTACTAAAACCTGTACTGAATAAAATCCTGCTTTTGCACCATCCTGATTGTGCCACCTTAAAGATAAGAACACACAGAGAGAAAGCAAAGGTTTTTTTCCCCCACAGTACAGAAACAATGTTTAGGAGGAAGTTGTTAGGTTTTATTTTTAGTAGATTTCCTCCTAGGCTGGACTGACTCATGACAAATATTTGAGTGAATACAACAGGTAATTTTTCTGTGTCCTGAAATTACTGTAAGCATTTCAGGAAATGCATGGACTCCCACTGACATATTACTACTTCCTGATGAGAATAAATCACTGCCATGTGCACCTGACTTTACAACTAGGTAACACCTCACTGCTTCACCATTGAGACTGAAGAGCGGAAGGACAAGAAAAGGAGCTTTTAGCATCAGACAGCTCAGACTGTAAACAGGTATAAAAAGGAATTGAGACAGCGTTCATTCTGTTGCATTGTGCTCTGAATTTTTGCATCAATTATTCCTGCCAGATTGCCTTCTGTTGCATTCAAAGATTTTTTGATGAATCATGTCAGGTAAGTTAATAAAAAACAAATACATTGTGATACATAGACCAGGCCTCGTACTACACAGACAGCTTTCCCTCTATATGGAAGCCTTGCCCTCAGCCTTTCTCTCTTGGCCGGCAAACACACTTTGGTGCCTACTGTTATGTGACATTTTATTAATTTTGAGTGACAATCTCCTGTATTTTGTGAGAGATTTGCATGTTGAGTTGCACATACTGTATACAGAATTTCAGATGGCTGTAGCTGCAGACCAAGCAGAAGGGAGAGAGGGAAAATCTGGCTTCTCCAACTGGATGTCAGAGCTGCCAGATCAACTGCATGACATTCCCCTGTGGAATTTGGCAATACCAGGTATGATGCTGATTTCCAACTGCACAGCATCTTGCTCAGCTGTTGCACTGTACTAAATACCGTCATGGCTTTAGGTCATTAACAAACTTGGCAATTGCATGATGAAGCCAGTAGGGTATGGTGGCTAAAACCCACTGCTATTCTTAATAATACTAAAACAATCAGCTTTATTAAAGTGATGATATTGTTGCGAAGTTGGTGTGTGTGTCTGTTTGGCAATTCCTAGGTAGCCATGATGCAATGAGTTATGACCTGGACATAAAGTCATCTATAATGGAGCCTGATCAGCTGATATGCTTCAGCAGCCTGGCTTGCGTTCGCCAAAAGGTGTACAACTGGTCGGTCACTCAGGTCAGAATTATTTACCTCTTGTGATTGTCTACTGTGTGCAAGACAGAGAGATCAGATCAAAGTGTCAGTGTCAAACATTGTATTGGTTTGTGATACAGGAAGTGAACATCACTGAACAACTGGATGCAGGGATCCGCTACTTTGACCTGAGAATTGCTCGCAAACCAAACGACAGCGACCCCACCAGGCTGTACTTTGCACATGGCCTGTACACACGGACAGATGTCGAGGTGAGGATGATGAGAAAAATGCCATACATAATCTCATTATTAGCATGCTATGCCATTATGGTGGATTATGAACAACTTTCAAAACCTAGGGAGGCAGCAACACTTCACCAATATTTGGTCTGTGGATAAGCAGTCACTACTGGCATGCTGGATTTTCTTTTTTATCTGCCAAGCAAAGACTTTGTCCATTAATTACAGTGCCACCATCAGGCCAATGTGTGTAGTGTTTTCAAGACCCAATATAACGACATTCATCATCCCCCCATGTTTTGTCAAAATTGGACCAGTGGTGTCACAAACATTACTCAGCAGGCCAGTCAGTGTAATTTGTGAGGACAGCTTTTAGCATTTCATTTTAAAAAATGCAATTTTGACCTTTAAATATAACATTGCCATCAGGCCAATAAGTGTCATTTTTTAAAATGCCAGAGCACGGTACAAAGATGCATCACCCTTCCAAGTTTCATCTAAATAAAGCCAGTGTTGTTGAGATCACTTGATATACCGCATTTGACAAATGGACCTCTGAACACAGCATCATCCATAATCACCAAGGGAACAAGATATTAAACAAATAAATACATACATAAATGGGTGAGGTATTTCATCCAATACTCAATCAATCCAATACTGAGCTACATAGGCATGTTTTTTTTTTTTTACTTCAGAGGTCAGGCTCAGTTATAGAATATAAAACTGTTCGAAATTAGTGTCTTACTCAGGCACCCCTCTCTTGGTAATGGGCAGTCTCTTTAACACTATGGTCATCTTGCTGGCTGCCTATTAATGATTAATGACCAATTTTACCATTGGCTCCCAGGGCCCTTCTAATGCTCTCGTAGAGGTATATGCAATAAAATATGTAAATGATCCACCAAAGTGAACCATCCCTTTAAGCATTTATAGCAATTGAACTTAGACATCAAATTAAGTTAGGGAAAATAGTGAGGATCTCTTTATTTGATGCACTTTGCACTGGAAAATCACTCCTCTCCCTTGTGGTTAGACTGTTCTCAAGGAAATAAAAGACTGGGCAAAAGGACATCCAAAAGAGATCCTGATCCTGGCTTTATCCCACTTCCATGGGATCGACAAAAGTGTTGAAAAGGAAATCTACGGCCATCTTATCAAATTCATCAAGGACCTGTTTGGAGCCAAACTATTCCCTACAAAGGTAAAGCACACAGGAGAACATCTGCATGCCTCTGAAAAGAGACGTTGAGATGGATGAGTGAAACCTATCACATTATTAGTGTAACTTAGCCAACAACTCTGTCCTTCTGAAATAAAACCTCAAGCTAAAAAAACAAAATAGCTTATGCTGCTTTCAAAATTAACAACTCCTCCTTTGACCCAACAGGAAACTCCTACCCTGAAATTGTGCTGGGAATCAGGGAGAAACGTCATAGTTTCATTAGAATATCCACGTGGTCAAGAACATGACCCCGACATACGGGGAGGGATAACTTACTACTATGGTAACAGTATGTATCCTGAAGAAATCAAATCAAAACTGGATCACTACTTGACAGATGAGAAGCGTTATAACAGTAAGTTTCTACAGTACTCATTGTACTATAAGGTGCTTTGGATCACAGCCTCCACTAAACTGCATTATGTGAAAATACAGTTCTCTTTGTAGTGCAGTTCTTTTTCATGTGGTGATGCATGTGCACTATCACCTAAAAAGGGTACTTCATTCTACACATTTATGGGATTGCTGACCTTTGCCCTCTGTGATCGACAGTTTTCTTCATCTGCGGCTTGAATCTGACTCTGCCGGACGATATCAAGGCAGTCAAGTACATAATTTCCTTAAGTGCCACCCTCGTCAAGGCCACTGAGAAGAGTCTGCCGTCTATGCTGGAGTGGGTGAAAAAGCAAACGCCTGGAGATGGAGAAAAATGTGTGAACATCATCGCCTCAGACTTGGTGAATCGTGACGACTTTGTCTCCACTGTCATCAAGCTCAATGACAAACTGCTAAAAACATAACTGAGAGTGCCGTGGGAAACCACACGTCTCCCTCTCTGTCTATTACACACACACACACACACACACACACACACACACACACACAATTTACTGTTAAGAACAGAGGACTGGATTCTATTGTTAAATGAAGTTGTCTGTGTAGGTTCCTTTTCTTGTGCACTTTTCTATAGAATGAGGATGCAATAAAATTCACACTCACACTCATATTGAATTGTTGTGATGATTGGTCTGTTCTTGTCAAAGCACCCTCATGCAACCAAATTATATGACTGCAATAAAGGAAAGCACCTCAACCTCTCTGCAGGGGTGGACTTAGTGATTTTGGGGTCTGAGGCAAACACATGCATGGTCCTCCCATATCCCTCTCTTCTCCCCCAGGTCAATCCTTATTTATTTAAAAACACCACTATGCACCTGTGGGTGTTGCCAGTTTAGAACCCTGTTTAATCAGAACTGGAATGACAATTAAACAGAGGCGACCAGCGCAATGGAAACCTCCATTACTTTTATTTTTAAACACATGCACAATGTGTTCAGCACATCTGGAAACTTGCTCAAATTCCCTGTTTCGTGACAATGAAAGAGGACAGGACAGGACAAGATAAATACAATAAACACAACTATACAACACAATGGAGAATAAAAAAAACTTAATTGTGTGCATTCTACATGTTTGCTAAAGAACACTTAATATGTTTGTCAGTGCTAACTATTCCGCCAAAACAAATAGATGGCTGTCACTCAGAAAAGACCACTTCACTTTTCAGTATTTATTGTCTTTTTCCCACCACATGCAGGACTGCTGCTGTGGGCTATGCATAGCAAATTCACATTTAAGAATTAGTCTGGAACCACTAATTTGTCATCCCCCTCTTCCTGGCTGTTGTGGCGGCGCTGTGGCCAGGGGCGGACTTACCATTAGGCAAAACTAGGCGGTTGCCTAAGGCCCCAAGTTCCTGAGGGCCCCATAAAACTCCTCATACGCTTATGGTTAATACAGTTGTTACTTATTTGCGCACATTAATTATGTTTTGATTAAAATCCTTTCACTAAAATGCCAGCAGAATGCTTATCGTTTTATGTGTGTCTCGGGGCCCCTGTTTTGTGTGTTGTCTTGTAATTTCAGAGGGCCCCATGCCTGCCTTTGCCTTGGGCCCCAAATTTCTTAAATCCGCCACTGGCTGTGGCTGGTCCTTATGCTGTGTTGCTGTGGCTGCAGCCTGCCTTGGTCGAGGGCTCCTGCTGCTTCTGCTGTCATGTTGTCTGCTGGTGTTTCTATTGCATTAAGACTATTGTTTGTACTTTGCTCACAGGGTAGGCACCTATTGCACACCTGTCCAGCCAGGAGGGTGCATGAAAGCATGGCACAAGGTGACAGCAGCAGCTGTACAAATCAAATGTGCAGTAAAGGTGTTTTTAATATACTGACCAATGCCAGACTGAAATGGCTGTGACATTGGTCTATTTCTTAAGAGAAACTCTCTTATTTACAACTTTATGAGGTGTTGCTGGGGGCCAAGGCGGTTGCCGACGTTTACCTACTGGCAAAGTCCGCCTCTGTCTTTCTGTTGCCTGTTCTCAGAGTTTCGCTGGTGTGTTACAGGAGCTGGAGATAGTAACACACACTGGCTTAGCAGACAGTGAGTGTGTTGGATTAAGATGTTAAGACTAGCATGGGGGCGGGCGGTGTCAAAAAATAGCCGTGGGGAGCCTGTTCGTCTGCTAAGTGTAGTTTTGGGGGGATTGGACAGTCCCCTGCAGATCTCCGGGGGTAATACCAGGGGTGTCGGACAAACTCCTCACCTGCCAACAAGCGACAAGTCCCCGCTCCTCCTTCCCCGGCCCGCGCGCTGCCGATTCAGGTAAAATGTAGCTCAGGTTAGCTGTCAGCTAATAGCTTGGTACTTTGACAAGTTGTGGCCAGCGTTAGCATGCACAGAGTGGACTGCTTGTAACATGGAAATTGATGACACGCTATCTGGCCAGGTGATAGCTTACTGTTAGCATCATAGCTAACATACAGTGAGGTATTTTTGCCCCGTTAGCGTATGCTCTCCTTTTTATTACAGGCAGGTGAATTAAGCCAAAGCTTCATTCAAAAAACATACTATTTAACGCGTCTCTGGTTATTGGCAGATGTGCATTGCGTACAACCCAGGTTTTAAGACACTTTACGTACTTGATAGGATTCACTCTTCAATTCGGCATACAGTTAAACACTGTATGCGCAGTATAATACATGCAGTAGATGGGAGCTACTGTAAAGCCATTGAATCATAGCTAGTGATAGCTGAGTTAGCCGGTAGCATGAAAGTGGCTGCACTTTAGTGGCTTGCTTGCTTAATATACAGAAGCCAAATTGAAAAATGGTTCTCAACAATTAAGAAAACATACAAGTTGTATTTCCTGACGCGTACGGCTTTGTCGATAAGCAGTGTCATTGTAAGTTGTGACATTTTTAATGCAGCTAAAACACACCATGGCTTCTGTGTGGCTATTGGCTAACTAACATAATAACCACTCTATGGACACTGTGTAGTTATGTGCTATACAGTACATTCTGTCTAATCGAGGATACTGTAAAGCCACCTTATGGCAGTGATAGTTAGCTATGTGGTGTGTATGTCAGTTTAATTGCTATTTTGGTAGAATAGCCACCAGTAAACTTCAGGCATTGGGGATAGCCAGTCATGCTAATGTTGCTAGCTGTTAACCAGTGTTGTCTAATACAAGATTTAATGTTCAGCCAGTCAATGTTACATCATGCACCGTTACTAAACGCTTACTCAGTGCAGATGCTCAGTGTTTTCAAGGAATTTGCTGTTGACATTTGTTGTCATGTAAGCAGCTGTTCTAATCTTTTACATGGATACTGTAAGTATGTACTGGTATACTTGGACTTATAAACAGGGATACATTATTGTGCAATGTAGTGGTAAAATTAGGAATAATGAGGAATGGCTTGATCACTTCAATGTAGCTGGCACAAAGATGTTTACAATATAATTTTGCATTTAGCTAATATGAAACTTTATTTATTTAATTTGCAGTTATTTTTTTTTTATTTTTATTTTTTTATCTGACAGATGATTTCTTTTGCCCTTTTTACTCCATAATATTTAAGCATATTGTGATGTTTGTTGCAAGTCATGTGTTGCACGCTTTTGTATCCAGTTCCTCTGCTACTGTGAACATGGCATCAGGGAACGAAGAGCCATCATCCAGTCCTCCCAGACACACCAACAGGTTAGCCAAGGAGAGGTCACCCTACCTGCTGCAGCATGCACACAACCCTGTTGACTGGTGAGTGAGTTTCACATGCAGAAAGACACTTGGCCTTAAAGTCTACAGTACATTGCCTAATGTCATGTTTGTCTTAGGTATCCATGGGGACAAGATGCTTTTGACAAAGCCAAGAATGAAGATAAACCCATCTTTCTGTCAGGTAATAAACACTATTACATCTGACACTGACACACATCCTGGATGATGGAATTGTACATGAATGGAGCAAGAACACATAAATGGACACATTAAGAAAAAAAGTGCCACATATTTCAGATTGAGAGGAGGTAATAGACATATTACGTTGAGGGAAGAGAAATCCGATTCCACATGAGTGAACACATGAATTTATACTAATGTACTACAGTAGTATTCTTATTGAAAGTGTAAGATCTCTTTCACGCCTTAATGTCTTTTTCTTGGTGCCCCCTTCTTAGTGGGCTACTCAACATGCCATTGGTGCCATGTGATGGAGAGAGAGTCTTTTGAGGATGAGGAAATCGGCAGAATCCTCAGTGAGAACTTTGTCTGCATCAAAGTTGACCGAGAAGAGAGACCAGATGTCGACAAGGTCTACATGACTTTTGTACAGGTGAGTGTGTGCATTTAGGATTCTTACACATGAGTGTAGTAACGTCTCTGCTGTCGTATTTACCCTTTGTGGATTTGGATGTGCTCTGTGTCTCCAGGCAACAAGTGGAGGTGGAGGATGGCCCATGAATGTGTGGCTGACCCCTGACCTACGACCTTTCATCGGGGGCACCTACTTCCCTCCCAGAGACCTAGGACGAAGACCAGGGCTCAAAACTGTCGCCATCAGAATTATGGAGCAGGTAACAAGACTTCTCTCATACACTTGGAGCATGTTTTGTTTTTGGACGCTTGCTTGAAGATTGTTTGAATTTTGTTTTACAATTCAAAGTGTTTCCCCACTTAGGGAATTGGGATGCTGCATGTAAATGAATCAGTGATTAAAAGTACATCATGATTGACAGTTTCACAAAGTTTAAACATGCAAGTATCCCTGCCAGTTATTATCATGATCAGATGTCCAGGTGGAAGAGCATATAGTGTATAGTGTAATATATACTGTAGCTGTAGCAGATACCTAGCCTGCCTTTTGGTCATCACTGTTTATATTGATGTACTGTAACTTCTGCTTCTCAGTGGCTGAATAACCGTGCTGCTTTGGAGTCGAGTGGCGAGAGAGTCCTAGACGCTTTGAAGAAAGGGACAGCCGTCGCTGCAAACCCAGGGGAGAGCCCTCCTCTGGCTCCAGACGTTGCTAATCGCTGCTTTCAGCAGTTGACCCATTCTTATGAGGAGGAGTATGGAGGCTTCAGAGATGCTCCCAAGTTCCCCACACCAGGTAGAGACACTAAAAGCCAAGCAGAAGTGGCCATCTCCCTGGCTTTGAACCCTTCTGGAATTGTTTTAATCAGACCTGTTTAGCAGATTCTTCTGCCCTCTCTCCTTTCTCTCTCTCTCTGCTTGCATTCCTCACTCTCTCTTTATTTTCCCACTCACACTACCTCTCTCCCTCTTACTGTCTGTTCTCTCATCACTTTTTCTCTCCCTTCCCTCATAGTGAATCTGATGTTCCTCATGACGTACTGGTCTGTGAATCGCTCCACCTCAGAAGGGGTCGAGGCTCTCCAGATGACGCTGCACACACTCCGCATGATGGCACTGGGAGGCATCCATGACCATGTAGCGCAGGTTAATACACATTTATGCAAACAGACACATACATAAACGAGTGTGTGTTTGAACATAAACATAAAAACTTTATTCTGATTTGTGCAAAACCGGTGTGAGTCTGTAATATAGTTGTTGGAATATTATAGACATTAACTGGTGACGAGTCATAGTTAAAGGACCATACCAGTGATTTTGTGTGTACTTCATGCTTCTGCTAATCTTTTCCCAAAGCAAGCACTTGCAAAAGCACAAAACAAAAACTTTCTTCACATCAGTGTTCCATCATTGGATTTTGATTATATGTTGTGAAATTTTAGTGCCCCTGCATGATCTGTAAAATGGTTTGTTGCAATCAAAACCACTGGCATGGCCCTTTAAACAAATTCATAGAAATTAGTATTATCAGCAGAAAACACATCTCTTTGTCTTTATGTTTATCATGTATGCATGGATTATCTCTTTTTCCTGCTCTCTCACTCGCGCTCTCTTTCCCAGGGTTTCCACCGGTACTCTACAGATTCCTCCTGGCACGTTCCCCACTTTGAGAAGATGCTGTACGATCAGGCTCAGCTGGCGGTGGCCTATATAACTGCCTACCAGGTGTGTGTGTGTATGTGTTTGTGTTTGTGTATGTGACAGTGTAATCATCACTTCTTCATCCCATCTCATCAAAGTAATTCACTGCCATATTAGCCAGGCAGCCTAAAGCATCAGGGTGAAACCGTCCGTTACCTTATTTTGAAACCATCTGCAGTTGCAAAAATAAACACAAACTCTAATGATGGCAGGGAATATACTAACACACACTCACAATGACAGAGCTGGCTAATAAGGCATTACAGTCCTAAATTATCCTATAACAGCATAATGGGTTGTTATTTCAATGTCAGTAACAATGCAGCTCATATAAAAATGTTACTTTTGTTATCAACCCCTGTAAACTTGAGATTAGATTACTAAAACGTTATTTCTCCTTGTGCCACATATATGTGTGTGTGTTTATGTGTGGTAACAAGAGGGACTAATACACACATTAGTCCCTCTTTCAGTTGATGCATTGACCTAGTCAACAGGAAAAAAAAATGTCTGAAAAGTTTACTTTTCCTAAGTGGAAATACTTTCACTACTTTGATTTTTATTTTTATTTTTTATTTATTTTTTTTTTTTAGTACGCAAAAGTGTGACACTAACATCAAACGTCCGCTCTTATTTTGTTTCTCTAGTTGTTTACAGGAGAGGCAAGTGAGATATCCTGATTTTAAGACAAATTGTGACCCCTAATTTTGGGGGTCTAACAGGAAGGTCATGAGTACTTTAATGAATTACTACTCCCAGGGAATAAAAAGTGAAGTTACATTTCAAATGAGTGTTAAGTAATAAGTGGCTTATTTGGGTAATAAGCCCAACACTGGGCAATTTTGAATGAGCACGTTGTACTCAGCACTTGAGTTGGATGCCACAGTTTTAAGTGTTTCCTCAAGAGTGTATGCTTGGCTGGCCTGTTTTCCAGAGTGGACAGAGACTAAACACTAAGAAACAAAAAGTTAATTAGGACGCAGACACACACACATGTACACACAAACACATACATGCTAGTGTTTCTTGTGTTTAATGAGCAAAAAGAGGCTACCTCAGCACTGATATTGGAGGTCCCAGTTAATATGTGGCATATAAATAACGTGTCTGTATTATTAAGGTTATGTTAACATTGAAATATGACTCTAAGCAGGTGTGTGCGCTGTATTTTTGTTTTTCCAGGTATCGAACGAGCAGTTCTTTGCAGATGTGGCCAGGGATATACTGCTCTACGTCTCCAGAGACCTGAGTGACAAGGTGAACCATCTCCTCCTTTGTTAGCACGTGTGAGAGGGTGTGTGTGTGTGTGTGTTATGTTATATGTGTAAGGTGTTCTACTTCTATCCCTATTAGGACCAAATGCACTCACAAGGATAGTGTGATGAGGAAACTGCTCTGAAGTGAGAACGTTTTGCCAGTCCATACTACAGAGGGATTTAGGACTTTAGAATGATGGTTAGAATTAGGTTTAGAATGGGTTAAGGTTAAAGGAACAGTCCACCCATAATACAAATAAAATATTTTCCCAATGAGCCTAAATACAATTTATCTGTCTAGATAGTTTGTGTGATTTAGTGAGGTTTCCACCCTACTTTTACCTTGGCTCCTGGCAGTTTGATACTGTGGAGCTGGATGGGTATTTCTTGAGGTCAGAAACTTACATGGGGAAAAACTCATCAGTAGCAGCTCTTTCCATAAATGATGACATGGAGACTCGGAATAATCCACAGTCGTCAGAGCACCAGCAAATTGTATCTCTCCACCTCTAATATGTACTTGTGTAGGGTAGATGGGTACAGGTTGGTCAGGTGTTCTTCCTGAGAATATAGTTTGCAGTGAAACTCGTGAAATCAGTGATGGTTGTGGATTATTCCTTGTGACCGTGTCATTGTCGTTGGAAAGATTTGTTGCTGTTATGTTTTTCACATGTAATTTTTTTGACAGTTTGAGCGCCGTAAACGAAAACCCATCTAGTGGGTTTGTATTGGTGCGCCAGTTGACAGCCTGGAAACGTCGCCAAATCACATAGAAACTGGATGGATCAGTTGCACCAGGGCTTCAGTGGGAAAATAGACATACATACATTTTTTTTTTTTTTTTTTTTTTTTTTTTTTTGTATTTTGGGGCGAATTGTTCCTTTAACATGTAATTTAGTCTTAGATAATAAATGCAGTCAATAGAAAGCATTCATAAGCAGAGCCAAACAAAGTGTAGTTGCAACTTCTGTATATATTTATATATGCAGCTATATCCGCTGCTAACAAAGCATATTCTTACCTGCAGGTTCCACCAGGAGATGATCAGTTTTGTGTTGGGTGTGTGTGTGTTTGTGTGCATGCACGTGTGTGTACATGGATGAGGGATAAGGGTGGTGCCCTTTGACAAATAACACTTATAACCTCTGCTCTTCTCTAAGGGTCAATCCCGATCCCTTCTACTACACAGGCACGGTGACCATTTTCTTTTGATTAATGACTTGACGGCACCGAACGGGGCACACAATTAAAACCACGCTCATTGTGATCATTATATTCTCCAAGATTTATTATGTAATTATACGCTAATGAATTATGCCGCAGTGGTAATTTACCATAGATAGTATGTTTCTTTTGTGCTGCGGTGGCAGACGGGGATTTTCCTCAGCAAAGCAGGGTTCTCAGAATTACTGTTGAAATACCCTACACAGAGTGCCTGAAGGTGCTCTGTGTAGGCCATATAAGGCCCTGAAAAAGTCTTAAAATGTCTTTAGTGATAATTTGCAAACCCAGGGTGTTGAATATGCTTGGATCTAGCATTTTAAGACTTAAATTCAGTTAAATATGTTTTTGCGTGCTCTTGGTCCGGTGAGAAATCAGCCCAGTCACAAAGACCTGTAGTTTCATAGATCAATTGTTTCACCTTCATCTTCATATTGGTTTCATTTGCAAAATTAGTTCTGAATCTCATTCTAACTGGCATTAAAAAGTGCTTAAAAGTCTATTATTTAACTTGATGGAACTACGCTGCCCCGTGTATAATAGAGCAGGGCTATTGAAGCCAGCTGTGCTGTCTAGACTCAGGGCAACACTGATTCGAAGATAATGTTCCTCCTCAGCAGACTTTTTTTTTCTGCTGTCCCTCTGATTCATTAATCAGTCAATTATAAGCCCACCAAGGAAGAAAGAGAAATAACCAGCACAGTAATGTTGAGGTCTTGGTGATGAAACAAAAATATCAGAGCCACCCTCCTTTTCATTAAGTGAAGTCCAGTGCCAGCAGTCTTTCATCCCTTCATATCCATATTTGTCTTGGCTGATTAATGGAGAAATAACATCACTTTTGTAGCAGTGATTCTGAAGAGCCACGGAGAAGTCCACTGAGAGCGTGCACGCACACACAGACACACACAATACACCACAATGTAGATATGTTGGCCACTGAGAAATCCCTCTAGAGCAGTGTGGGAATTAATATTGTCTTGTTCAAGGTCACATCAGCAGTACTTACAGCTGCGAGAACTAGAACAGTTTTAGTTACACATTTACAGTTTCTCTTCAAATCAAATTTACCAACACTGGTTTTTAACCAGCGACCTTAACCTCTGCTGTTGTCCCGACGTTGTGATCATGTCAAAGCAAATTCAAGTTGTTCAGTCAAAGGGAATATTTGCTCCAAAATAGAAAAAAAAGAAAAACCCCGATCCTGGGGTTAGGTTTAGGGTTAGTTTCTAGTCTCCTGGCTCCTGGCTCCTCCCTAGGTATTCGATTGTGGAGCTCAGACTGTCAAAAATGTGCATGTGAAAAAAATCAGTGGTATAGATACCCACCATGACACTTGCAAACCGCATCTCTCTTCTCTGAACACGTACGAATTTGGATAGATACAGTTTGTTGGTGTTCTTTGGCAGGAAATAGTTTCCAATGAAACTGTTCCCCCTCGTGGGCGGTAATTTTAGTGGTTGTCAGTGTCATAATTTTTGTGAAGGAGCTATTGCTGCTGAGTATCTGGATACATAGATTGCAACGGGGTAAGTGGGAAAATGTCTTTTTCTGATCAGGTGAACTGTTCCTCAAACTCGAACGGTTTAGAAGGAGGTGATTTTTTGTGCCTTTTGCCTGTTTTTAATGATCACAAGAAAGGTTATATTATTAAAACTTCACTTGAGTTACCAGTTTTTACATCACAGCTGTGCACTCTCACATTATTTTTATAGCTGTCTGCTAGTCTGATAGAGTCAGTGTCATGAGCCATGGGACTGAACAGCATCTGCACTTTTTTAATGTCAAGGCTGTTGTACAGGCCTTGTGTGCCAGTCATACACCTCTACATCTCAATCTGTCTGACTACTCACTGAATACCAATTCACCCTCTGCTCCCACCTCCCTTTTTCCTTTCCATCTTCTGGCACAGTCTGGAGGATTCTACAGCGCAGAGGATGCAGACTCTGTCCCAATGTCAGGGGGGCCGGAGAAACGGGAGGGTGCTTTCTGCGTCTGGACGGCCTCAGAGGTTCGGGAGCTGCTGCCTGATATAGTGGATGGAGCCGATGGTGGCGCTACGCAGGCTGACATCTTTATGCATCATTATGGGGTCAAGGAGCAAGGCAATGTTGACCCAGAACAGGTGAGTGGTGCTGCATTGTATTAATATTAATAATAACACCAAGATTCCTGGTGACATTTGAATGTGGTCATCTTCTGTAACATTGCACACTGAAGTCACTTTTTGTTTACGCAGACTGGAAAATGTCATAGTAAACACCTGAGTGTTTGCATGACAAGTTAAATAAACAGTCTGAGCAGATATCTCAGGGTATTAATTGGATTCTGCTTAGGCTAATTATGTACTAACTCTATCAAAGTATTACCATGGCAGTTGCCGCAGTCTAGAGTGTCACTTCATTCCTGTGCACGCCCTCCTCCCTTGTGTGTTGCCAGGACCCCCACGGGGAGCTGCTCGGCCAGAACGTGCTGATAGTGCGCTACTCGGTGGAGTTGACGGCTGCTCGTTTTGGCATCAGCGTGGAGAAAGTCAACGAGCTACTGGCTTCTGCTCGGGCCAAGATGGCAGAAGTGAGGAAGAGCAGGCCGCGCCCACATCTGGACACCAAGATGCTGGCCTCATGGAACGGTAAAGTTGAGATAGGGTCACAATGACAAGGCTGTTTTATGTACCTGAGCTTCTGCCAATAAAATGAAGCTTAGTAAGGACCATTCCAGAAATGTTGGAGTTTTTGTTTACATCATTACTTTTCTATATTACAGTATGTCATTTGCTTGTGCTTCTGTGTTATAAAATGTTTTTAATTTGTCTTGTTGTTTTTAATCTGCTGTTGCTGCCACTCACTGTGTGCCAAATTTTGCTAAATCAGTGTATTATATCTATCAGCCATAGGAAGTAGCAAAATTGCAGTTTATTTATATAAACATGTTATGGATAATTAATAGGAGTCACTATTTCTTACTTTTCCCATCGGCGTGACGCAAACTTAGAGCCTCCTCAGCATTATTTGTCCAACACAGTGTATCAAGGGTAGTTAATAAGAACAAGAACAGAAGGAACACTGCACATGCACACATACACAGACAAATGCTCCTCACTGGGCTGACGTCTTAAGACAGAGTGTGTTAGTGAGGTAATGAAGCGCTGCGATCCCAGGAACTTTCCAATTAGACGCAAGAGTGTCCTTCTCCTCTCTAATGAAGAAACCCCTCCATTAATCACCTGTCCTCCGCAGCAACACTTTGAACACCAGGCCCTGCACTCAGCAGGCTTTGATACGCTACATGAAAGGGGAATAGAGGGAAGCAGGGAGGGAGGGATGGAGGAATGGAAAGAGGGAAGAGGAGAGAGAGAGAGAGAGGAGGAATGAGACAGAGCAGGGGAACTTCAAAGAGCGGGAATAATAACCAACTTGGGAACTGCGGTGCTGCCACATATTTGGTAGCCCAGAGGAGCGGATATTTTAAACCAAACTATCGTAGTCATTTCATACCCTACTCCTCCTTCCACCCCTCCAGGTCTGATGTTGTCGGGCTACGCTCGCGTCGGAGCCGTGCTGGGGGACAAGGCCCTGCTGGAGAGAGCGGTGGAGGCCGCCAACTTCCTAAAGAATCACCTGTGGGACACAGAGCAACAGACCATCCTCCGATCCTGTTACCGCGGAGACCAGATGCAGGTGGAACAGATGTAAGAGGAGAAAGTTTAGGCCAAAAAAGTTGAATTAAAGCAGGGGTTCTCAAGTAATATTGTGTCATGCATGATAGGCTCCTATCAAGTGACCAAGACCAATTTTATAAGAGTTTGTCCCAGGAACCTCCATTAAGCTAGGGTTTTTTAATTTAAAAGTTGTATAACAATCACTGTATATTTTGGAAGATAAATGTGATGAGTAGAATAGTCATTCCTGTACATCGTCTAGTTGGGATAATTTTCAATGAATTACGTTACCGTGAAATTTAACTATTCCCCATTTTGCTGGGGACCTCAAACCAAATAGTCTGACGGAATAACCATTCCATTTCCATGCCATTATTCAGTCTGAAATTGCCCCTCCGCCTATGGAAATAGGCTAATATGATTTCTGTGGGCGAAGGGATTTGAACCCCGCTAACCGCAACCACTGTGACGTAGTTTTCACTTGACATGGTAGCTGCTTTAAGCCAGTTTACAGTGCCGCTGCGCATCAGTCCAGCTTAGCAACTAACGCCACCTGCAAATCAATGTTGGCACAATAGAGACTAAACTGGCATGCTGAACGTGCGTGTTGCAGGAAGACCCACCCCTACCCTAACTCTGATTGGCTAACCCTAACTTTAACTGAAGGCAACAAGCCAGTCAGAGGCAGGTAGGGTGGGATAGGCATGTCCAGTATGTCAGTTTAGCCTCTCCCATGTTGACACTTTGTGCCGTTTATGTCAGCTCAGTTTGTTGATGAAAGGGGCTTAAACAAATGCCAGAAAGCCATTGAAAAATATTTGTATGAATGATTCAGTCTAATTCTAACAAACAGACCTTGGGAGCTTTCCAGCAGGGCTAGTTAATAAATTAAACTTTAGCCAGATATTGTTGGCAGAGTGCAAAAAACATCTTCCCCTTTCAGAAGTGCCTTCAGCACATAGCATTGCTCTGCTTTCAGTGTTTTTAGTTGTAATTCATTTTAAACATTGATAGCAACATCTATGGTGTTATCTTCCATTTTCTTGTGTTAGCCAGTGTTAGCTGCTATGATCTCTGTGGCTCTGGCACAGCAGAACTACATCATCAATGTTTGTTGTGCCCTACGGAGGCACTGATTGGGCTGGTCACTTTTTTAGCTGAGAAATCGCAGTTGATTTGGCAACACCAGACCCACTGAATCACTCTGAATTTTTAAAAAGTGAATGTGTGATTCACAGATCTGGAACCAGACTAGGGGACCTCTTAAACTTGAAAAAAAGGCCCCTGGAATTCCTCACATCCCAGTCCGAGAATGAGTGTTTTTACAGTGTTGGATTCACAAATGTTAATCCTATGATCTTGGACACTTGAGCATTTTTTGGACATGAGCCAACCTTCTCCCTATACTAGAACCAAGCAAATGAGTGAAGGCTCTCCTGATGATCTTATCCCCTGACAGAAAATGGGCGAAGGACGTTGTCAACGCAATTAGCTGATGAGGAGTAAATTTATGGGGATGTAGTCATGCTGGTTCATACCAAGGGCTGCACAATTAATCATGTGTAATCATGCAGCATGACTAAGGTTTCCACAAGTAGCCTAATCGTCATATAATGTAATGTGGCACTTGATACCTGTGGGGGATTCTCATCTTTTCTCTGACTCTCCTCCACAGGGAGTTCAGACTTAGTTACAGAACAGTACCAAGGAGCTGGCAGGGATTCAGTGTCTTGTGCAAGGGCACGTCTTGAGGGCATGTTCTTGCCGAAAGGGGATTGAGCAGACCAGAAGCAGTTTCTTATCGCTTGATTCTGCTAGAATTACTCATGATTCATCATTGTAACAAACAGTTACAAAATATTCATCAAATTCAAAACTTTTTACTCAACCTAATTTTTGTTTTCCTGTTGTCTAATATTGTCTTGTTGTGCTGCACTTTAGTATATGTGCCAGTATTATAGTACGCCCATTTATATCCCTGAAACAACTTTGTTATTATTATCAAGGATTCACCCACCAGCAGATCATGGCAATGAATGTGATAACTCAAAGCCCTTTTCCAATCTTTGCATTGTGGGCTAGATTAGAGGACTGAATTATAACATCTCTGGGGGCAGCCATAGTCAGTGCAGCCATAGTGAAACCACTGGTTGATCAAACCAAATTCGGGACAAAGACATAAAATGTTATTGAGGATTCAAGTCATTTTGGGCATAACCCCTGCTCTTGTTCACTGAATGCACATTAGTTACAACGTTCAGTTAACTGGTTTAAATACAAGTAAAAAATATAAAAGCTAAGCTTACTCAGTTAATTTGTGCATTTGCCAAGAATGAGTCCAGTAACAACTAAACAACTAAAACAGGCTGAAAGCTTGAAAATGAAAATTGGAATTTATGAAACATAACATATAAGTGGTACAGTGCTTGCAGGCACGCCTGTCTCCTGTGATTACAATAGAGATGACTGACATAGGGAGGAGTAATGTGAATCATCATGACAGCACCACACAGCAAGACATGTTTAGTAGTACAGTGGACTAAGTGTGCAACGGATCCCAAAATTATGGATTGTATCACGGTTGTATCATGTGCAACTTTGCATTTCGTTTATTCCGTAAAACACTTTTCAAGTGCTTCCCCTCTTCGCTGGCCGTGGCTGCTTTTGCAATGAACAGCGCACTTTCTTCACATGACCATACTTTGCACTTTGGTTTGTTTTTCACTTGCAAAACATACATCTCCCTTGTCTATCTTTTCAGTGCACCTCTGCATTGGGATTTAGGGAGTTAATACATAAAAGCTCACTATGATTTCACTATGATGCTTATATTTAATATATATTTATATTAGTAATCCGTGGTTCACATGGGTGCCAAGCATTTGTTGGTGATTGGTATGGATCACACATCAGCTACATTCTGTTACACCCCTATAGTGGACTGTTTATGCTCCTTTTTCCTCTCAGTGTATGTTGCGAGTACACAGTTGGGACTTATTTTCTAAACAGGTAGTAGCAGACTTCTCCTACTCTGCCAACTGCAGATATACATCAGCAAACAAATGCTGTGGACCAACTGTTTTCACAGATTATTAGCTGCTGGACTGCAGTCCTCTGATGCAACAATACCTTTTTTTTATCTGTCATTATTACAGAAAATATTTTGAATTATCTGTCGAAAGCGTTAAAATTTGGTTAAACAGAATCCTTGGTCTTGCCATATTTGTTCAACACGAAAGAAGATGTTCTGCAAACATTGGTTCATACACGTGTACACACGCAGCCTCTTGTTGATTGTACAACAGTCCTCTACTCCAGGTGTCCCCGTTCTGTTGCCTTGGCCAGTGCTGTGCCCTAGTTACTGTGAATGAGTGAGTGCGAAATGCCACCGAATCAGCAGGAAAATATGCCAGGAGTCCCACAACACACATGATGAAACACACACCCAATTCTAAACACACACGTGCACAGATGCGCTCTTGTGCCTTTAACACGCTGGCCGTATTCCACAGCTTCCGTCTCATTCATACTTGTCAAATTCAGGATGTGTCAGCAGTGAGAATGCTTACCAAGGCCCTTTTCCAAAGCCTGGTTTGGTTTCCATGCATGGGTAAATGACTCTGTCATGCCAGGCACGTATGAGCCGCGAGCTAATTTACCAGGAGGAATGGTAGGTGCTTTGAGTAACTGGGTTAATAGGCTGTGCAAGTGTCGAGCAGTTGGTGCCATAGATTTTCTGTGGTCCGTGGTTGGCACCGGATGATTTAGAGCACTACTGCTGCCCTCGGAGAGCAGAGAGGAATGCCTGACAATAAGAGCACAGGGACCTTAGCGAGGCCCTGGTGAAACATGGGAAATGTTGACTTGCAATTCAAGTGCTAATCCATCTTCGGTGCTGAGTGCTCATTGCTGTGGTGTTTCTGCAACTTCACCTCCCAGAGATCACCTGTCAATCACACAGGGAGGGCGGGATTGTGAAGTGTTTTTCTTTGGATTTTCTGCTGCTGAATTTTGAATTTTGTAGGTGATGCTCTTTTTTTTGAGGCTGTTGAGCCATGGTGGCTGTTGTTGTTCTTGCTAGTAATTACTCAATGCTGCTTCTATTTATTTCAAACAAATAAACGAAACCAGACACCATTCATCAGTGGTATAGACCTCAGACGTAACTTTGACTGCAAATTTTTGCCCAAATATGGAATTCCCTGATCCAAAACATTTTCTCAATGGGGAAAATCCATGGGCTTTTCACAGTTATCCCTGCCATAGTCTGTGATTTAATCTGGCATTCAAAACTTGGATGCTTTTTATCTGCACATTTCTCACTTAAATGAGACTGGATCCCTTGAATTCTGCTGCCACTTTCTAGCCAAAATAATTATTTTGCTAAAACAAAACCTGCAGTCCGTGTTGAATACTTAACTGTTTTTGTTTTTGCTGTCACCGGCTTTACCCAATAAATTTAGGACCAGCTTGCTGTTCAGTCACATGCAACGGGTCATCATGTGTGGTTAACCACTTAACAGTTAGCAATTTGAGCTTTGAAACTACAGTGATCATGTTCAGGTTAAAAAGAAAAAAAAAAGAGATGATTTTTTTTTCTTTTTTCAGATACAAAAAAAGGTTAAAATGATTTTTTTATGCTTAGAGCTCAAAAATAACAAGACATCAGAGACAAATGCAGACATGACTTCTGAGCCCATTATCAGTTGTAATACACACTTGCAACATGGAAATTTATTTTAAGGTACAGGTCACCTTAAATAATAAAATTATATTTAAAAAAAATATTTTCCAACTCACCCCTAGTGCAGCCCAGATAGTTTTTGTGTGATTTAGTGATATTTCTAGTTTCTAAGGACCCTTATGCTAAGAGTTTTATGATGAAAATTGCCCTTTATCCAGGTAACCTTCATGTAGCATACATGCTCTTTTGCAGCAGCACTCTGCTTTACTTTCACATAGTTACACTTTTTTTTTTTTTTTACAAGAGGGAATGTGTCCTGTGGCCTTTAGGGAGATGGTATGAGTATTAGAAAGAAGCAAAAGCCAGAGAGAGTGAAAGTAGGAGATAAAGTATTAGCCCTCAGTACATGAGCTGGTGCACACAGAGCAATTAGTTGAGAAGTACAGGAATGTATGAGAAGAATTCCTCTAGTCTCTGGATTGTCCCAGGAAAGCAAACACCAGCAGTGTCTCCTGATTAATGAGACCAGCCGGGAAATCTCCACGGATGTCTTTCTGTTTTTCTTGTCTTTGTTTCTAACCTCTCTCTTATTCTTCGCCTCTCTCTCCGGTTCTCTGTATCTCCCCCTCTCACCTCTGCCATTTTTCTGTGTGACATTATTTCATATGCTTTGACACTGAGCATTACTTCAACGGTACATTTTCTAGCACGGGCAAGCGCATTAAATTACTCACTAACGTAAAGGTCACCACTGTTGTAATGATGGGATTCAATGTACTATATGTGTGACCCAGATCGTCGGCTTGTTCAGGGGGAGGAAGTGAGGCGGCTAGTGTACGAGGGAGCCATTATGAAGTTATTACAATAAAACGGTCTCTCAGCGCTCTATGATATGGTAGACTGACAAGGCTTTTTATCTTTTGTCTGGGGGAAGTGACTCATTTAACACGCCCAATTAAAGGTGTGAATGAAAAGCCTGCTGAGTATTTGTGAAAGGCTCTTACCTGTGTGTGTGTGTGTGTGTCAGGAAAGTCCTCTTGAGACCATCTGACAGGCTGTCATCTCAGTAACTGGAGTCACCTTAGCCAGATGACATATGGCTGTGTGAGCGAGTGTGTGTATCCTGAAGGAGTTTGGTGAGCATGGGGCTGGCAGTGTGTCAGCGTGGGGAAGCAGACAACATGGCAGTCTCTTTTAATGACCAAATTTAGTACACAGGCCCATAACAAACATAACAAACAAAGGAAGAAGTTTAGAAATAATGAGAATTTGGTGCTTAGGCTAAAACACAGACTGCTCCAAATCAAGCAGTTGAAAAGGGAAGTTGTCAAAGAGATGACTGGTGACTTTTGCAGTGATGTAAACAGGTTTTCAGTGTAGTGAGTTCCCACGACTCACAGGTGGTCAGCTGAGTGGGTCCTACGGAAATAACAAACACAAGTTTGATGTTATATGTGTTTATCATTATTGTTATATTCATGTATGTGTTGAAAATGTATCTGAAAATGAAATAAAACCCTAAATTTGACATTGTTCTTTAAGTTAAAGAACAATGACACATCATCGTGACATACTCCGCACATGTGGAGTATGTGCAACACGTGCACAAAACACTATTCAAATAAAAACAAAATGATATCTGTGGCACCATAGTAGCACCAAACTGAATTATAAGCAAACAGCAAATAGCCCTAGAATAGGGATGGAAAATTGCCACGACCAACAACTACTAGGATGCTAAATTTGTTTCCTTAGAAAAATAAAATTAATTGATTCAATCAGTGTGAAACCTGTATCACAAACAAACTTTATGGAAACTCCTGGGAAAAACCTGAATGTTGACAGGAATAATTTAGACAATGTCCATAGATGTCCATTGCTGCTAGCTGCGTCATTTTAAGTAAGGACTTAAACATATTTCTGATATCAGTGCAGAATAGTTTCCAAGGCTGTTTGGAGAAGCATTTTCACCATTCCAGAGTGTTGTTTTGTGAAAATGTTACTCTCGTTGGGTTGAACTTGGCCACCTCCTGTGTGCGTCGTCATGTGTGAAATTCTTGCTGGGCTTAGTCTATGACTCAGCCCTTGGTATGTCTGTCTGTCTGTGAGCACAGGCGTAGATGTGACTTCTCACCTCCCGCTGACCTCTCAAAGCCCTTGGGCACTTCATCTCATCCAAATCCTCCCCTCTTTCTCATCCTTTCCCCATTCCTCGCTATCTCCGTCCGTCCATATGCCACCCTCTCCTGACACGGTGCTATCTGCCCCGCTGTCACCGTACATCCGGCCACACTCACCCAGACGGGGTGTGGGCGTTAGAGGTGGAAAGGGAAGGAGCAGTGTGGGAATGTAGAGCAAGGGCTTGGCATTTGGGGTGACAGGTTTAGGATCTGGAATCATGGATCTAGGAGCTGGGACGGGAGACAGATTGGGAAGGGCACATCTGTCTTCCTTATTCTATCACACTCTACTGAAAAGTAACCTTTATTACAGGGTGTGTGTTATGAAGAAGACAGAGAGGGATGGAAACAAAGGAAGCACCAAGTATAATGGACGTGTGGGTGGAGACGCCAGTTGGAAATGAAGAAAGAGAGAGGTAGAGTGAAGGCTGCAAAGTGACAGTGAAAAAGATAGGTGTATAAAGAGAGAAGAGGATGAAGGAAGGGGATTGAAGAGGGCACAAAGCTCCTCTCAGGAGGTTAGAGGGGAGGGGATAGAGTGACATATGAAGGAAAAGGTGGCACACCGATGCTAGAAGGAGGTAGGAGGGTCCAACTCTGCCAGATTTGTCTAATCGCTGCACTGCCTCACTTGAAACTTCAAAGACCGTGTGCACATTTCTCTGTTTGAGTGTGTACATGCCTCTGATGCCTTCCATGACAGGCACTATAGAGAAACAAGAAGCCAAAGGAATAATCTCGCTCTGAGAAAAATACAGTGGGGAGACCCATTACCGACCAAGTGTACCATTTAAACTGGAGAGCAGTTTTATAATGTCCCAAATAAGTTCTCCAAGCTTTTTGTTGTGCCACTTGCAGCCAATTCCTTTGGGACTCTCTACTCTCCGGGTAGAAACTGCAGTTTGTTTTACTTTGGGGCTGATAAACAAGCATGTGGGCTATAAATGTTAAGGGAAGAAACACAACAAGCTTGAACTAGTTCACAAAAACAGTCGCTCATCTCAACACTGCCGGCGTTGATCTATCAAAGAAATCCAGATCAAATATGTCCTCATTCTCTCTTCTCCCATTTCTCGATCTCTCATTCCTCTTTCTACCTCTTTCTTTCTCCAGATCGCCGCCTATCTCTGGTTTTCTGGACGACTATGCCTTTGTTGTCTGTGGCTTGTTGGACCTGTATGAGGCGACGCTGCAGACAGAGTGGTTGCAGTGGGCCGAGGAGCTGCAGCTGAAGCAGGACATGCTCTTCTGGGACGTTCAGGGTGGAGGTTACTTCTGCAGCAACCCCAGTGACGCCACCGTTCTGCTGCAACTCAAGGAGGGTGAGGGATCAGTTAATGAACAGAGAGAGAGATTAATGAAATGAAGTATGGATCTATAATGATTGCATCACCCTCACAAAACACAGTTACAAAATCCTTGACAAAATAAATTGTGCTCACTAGATAAAGGCATCACATATAAGATAAAACAGGATACTGACCAGCAAGTCTCAAAAAACCCATAGTTAATTATTATAATAGAAGACATTAAATTGATGAGCCTTGTCTCATTAGGTAGATTAGTACAGAAAGCTCAGTCATGATAACTGTTAAGCCTCGACTGAGGAACAGCCCAAATAGTGCTCACTGAGACTTATGGGTCCAAAGCCAAGACATACAGCCAGGTGTTAGTCCAAAAAGTGACTAAAAATGATCACTAAAAATTCAAAATCTATCTTGAAATGTACTGACAACTAAAATAGGGCCAATATGTTGTCGCGTCCTTGTTTGTGTCAGAAGTCTGGGTGCAGCATTTTGGACCATCTGTGCTTCGGTGATACTCTGCTGGGTAAGAGGTGACTAATTTCAGAAAGCCTCTTTAGCTATAGAAAATAAATAAGAGATTGAGGCTTCTGCTGCAGTGAACCTGCTGATTGGTCCAAACAGGTCGGGAGATGAAGGGAAGGAGAGATGGATGGATGGTTAGCTGAAGGATTACGGCTGCTGCTGCAGCAGCATATTGTTGCGGTTCAAACGAGTTGAGTAATGGATGGATGGATGGGTAGCTAGGTTAGATGGATAGCTACAGGATTCAGACTTCTGCCGCTGGCAAACTGCTGATATCAACACTTTGCTATGGCTCTAACATGGTGATTGAGTCAAGCAAAGGGGCATGAATGGATGGGTGCAATCATGTATTCATCTATTCATCTATCCATTTCTCTCCCACCCAGCGCTCTATCGATTGACCCCAAACTCAACAGAATGGAACCAACTAATGTAATATCCTAGCCACTTCCACCATACTGCCATAATTCAACCAGAAGGGAGGGAGGAATGGATGGAGGATAGAGGAGAGGAACAGAGCAATGTTGACTTCCTCTGTCCACTTCTAGTACAGGGCAGCCCGCGTTCACTCCCACAGCTTGAACTTTTCCATCACAGAAGCGCAGTAAGACTGCTGCTTTAATTCCTCAGCTACCTTTGATCACCAGACCTGTCAAATCTGACTTCATTCTATGTCGCAGTCCATCTGCCTCTGACAGATTGAAACAGCCAGGGCGATGTACAGTGGGAATCAGAAAACCCTCTCTGCCTCCTCTCATCTCACTCTCTTCACATCTTCACTTCACCCCCGTCCTGCTCTCTGCCTCACTTTGCCTCTCGGTGTCCTCTGATGCCCTCATGTCAAACAAATCCTCTCTTTTAATTTCAGCTCAAAGGTACGCCATTGGCAGTAAAGACATAAGTGCATATTTAAAAAGGCAAAACAACAAATATCATTTCATGCTGCAACCCTGACAACATGACATCAGCAGCATCAAGCGGTCCAAGAATGTTTCAAGGTTTTCAGAATTATATATAGAAATATCCCTGTCTTTGCAAATCAAATGCCCACTCAACATTTTGAAATCCCTCAGTTGTTCTTTGTCTACCTAAACTGTGAATCCAGAGATGGAGTCGTAAATACAGTGCTCGTGCTATGATTACAGATGACCACTTATACCTTTCAGTAGAATTTGGACAGTCGTCTGCTGCAAGAAAAATGAAAAAAGCCAACAATATCAAGCAACACAATTTACTGATGTTTAAGTTTCTTCTTCAGAGTTATTGTTCTGCAAGAGGAAGCACTGCTCTGTCTCCACGTCTCTTTGAGAGCAGAATGTGGCCCTGTGCTTATATAGTACAATGTCTTTTGCTGAGGCCAGGCTGTGTTGTGTGACTCTGTGACTTTTCAACCTTTTTATCCATGTTTTTGTTGTAAGTCATGTTGGAGGGTCAGGTTTTTTTTTTTTTGCCTTTTTCTCAACAAATAGGGTAGATATTTCTTTTGCTGGCTGTTTGTTGGGACGTGGTTTGAATGCAACAACTGCGTCATACCAGCAGTTTAGATGCTGTGACCCCACAACTGGATAGATGGAGGGATGGAATAATGATAGATCTGACCTTGTCATGTGACGGAGCCCTTCTTCAGTTGCCGGTCCACTCCCAGTTGCTGGCTGCTGGCAGTTCAGAGAAGCTGCCACCATGCAGACACACTGACACGTACCTTTGATCTGTCAGACCACAGTCTCCAGCCTGGCTCCAGTCTTTGTCTTTTTCCTTTTAGTTTTTCTCTGCTGCCAAGCTTTCTCTCCCTCTCTGATAGCAAACGGTTGCAGTGGCTTGTCTCTCTCACTTTGTTTACCCATTCTCTTTTCATCTCCACTCAACTGCCTCTCTCTCTCATTTTATGCGCTGTCATTAGCGTGTCCTTTTCCTATCCTAATGGATCTCGTACTCGACTTTGCTCTCTCTTTGCTCTCTCTTTTTTTTTCAGGGTTTTGTTAAATGGCATCTCTGTATAAGGCACATAGCAAAGAAAATATCTCACAACCTTGCAACTCCTCCAAGCTGCATGAATCACAGCAAGTCGAAAGAAAAATAGTCCAGCTTGTCGACTAACAGTTGAAATGTGTCGGTTTTTCAACACTTGCAACTCTGTATAAGGTAGAAAATTTGAAATTTGAGAATGCCATTAATATCAGAGTCAGTCTGGATGTTCCAGGTAGCAGATATATATATATATATATATATATATATATATATTTTGTCCACAGAAATAGGGTGGACACAAACACACATACCCTCACAGTCAGTAGTCTGTGACAGATAGCCTGGTGAAAATAGCTCAGACAGGAGTGCGATACCACAGATGGGTGTGGGGAAAAAGGGAAAAAGCTAATAGTTATTCTTGTTGCAGCCTGTTGACAGATTAGAGACGACGGTGGTGTGTGTGTCTGTGTAGGCGCGTGTTTGTGTGCGCCGTCACACACCTGCATCTGTGTGTGTTTATCGGAGGTGACGTGTGAGAGGTTTCTCATCTGAGAGGACTGACTGTGCCATTATGGCGGTGGCGCGGCGTTGGGTTGAAGCCCATTAGTGATGCTACTGCCGCCGCAGTGTGGACGCCTGTCCCAGCAGCACAGGCTGTCACCGCAAGACGGATTACCACACGGCGCTGCCACTCTACATTTTACAGCCTTGCCACACTCCTCTGCGTGTGTGTGTGTTTGTGTGGAGTAGGGTTAAAGCGATATATCAGCTTGCCAACATATCTGGCTGATATTGGCTTTTTAATAAAAGTTGGATCTGGCCACATTTTCACATGTCATCATCCTGGATTTCAGTGGAGATTTTGAGTGCTGTCAGAGGCTTTCCCGCTACACCAGGATCCATACAGTTTTTGAATAGTTTCTGGCATGATAGCCAAATTATAAGCAGCACAAAGTTTTAGAAGAACCATGCTAGTTTTTTCTGTTTCACGTGTGCGATATTCCTCTCATGACATACAAAGAAATAAAATACCTTGGTCGATGATTTGAATGATGAAAGAAATTTATTGTCCAGGCCAGTATGCTGCTTCATAGGTTTAGCATGTGTTCTGTCAATATAAATTGTTCATTATTTAGAGCTTTCGGGACACTTGTGTATAGAGCTCATCTCTCATGTAGCTACAGGAAAAGCAGCATGCAGGAGCTCATGGTGGCTTACGTTGAGGCTATGAGGCTGCTGCTTCAGGTTCCCAGATGGCATAGTGCCACAACCGGTTGTGTTCTCTGGCGTTTGTGCATGTGAGGCGCTCCTAAAACATCTGATGTACAATTTTATGTGTCGCTTGGATGAGTCAGAGAACAGCATCACAGAGGCTTTAACCAGCCCTAGGAAAAGCTGCTCGCACTACTCATCCAGGCTCTGAAAACACTGGTGAAATAGCCTACATATGAACTGTTGTGAAACAGAATGATGACTTGTTGTGGTTTTGTCGTGTATGTCATTTTTTTTCTTTTTTTTTTTTCTTTTTTGTACTATGGCATGGGCCTTCTTGTTGGTCCAAAATACATTTTTTTGTTTGTTTGTTTTTAATTGTTATTTCTTCAATATTTCTGCTTTATTAGACAGTCACAGTAGGGAGAGACAGGAAAGACAGGGCAAAGAGAGGGCATGACATGCTGCAAAGGGTCTGGGTCATTTCGGCATAGCTTTAGTATTACACGGTACGCGCTCTGCATGGGTGGGCCACCAGGGCGCAGTCCGAAATAAAGTTTGAATTGAATTTGCAGTCGTATTTTAGAACTCCAGCATAGTTTTCCCTATCTTTTATCCAGCCATTGATTTCTATTCATTCCTCTGTGATATGAAAATGAACTCTGAGAGACTTCAAACTTTCTTCTCACCAGTATTCACTGTAATAAATTCCACCACATTAGCTTTCTAGTCTCTCTGCTGGAAAATAGTAGTATTAGTAATAGAAGCCGAACATTATAAGGTGGGTGTTTCAACCAGAAATTCAGATTTGAAAATCGAGGGAATTGATGGGTACTATCATGATTTGCAAAATGGTTTGCTGCAATGTAAAAAGGGGATAAAAGGGCCAAACATTCAAAATCACTGGTGCGGTCCTTTAATGCTCTGTAGCTTCATTTCAGAAATATTGGTATTGACATTTTTTTTTTTTTTTAATGATACAGCTTTGGTGGAAGCCAAGTGGAGTGTATGCTTCTAGGTTTATCTTTCATCTCTGTGTGCAGTTCTATGTGTTATGAGTTTGTTTTTGTTTGTCACAGGTTTGTTTGTGTGTCTGCGTGTGTGTGTGTGTGCGTGTGTGTGTGTGTGTGTGTGTATGCTAGAGTTTGTTTTGAAGCAATTTTGTCACTGCCTTGTGTGTGTATGAACTCCTCTCATGGAGCTCTGTTAGGAGAGCCAGATGTAAAATGTGAAATAATCTGGCGGACTTGCGCTTTGTGTGTGTGTGTGTGTGTGTGTGTGTGTGTGTGTGTGTGTGTGTGTGTTTTGCTATGGGGCTCAGGGAGAGTAGAGACATACCGTTGTATAAAATCAGTTTACTTCTAAAGTTCTGTCATGCATGGCTGTTCAGTTGTGTCTTTATGGGATTGCAAATTCATGCTTGCTGTTAAAATATGGGGCAAGTACAGTAGAGATCCCTGGGTGAGTGTGTGTACTTAAGCTGTCTCTCTCTCTCTCTATGATACACACACACACACACGCACACAGTCACAGGTGTCAGGGGATTGCTGAGAAGCAGACATGTAGTGTGAGGTCGCAGGTCATGAGAAGATCACCTCCAGGCTCTCATTGGGCACTGATAGGAGATAAGGACCAATCACTTAACAGGACAAAGTCATGAGGTCATCTGTTTGAACCATCACGTCGCAGCACATATCACAACTCTGGCCAGAGGAGACACTTGTCTTATGATGGGAAGGCGTAGTGGGCGCCTGATTACTTATTAGTGCGTTATCTTTCTTGTTAGCTTGACATATTTTCAAGGAAAGCCTAATGTTTTGGGTCTGAGGCGTCACATTCAACATTAATCTCAAATTTATCCCTCCTTTGAGAAGAAAACACAGAAGATGATATCTGCTGTGATCCGGTCCTATTTTAGGCACTCGGCCACTGTTCTGACTCTGCGCTGTGGTTTTGCCTGGTTAGAGCCGTGGATCTTGCCTGTGGCTTTCCTGCATCTCCAGCACAGTGTAAACTAAGCTGCTGTTGTATTGCCTTTTTAAATATTTTGGGTCTTTGGAATAGGCACAAGAAAAATCCCTGTTCAGCACTGTACTGAAATCGAGTAGCAAACGAGCAATATGCACAGTATTAGCTTCCCTCAGTGCATGTTAGGCTTCTCATTGATGATGTGTTGAGAAAAGGAATGGAGTGCAGAAATGTATGAATTTTGCATCAAGCCAAGTTCGTAGCTCCTTCCTCTGATCAGAAGGAGACGTGGGCTAATGGCAAACAAGCGGCACAGTGCAATAGTTCTTCAGGAAAACAGCAGACAAGCATTCTCCAAATGAATGTGAAGTATTTGAAGCAGGGGATAGAGACACAAAAAGAAGATCTGATGGATGATTGTAGGTGAATAGCTTTCAGCACCATACTTACCGTAGCTTCCCGGGATGATGCTGCCTGTTTGCGGATTGCTAGGATTCTAATCACGTGTAAAGATGAATGAGCAGGATTTGCAATATGGAAAAGGAGCTTCCAATGCAGAACTGCTCGCTTGCTAAGAGATTTAAATCAAAGTGTTACACCTCTCAGTGCAAGGTGAGTAAACTACACTTCACTTAGCATTCACAGGGAGATTGAAGAAAAATGTTTTTGGGCTCGTAATGTATATTTCTTCTTGGCATATTTTGAATTAATGTTTTTTTTGGGCATGTGTCATCTCCTGATGATACGCAACATCACTTAACTCAAAAGAGCAATTTTTCATGTGATGACAACTCTATTATCTGAGTGATTCACGGATGCTGAGCGACACCTTGGGAAAATATCAGAACAGAAAACAGTTTTTTTTCACTGTAATGGTGTTTTTGGGTGTGTCCCCCCGTCCCAAAACCTGTGTGTGTGCGTAAGACTTCAACTAGCAAGGCCCCCTGACAGTGTCTTGTGTGTATGTGATTCTCAGATCAGGACGGAGCGGAGCCCAGTGCCAACTCGGTGTCGGCATCCAACCTCCTGCGTCTGTCCCACTACACTGGGAGGCAGGAGTGGCTCCAGAGGTCCCAGCAGCTGTTGGCCGCCTTCTCCGATCGCCTCACCAGGGTCCCCATCGCCCTGCCTGACATGGTCCGGAGTCTCATGGCCCAGCACTACACGCTCAAACAGGTTGGACCACACACATGCAAACACGTTGACTAGTAATGTATCTCAGTCAAGGCAGGTGTTAATATATGTGTTTTATCCTTTCAAACACACTCCCATAGCCCCACAATCACAATCTTCCATTCTATATTGGTGCTTATGATGTTTAACTCACTGTAACAGTAACAACAATACACTAATTGCTACAGTAACTCTTTTTCTGTAGATATACAAGGATACAAGGAAGTTTATTGGTCATTATACAACAGGTTGTATAATGAAATTAAAATGTGGTATAGAAAATAAAATTATTAAACATGGAGAAGTGCAGATGGTGCATTCAGTAGTCTCACAGCCTGTGGGAAGAAGCTGCTCTGTAGTCTTGTGGTACGGCAGCGAATACTTCTGTATCTTTTGCCTGACAGATATGTGATGTATTTATCTCATTATACCAGATCCACAATATCTAGAATAGACCACCGAAATGGTTTGGAGCCTCCAGCTGAATCACTTTTCCAGAAGAATGGGAAAACACAGGGGGGTACAAAATGACTGCTTCAAATTCAGTCTGAAGCTGAATATGACAGCTTTGCTTAATGTCTTTGGTTTTGGCATGAATATTTCTATTGTTGGATGTCTTTAAATTCTAAGCTACAGTGAAAAACCATAGTTGACATTGAAATTAGCATCCCAGTGAGTGTTTCCGGTCCAAGTTGTAATTTGATAAGACATGTAATGCATCCACCCTGTGGTGTTTTCCAATGTCTCCATTTCTAGGCTGTTTCAGAGAGTCCAACCTACACAAAGACAGCGTAGGCCTTGTTATGCATAATTGCTGACAATTGTACAATGTTCATCTTTCTTTTTTGCACCAGTGTGTTCCACTGCTCTTATTTTTTTTATTGTGTTTCTTGTTTTGTATCCTGTCTCTATGGCTGTTACAGCATCCTGATCATAAAAGTTTCATCTTAACTTGCGCTCAGACTGTGGTTTAAGTTGGAAGCTCCAAGTGCCATGATCGCCCCTGGAAACCACTTATTATGCAGCACTCTCATTTAAACAAGCAGCGATTGAATTGTGTGAACATATATTCACACTTAGCCAAGGACATCCCCCTGACAAATCATTTTTCTTCGGGTTTTTAACAGCCGTCATGTGCTCACGGGTTATTTGAGCTTTACACCCCGGCTTATATAATCAGTCTTGAAATATTAACACCCTCAGTTGGCCTGAAAGCAGCATAGCCAACCACAGCACAACTCACCTCCAAGTTTCATGGCCACTCCAAACAAACTTTTAGCCTGAAGCTGTGTATATAAAGAGGAACAGAGAAGCACGAGAAAAGAAAGCGAGAGGGAGAGGGGTCGTGGGGGATAGTTAGTTTTCTGTCCATCATATGTGACCTGTGGAGGACAATTCAGGGGAAGAGGGCGGCGGTAACAAGCTCGGGGTCGAGGCCAGGTGAGGCGACCCCAGAGAAAACACCTGCCTCCCTTGTTACTGATACAAATAGAGCACTGACCTCTCCTGCTGTCTCACTCCCCCTCCCCTCCTCTTAGTTGTCTCCCTTTCCCCTTCTTATTTCACTCTGTTCATGTCCTCTTGTTATCTCTCTCTCTCTTTTCTATTCCTCTTTTTTTTTATCGGCTCACTCCCTTCTCTGTTTTTTTTCTTCTCCGGTAGATTGTGATCTGTGGCCAGAGGGATGCCCCAGACACCAACAGTCTGCAAGCAACAGTCAACTCCCTCTTTCTTCCACATAAGGTAAGTATTCAGGGTGGTGCATTTCTGTGTGTGCAGAAGTGTGCATCTGCGTCATCTTGACAAACTAATGCGTCATCGGTCCCTAACCTTGAAATTACAAAATCAAGTTGAATCCATGCACATGTACATAGATGTGCATGGAATCACTCTCCAATTGGTGTCTTGGAGTGCCAGCAGGTTTTCAGTCATACATGCACACACACATACACACACACACACACACACAGCCTGGGACAGTGCCTGGGGTGTTGGCTGGTTCAAGTGCGGCTGTTTAAAGGTCAGCTTTAGTCTCTCCTCTCCTCTCCTTTCCTCTCCTCTCCTCTATTCCAAGCTGCAGTGTAATAACCTCTCAGCTATCTCCAACAGGCATTAGCTGACCTTCAAGCCCTTTTCTAACATCTCGATGCCTTATCTGTCTAAATCTCGACTCTGATACTTCAGTTCCTCCGTGCGGGTGTGTGTGTCGCCCTGCCAAACCCTGATATAGCATGTCCGTTAATGTATTTGACATCTGTCAGTCTGAGTCAGACTTACACTTGACTCCAGATAGAAAACGGCCTTAACATTTCCAGTTCCCATGGCCACATTTTTCAAGCATTTTCAACTTGGAAGCTGAAACATTTAGAGAATGCTCTGCAGTGCATCAACAAAACTGTCTACTTTACCGCTTGTTGATTTTCTTGTGGTTTCTCAAAACCTAAATTACATTTATACTATGAGTTAACTTGCAATGACACTTTGAACCTTTTGGGTCTAGTGGAAGATAGAGAGTGTGTGCAAAACATTGCCATTTTTCTTCATTTTCTTAAAATATTATTTTGAATGTATATTGATTTTATATGTTGTTTCACTTTGTTTTACTGCATTTTGCCTTTGTTCATTGTTGTCCCTCACCCGATGAAGAGGGAGGGGAGACTATGAGTTGGTGTGTCTGTTCATTTGTGCATCACACAGTAGCATAACTTGGATTTCCACCAAATTTGGGCCGAAGAAGAAGCCAACTTTTCACACCCCTTGGCAAAAAGGGGCATGGGAGTAGGCTTGCATATCACAAAAAGGCTCACAATTTCTCAATTAATTCACATGTCAAATATTCACGATTGGTGAAGGACAACATATTTATTTCATATATTGAATCTTGCATGTTTATTTTGATGTTTACTTAGCCATGAGATTAAAGAAATTGTAATCTCAGGGCGACTAACCTGGTTAAACCTGCTGTAGAAAAGATTTTTATTTGAAAATGCACCAATCTCATCTGGCAGACAGTGTGGGACTCAGCAGAAAAGTGTCCTATCCCCTGTTTTTGAGATCAGATAAAATAATGGATATTTTGCAGCTTTAGAACTGAATCAGAACTGTTCTCTAATCAGCAGTGAGCAATCACTCTGTCCATGCAGAGAGAGCTGGACTGACCAGTGTTAAATCTTTTCCCTCTGTCATCTCTCTGATTTCCTTTGCTGTGAAACATCACACACTGGCTGGTTGATAAACCTGAGTGTGCTGTGTGCAGTTTACTGACATCAGGCTACACGACTTCAGGGTATTGAAGTTCAAATTATTGAAACAGTTACCTGTCACTGACCGCCCATGTGTTGCATAATGTAGCTTTAAATCAAGGGTGCACACACACAAACACACACACAGAGCCTCACCATTACAGTTGTGTTAGACCTCTGAGTTCAGTGTTAGTTTAATCGTCCAGTCCCTAAGTGAAATTAGACCAGTGAATTAAAGCTGCAATTGCCCAGTGTGCCCACACGCACATATTCTGGCTCTCGCTCACACACACATTCACAGGGCCCTACTGAAATATAGATGAGTTGTGCGGTATCAGACGGTAGCTGCAGTCACATCAGGCCATGGCAGACCCCCGGAGAGAGACGGAGAGCGAGAGCGAGCCAGATAGAGCTGTTATCAGGATGTGTGTCTCATTCAGAGGAATGTATGTACTATCGCACCCAGCCAGGGCCCGTCACATGCTGGGCCTTGTTACTGTCATGCTAATCCCAGGAAACTCTCTGGAGCGGATGGCAGTTATTGTAGTGCAGCAGGATATCCACAAGTCCTAAGAAGTATTAAAATGTCTTAAATGCAGGTTTTAGTGGTCTTATTTTTTTCACCAGGTTTATTTTTTTTTTAATATTTAATTTGATACCAGTATTAAATTAAGTATATGTGTCGACAGATTCTTTACATGCATTGTGTTGTTTCACTAACAGCTGTGACTGGGACCAGCAGTGGTGTTTGTTTGATTTCCTTATATTGTATTACATTATATACTTTACATTTACAGGCCAGTCAGCATGCGTTTTTACCCTTAGGTTAATACAGAACAGGCTTTAATAGCACATTCTTTAATAAACATAAGTGGACATAAGTGGATTATGAATATTTAAAATGTATATAATGTATATTTAATACACATTCTCTGGTTTCCTCTTTCTTATTTTGTCCCCTTTACAGTTTCTTGTTGTTGAAAATTCAATATAGCTTCTGTCTATGGTCATTCAGAAATAAGCCTGTTTTTTTTTTCTAATCTAATTTAATTTAATTATTTTTTAAAATCAGTTTTCACCTCGATTCTGTGTGCTTTTTTTAAAGGGGTGGTGAAAGTCTTAATGTTTGAGTTCTGAAAACTACCGGAATAATTGCCTACAGGGAGGTGTTAATGCACATGTTGGTGCATCCACACCCATTTGTGAATGTGTTTTCTCCAGTGTAATGTACCAAATTGCCATGTCATGCGTCAGACCTAATTGCAAATCGTACTGCCTCATCCTGATTGAGGCCATTGGTATAATATCTGCTAATGGTAGAGCTGAAGATCAATCATTTAGCAAGGTTTAAAGAGCCTATAGGGGAAGTAGGAGAAGAAAGAGGGTGGTGAGCAGAGGAAGAGTCTCAACACCACCACTGGGACTAATAAGATGAAAAAGTAGAAATAGACACACACAGCAGAACAAAGAGTTACTGTTACTGAGCACTCCCAAGTGGAGAACAGCATGTCTTTATTAGTGAAAGAGAGTCAGTGGCTGAGGTTTTAGTTTGCACCTGAGAGAGAAACCGAGGTCTTCTGAAGACTGAGGGGTGTTTATAGTTATGGAAGAGAGACATTTATGCATAGGAGGCGCGGAGGGAGCGATACTCTGTGTGTGTGTGAATGAGAGGGAGAAAGAGAGGGATTGAGAGACAGAGATAGAGAGAGAGAAAGACGACCCTCCGGGGCAAGTCTGTCAGAGTGAAACGACAGATCCAGTTTTTCTCCTAACGAGCCTTTATTGAGCCTTAGAGAGTGAGATGGAGGGAGAGATGGGAAAGGCGTAAATGAGAGAGGAAGGAGATGGTGTGTGTGTGTGTGTGTGTGTGTGTATGTGTGTATCCAGATGCGGTGAGAACAGCAGGCCATTAGCGGCAGCAGCAGCAGCAGCCTTGGCTAGGTTGAGATGTGATGATCCAGGACTGCACTAAACACACACACACATGCACACACCCTCTTGGGGACTGGACGCCACCCTCTCGAGGACTAGCACCGCTTCCTGCGGCAGCTGGTGGAGCACACACAGACCACCACACAAACACACACAGGGCCAAACACAGATATACATACACTCACTCTCCATATGCAACCAAAACAGTGCCGCGCACACTTGAACACATGAAGTCACGTGCATGCTGGCAACACACACCCATAAACACACATGTATCACTGGAGGAAAGGAAGCAAGAAAGAAGAGAAGGAAAATGAGATGAAGGAGAAAAAAATACCAGGATGGTGTTGGGTCCATGAAATGAACAAAAAAGTCTTCAGATAAGTTATCTAATTTTTAGATTTTTATCAAGAATTAAAAGACCCTCATCCAGTTAAAAAAGAGGCAAGTGATTTTTGCAGTTTTTATGCTCCATGACCACACTGGTTTCAGAACATGCATTAGCTACTGTATATTCAGACAGAAACAGGCTGTGTTTGCCCCGTTTCTTTATCTGGTTTTTGAATTGGCCTTAAATTTTAATTCTGGGTAGCATTGCAAAAAAAAAAAAAAAAAAAAAAAAATCTTACATTTGTCTCTGAAATGTACAGATACACTGAAAGAGACAAAGTGGTTGAGAGCAGAGGAGGAAAAATGCTGAAAGATGAGCACCATTAGGAGAAAACAAATATGAAACAGTGTAAGAGTGATGAAGGATAAAGAGCAAATGATGGAGGAAGGCAGGGGAGGGGGGTCTTGTGAGCAGTGAAATGAAAGAGAGACAGGGTTGAAAACCGAGATAAACTTCTGAGGTTGAGGAGGTTGCCCTGTAAGTCACATTAGCCAGCTACCAGCAGAGCACATGTTTACTTTGAATCCAATCACTGCCTCCTCTTCCTCTCCAGTTGCCGCGTTGGCCATCTTTAATTGTGGTGAACGAGCCACTTCATGCCATCTCACGATAATCTAAACATGCACGCACACACACACACACACACACTGTTTAGACCCTCACCTCATATAATTTATTTGCTATTTTAATTCACTGTGAGACACCAGGCTTCTCTGTTCATTGCAGCACCCGAAACTCCTGATGCACTTTTTTGTGGTTGAAATCAATTACAGCCCCAGTGATCATGCGGAAACATTGCTCTTGATTGTAATTGCTGCGATAAATCGTGGTTAATTTTTCTATTATGCAGTAATATAGTTTGATCAGTGCTGGGTCAGGATTGCTGATAGTAGAGGCTCTAAAGAAGATATGCAGTCTTTCTAGCACTTCTGCATGATTTTCTGCCGAGAGTGTGTGTGTGTGTGTGTGTGTGTGTGTGTGTGTGTGTGTGTGTGTGTGTGTGTGCACGTGTGTGCATGTGTGTGTGTGTGTTTGTCCTTCCTTGACTTGCTGTCCTTCCTTGCCTTCCCTTCTCTGCTCCTCTATCCCTTTATCCCACCATTGTCTCCGTTCTAGCTCAGTCTTACCACATCTCTGTTCCCTTGACACACTTGTTTAAAGGAATATTCCACCCAAAAACTTGACATTTCCTTTACCATTTACTCATCTCTGAGTTTACTTGAATGTCTGAAAAGAAGTTTGTAATCATACACCTTTTGAATAGTGAAAGTCCCCCCCAAAAAACTGTTAAAATCTTTCGGTTGGAATGGGATCAATTTGCATTGAAGGGGCAGCTCTCAACTTTTCTACCAAAATGTTTGGGGCATGCTGAACAATGATTAGAGAGTCAAGACCTGGATTATGCTAAACAAAGAATTTGAAAAGTTTTTGTATAATTTTTCCTGTTGTTTGTTGAAGTTGCCAACCAACTGTATTTGAACATTTTCTCTCCATGAGGCACGCAGTCAAACATTTGTCAGACATTTAAGACAACTCATGGTGAGTATGATTGCGAGAATGACACAAAATGTACCATTTTTGGATGAAGTATTCCTTTTTTCCCTTTCATTTCCCTCTTCCGCTCCAGTTGGTAGATGTACCATGCTTTCCGTTGCCCAGGAACATCCATGCTGATGCCATAATCTCAGCTGACCAGATGTGCCAGGCACGCCAAGAGAGTGTGGGGAAGTATGTGGGTGTTAAGGGGTGAGGCTGAGGTCTGCCTAGATTATGTATAGAGATTAGACTAAAATAGGAGTCTGTGGCATCAGATAACCTGCTATATGTAAATATAAGAGACATTTTTTTTTCTCCCTGAAAAAGGATTTAACCTAAAGCCCAGCTGTTAGTAATGATACCTGCATTAAAGGATAATAGCAGCATATTTGACATGGGTTGCAGAGTGTATTGTAAGTCATGACACTAGCCTTGAACTAGAGGACCCAGGGTCAAGACCCCATGTAGGCAAACATCCTCTGCTGAAGTGTCCTTGAGCAAAACGATGAATCCCTACCCCCTCCAAGGATGCTGCCCTGTAGTTGACCCTGTGCTCTGATGTATAGAAAGTGGGAAAGTGGGTGGGTACATCATTCCTTCATTGCTGGTGAGCTGGCAGTTTTGGAAGTAAAGGTCAATGAGAAAAATACCACAGCTTGAAATTGGTTATGTTTCCAGAGCAGAATTGTTCCTGTGTGATTTGAAGATCACTCTGAACTCATTAAATGCTTTAATGGTTTACAAAATGTAATTATGCATGATTTGTAGCGTTCGTTTTTAATCATGTTCACGAAATACATATCCTTTTAGCCATTGTGAGAGTCGCTCAGACGAATCAGATATTACATACTTATCTGGACATTTTAAGTGATATTAGAAAGTGGAATTCTTCAGCACAGAGTTTATCAGATGGCATTACAGATCAGAAAAACATCTATTTTAAGATTACATCACAGAATATAATGTAAGAGTTTATGGCAAACTACAAGTCTGTGGAAATAGTTTAAAAGTGAGTTTCAAAAGAGGTAAATGACATTCATGGCTGAGGGCATTCACTCCAAAACCAGTGATCTACGCACCTTCCTGCTCTATTAACTTACATGTCTTACATGAATTTACATTACGCGTCTGTTCATTTTTGTTGACACGGTCAAGTTACAGAAACACCATCAGCAGTTCGCAGCTAGTTACTTTAAAGCTGAACTGTAGGTTAGTGTGGTCACTGAAATATTAAGTTGCCAGTTTGAGCAGAATTAATATTTTCTGTGAATCTATTTGAGACATCACGTCATCAATTTCTTACAGAAATGTTGCCTTTTTCCTATAATGCAGTGCATCTCATTGGGGTGCTTTATGGGACACATTTGCATTAAAAGGAGAACCTTCAGAGATTCACATGGCATTTACATTAAAAGGACATTGTCTCTGAGTTTGCAGGGAATTTCCAGTCAATGTAAAGTGGAAGAAACAAAGCTACAGCATGGCAGCAGTGCTGAATGATGGTTTAATGTAATAACTTTTACCGTGCAAAAACGCATGCAACACGCACAGTTTTTTGGATAAACTTATAATATTAATAATGTTATACAACAATTCAAATGTCCTATTGTAATATTTGGCATGAAACCCTCTGTCAGGGCTGCTCTGATGTCATGTTTATTAGTCTGCCCCACTTACGCTGCTCTCCTGCATGGCATGCAGCAGAAAACTTTTCAAGTCCTCCTGTCTGTGCTGCACCCGTAGAATCAGACAAGCAAAGAGAGGGGTTATTTTGGCTGGCTCCCTCTGGAGTGCTCTTAAGTCAAGGAGAGTGGATGCGATGGCGGCAGGGCCATGTGTTAAAGCCCTTAGGTGTCTGTGGCAAGCATCGAGGACTGTTGGGTGCTGGTATTTGGGTGAGAGACTCTTGGGGGCGGGAAGACTTGGAGGTATTTCAGGGATATGGAAGGAAAACAAGGGAGAGTTGGAGGGATTCCTGGAAGGAGATAAACTGTAAGAAGACACAATTCGTGTATATTTCTAAAAGGAGATTAGTGCTTTCGTACACCCACTACACTCACGTCTTTTCCTCACGTCCCGCAGAGGGAGGAGGAAAGGATGAAGGCAGCGGGGAAAAGAGGAAATTGGATTGGTAAGAGGAGACAAGGGGGATAGAGGGAAAGGGGAAGAAAGAACGGTCGTGGCTTTTAAGATAAGAGAGGGATCTTTTGAAGACGTGAAACAAAAGACTGGGATTTCCTAACAAGACCTTAGAGACTTGCAAAAAAGTCAGCAGGTTGAGAGGAAGGACACGAGGTAGGGGAAGAGAGGGGCTGAAATAGAGGGACTAACTTGACCTAGTAACAACATTGCAGTTAGTGCATAGGAGGATTAGCACTGCTTTAGACAGCGTGCAGCTAGACTGACACTTCTCCTTGGTGACCTCTGACCTCCCCTGCTTCAATCCGCTGCCTTATTACCCCCCAATACTCCTTTTCCCTCTGTATCTCTCATCTCAGTCCCTCTCTTCACTCAGCCTGTGTCTGTGCACGTGTGTGTGTGTGTGTGTGTGCGCGCGGTAGGAACTGATTCTATTGTTCTTTGCTAATGACCTGCTAAGCCCAATGACCAGTTAGAGCCTGGTAAGGTGGCTTGATTGACAGCTGTGGCTAAGGTCCCTAGATGGATCCGGTCACAGGAAAGTGCTTTCCAGCTGGACCCTAATGCTTTGCATTGGTCACTTATCCTCTCTGTCTCTTGCTTTTTCTCCCTCTCCATCTCTTTGTCTCACCATATAGGATCATCATCATTCTTCATAGATTCACCTATGTACTCATTTCTTTTAGGTTTACCTCACATTCATCCTTTCTATACATCTTGACCATCTGTATTTCTATGTATCTAACCATCCATTGATTCATCCATCTACTCATCCATCTACTCATCCATCCATCCAGCCGTCTCTCCAGTAATTCCACCAGTCCATGTGCCAGTCCATACATGCATTATGGTATGGGGGAGGTGCATGTGTACTTAGGATACAGCTGACAGCGAAGGGCTTTAGTGGCGTTGTTGGAGATACGATCCTCTGCCTGTGGTCTTATCTTTGCTTGTCTGTATGTCTGCTTTAGTTGTGCTTGTCGCTCTGCGCTTATCCACATCTCAGCTCGGTAAATAAAGCTCTCGCTGAACAGATAAGACTGCGCACATGCATCGCACACACCAGCAAACACGCACACATATGCCCACGTGCAAGCACATGCACTCACACACAGACTGATGTTCTTCCACACTCCTGATCTTTGCAGACTGTGAATGATTCCAGTGATCTGATCAGAGATGTAGAGGACGTTTAACCGACCCTGACTGAGCTCAGCCATTGTTTTATTTGTGAAATAGTTTGTGAAATACAGTTTTGTCTGAACTGCATGATAATGGCCAAGTGGATAGTCTTGGTTTATTTAATGTAGTCATTGACAGTCATTCTTCCGAATTTGAAGAACAAAATTATTTTATTATTTGATTTCTGATGTTAGCGCAACTGTTTTCAACAGCACACATCCAAATGCAGTGAAATATTGCAATATTGTTAACATACCAGTTTTCCATGATTTTAATATTGACAAATATGGCATTATACAAAAATGGCATTATTGTAAATATTATTATAGTTCTAGTACAACACTTTTTAAAAAATCATAATATAATTATAATCATTTGGACTACTTTTTTAGTTTTAGATTATAATAAAACTAAATTGCAATGTTTATTTTAATTTAACATTTTCTCATGCTGTGGTGGCACAGCACTACTGGGTGAATATTGAGGGAACAAAACTGATGTGTACTTGGACAGCTAGTCTGATACTGAAGTCCACCCTCTCCTCTATCGCAGGATCTCCTGACATCTGTCTTAGTCTCTCCCACTCTCATCAAATAGTCTTTGCTTGCTGCCTCTCTCTTTTTCTGTTTTCCTCCCCCATCTCAGTTTTTTTTCCTCCCTTATAGATAAAGCATCTCTTACTCCCTGTGCTAGATCACATTCTGCTGTCATTAAAAAATGGCATATGTCTGTGTACATATATTACTGTAGCATGAAATGAGATGTGGGCTAATGCACATGACTTCCTCCACTGTGTGATGTAACAGCGCCTTATGTTCCAGCTGCTAATACCTTCACATGTAACATATAAGGCTTCCAAGTTCCCCTTGGGACCTGCATGGGTTAATAAGTTCCTGTGATGATCTGGAAATAAAGTTGAAGTTTCTGTCACTTTCTGACGCTGGCATGCTGTGTTTGTGCACGGCCTAATGAAACACCTCTCATGGAGTCCTGGAGTCTTTAATCACACAGACGGTGGCTAGTAGTTCTCTGGGTCACTAGATTGGGCTGTTTCCAGAGTGACTGCTTACTAATCTATGACCATCTGAAACCTGGTCCAAGGTCTCAACAGAAATGGTTTAACTACAAGACAGCATGTCTTGACAGTATGGTATGTTCATTTTAGGCTTTACACGATCAGGATTTTTTTGAGCCGATCACCTATCACCGATCAGTGAGTTTAAATAAACCGATCACCGATCCGATCACATGAGGGAGCAATATGTCAATTTAAATAACTTATTTACTGTATATACCATTTACTGAGTATCAACAAAAGTATTCTTAAGCATTTTTTCCAATGTTTAACAGTCTTTGCCCTGCCCCAAACTGACAGAGGTACTGTAGTGTTGCTTGAGTTTTATCTGTCTCAGACACTTTGAAGAAGTCCCACACCACCGACATGTTTGTTTGAATCCGACAGCAAATGATTCAAGATTCAAAAAACTTTATTGTCCGTCGCATAGTGACAGGGCTCAAAACTAACATGGCGGTGGTGTGGAACTTCTTCGGACTAAATGAGACAGATAAAATAATGCAACAGGAGCATCTGCAAAAAGTTTCAACACGACAATGACGTCATTGATCGGATCGCCGAATTAAGACATTACAGCCAATCACATAAACTGCATAAAATGCAAAATATCGTCCGATCCGATATAGCCGATTCAGATCGGTGGAAAGCCTAGTTCATTTATGTTCATAGGACACATTGGTCAATGATATTAAACTTCTAGCCATCAAATATCCACCCTAGGCCATGATCACACAGGACACACCATTGAATACTGCAGCTCCTCCAAGTGATGTGCATTGCTTTTTTGACATGGCACATTTTTGGGAATTTGTGTTGATGCATCATGTTGAACATGCTTCTGCTTCATTATCCCGGTCAGATGGATAGGCTGCAAGTATACCGCAACGTGAATGATGTCCCCTGGTGTCTTTGAGGGGCTTCCAGGGGGTCCTCAGCAAAATGAGGACTAGTTTAATTTCAGTAGCATGTAAGAAATTTAGAAAAAAGAATGCAGAAAAATGTATGGGGGATCACTGTATCAGTGTGTTTCACTGATATAGTATGAATATACTGAATATCACTGCTTATTCTGCTTGACACATATGTAAACTCTAACAAATGTTGTTTTGCCCTGTTTTTTCCAAACTCTATGAGGTTTCATGATGCCGTGAATCAGTTGCATCAAGTTTTGTTAAAATACTGCAGTCCATAACCATGTCCAAATAGTTTCATCTCAGAATGTTTGAGCCAGGAGCACAGAAGCCTGCACATAGTTTGCTGCAACTCAAATTCATTACGGGTTACTTGTGATCCTGGCATAGTCTTTTTGTCCACAGGGGATCTTTGTTTAAAGTGGTGACTTCTTTTTCTGATTATTTACACCAGAAAGTGGTGTTGCATGATCCCAGGGGCACTGAAAACAGCACTTTTTTCCCTTTTTGCAAAGCTCCTGGAGTTAAATACATTTCAAGCTTTACCAATGGGGTTTCAGACAGGTTTTTAATAGTCTCCAAGCAGCAGCAATAGCTATGGCTAGTGCTTCCCCCAAGCTTGTGTTCAGTGCCCCTTAGTAAAAATTGGAACCAGGCCTTATGTCAGCTATCCCACAGCCAATTTGCTACTTGGAGCCAATCTTATCTCTTCAGGTCTGTTAGTAACATTTTGTATTTTCACCATTCAGATAGAGAGCATTGTGCTTGTCTAAAAGAGTAGAAGGAGCAGATAGAGAGAGCCTCTAAACAAATCCCCAAGAACCCCCTTCATTTTCTCACCTATCATCTTACAACTCCCAGCTTTCTCCATTTTTGATGGAATACTGTATTAGGGCATTTATTATATGCTGAGGTCTAAAAGCAGAACAATGACTGATTCACAGAAGTAGCTATTTCTCACTGTGCTTGACACTGAGCAGAAAATAAAAAAAAAGAATCTGATCTTGCTAAAAGCAAACCAGCAACAAAACTGAATCTTGTGTGTCAGTCTCATGTCTCCGGGACAAAACCCATCAGATGACTGTCATGCCATATACCAGTTGTAACCCTGTCTATCAGCAGTGCCTTGTAAAAGCCTGAGACATTCTACAGTGTACTGTAGAATGTTTCTGGGTCTGGGATACACCAATGAGAAATAAATAGTATTTGAAAAGATAATAACAGTTTTAGATGAGCTGCTGGGTTTCACAGAAGAGAGCACAACTCAGTGACAGATTTCGAACTTTCCCAAATTTTGCCCTCTGCTTCTGCTGTGATGATGAAGACAAACTGCTCAGTGGAATATCTAGTAAACTGGATGCAGTGAGATATAGCGATGTATGATTTACTCTTGTTCCTGTCATTTTGCCTTCCAACTACAACGAAGCAATGAATAATCAAGATCTTTCTTCTTCAGACTGACCATCTTGTTGAAATCTTTTTGTGGAGAAAAAGATGTGCAGCTACATTTTGGTTCAGTTTGCGTACTCCAGCTTCCTGCGTTTGCTTTCTGTTCATGTACCTTTGGAATCTTATTTAATGTTTTCTGCACAATATGACCTCTAAGCCGTTTTGAAAAGAAATGGACTGTTGTTGCACGTCTCGTTTATCAAAATGCCCTTTTAAGGACAAGGCACTTACACCACAGCAGTTGACTGACATCCTGCAATGCCAACCTGTGTGGCTTTTTTTTTTTTTTGAGGACACAAGGTGAATACAGCATTAGAACAGACTTTTTGCTGATGTCTGAAACATCGAGACAGCTGGCCATGTTGGAGGTGAGTGTCCTCCGGGAGGATTGTTTGAAGGAAGCCAGCGTCAGGAAGACAGCCAAGTATGGAGACTTGGTAGATGTGTGCTGAAGGCAAAGCTGGCGTGTGTGTGTCGTGTTGGGTCTACAGGAGGTTTGCTCAGGGCCAGTCAGTCTGTGGGGTCTACACTGTCTTGAGTATGGATTGGGTAAGATGTCAGACCTTTTACAAGACATCTTACCATCAAACGCCTGAACTCCTTGACATATTTGACTTATAATGACTTGACTTAATTTTTACGACTATTTCTTACAAGAATTATCTTTCATCTTCAATGCAACATAAGCTGATGAAGCATATAATAGGTGTCAGTGGCTGATTGAGGGGAGAGGCTGTTAATTCTGTTCAGGCACCAAGGCGGCCTCACATCTGCTTGCAGACGCCGGTGATTTAGTGGAGAGGGTCCTGTAGAGTCTGTCACCAGTCGAAAGCTGATGCTCGGTGTGACAAAAGACAGAACACACAGCCTGAACAGAGAACACACTCAGTCGCCTGTTATATGGGTGCTTCACCGCTGTAGTGGCGCACTCTAGTAAACTTGGAGGATGCTGCAAAGATGTTCAAAAACAAAAAACAAAACAAAAAAAGGATGAAAATAAGAAGATCAGAGCCAGAGAAATATCACCCTTTATTGTCTTACAAGATCCACAAGCCATGGATACCTCATTACCCAAAATGCCAGTCACTTGCATATCGTCCTTTGCAACTTGGCAATGCCCACACTCCATGCCCCCCCACACTCCAGGTCACATCCACTTGCCCTCCACCTCAGCTTCCACTGAGTCAGGCTTCTATTTTTGAATTTGTAGTCTCCACTTGTCCAAGTGATGTCACTTGGCAGTTTTTTCCCCCTTCTTGGAGCTCCTCCAAGAGCCACAGAGCACTTTCCACCACTTTTTTCACATTCTGTGTGCTACTCCCTCTGATGAGGAAACACATAGTTATGTGTAAACTATGGCAAACCTCCTTTAACACACAGTCTCTTTGCCTTTGTGTCCCCAGCTTCAACTGATAAGTTTTTGAGTCAGTTGCCAAAATGTTTATCTATTGGCACTGAAACTGCTGATATCTATGCTGATATTGAATGTCTTTAAATTTGACAGATTTTAATGCTAAAAAACACACACATACACACAAAAAACAAACAAACTTGCTAATATTCAGTTTCGCCCTACATTTAGACCATCACCAGTGCCTGATGAAAACCCCTCTCCAAAATGTCAACTTTTCAGCAACTGAGATAAACAACTTTGATCTAAGCTTGACCACGATGGGTTTCTGAGCTTATCCAGTGGGCTTTGAAAGGATTTTAGAAGCCCTGGAAGCTGGAGAGTTTTCTCAACTCTTAGAGGATCAGATCATTCTTGAACTGAAGCTGAAACTTCAAAAACTAAGTTTGTGAAAAAGAAATATATGATATATTTTCTGCAGACGAGTAGTGTATATTTGTCAAACAGTGAGCCACCTTTATCATATCAGTTGCACGACATGACTTTTGATAAAAGGCCAATGTCAGTCTGAAATTTCAATCTAAACTTGTTTATACCCCTACCTCTGCCTGTCTGTTCTTTTCTTTCCCAGTCACCTTTTTTCTCTCTCTCTCTCTTTCTCTCTCTCTCTCTTTCCTTACTTTGTCTTTTTGCCTCGATTTCTTTACCATGTTTTATGTCTTCTGTCCTTGCTAATTTTCTGTCCTGTGTCTCATCTTGCCCTGTGTCTCTCATGGTGCAAATTCAGATGAATTCATGGCACTGATGGTGAAGTCGGTGTCAACGCATGACTGATAATTTGTGCATGTGGCTCCGCTGCACCATCCCTTTGTGTGTGCACGTGTGTGTGTGTTTCTGTCCTGGGGTGGCGGTCCAGATGCCAAGTTGTTATGATGACTGAGTGGGTCCCCGTCTGTGTGTGTGTGTGTGTGTGTGTGTGTGTGTGAGAGACAAAACGACAGAGTGAGAGGGGATGCAGGGAGTAAATCTCCTCATGCTTGGCTGCACACCGCGCTATTCACAGCCACTGGCATTGCTCTTCCTCAGGTATGACAGAGCTTCTCAGATGTGTGTGTGTGTGTTTGGTGTGTTTTGTGTCAACCCGCCAGGTTTTTGGGTCTTCTGTGCTGTCAGAGGTTGGCCTTAAGCCGTGTGTGTACTAGCTGGGTTAGAAACCAGGGGAAAAGAAAACATTAAAATGGTTCAAGAGTTTCTGAAGATATATGTACGCGCATGTGTGTGTGTGTGTGTGTGTGTGTGTGTGTGTATTGTCAGCTCAGGTACACTGTGTACTTTTAAAGCGTGTTAGCCTGGCTGGCTTGGCAGAGTGAGAGAAAGAGTGGGAGGGAGCTGTCACTGTAAGGACATTTAATGGGTGGAAGCTGCATGTGTATATGTATTTCTGTGTGTGTGTGTGTGTGTGTGTGTGTGTGTGTGTGTGTGTGTGTTTGTGTTTCAGGGTTGCCTAGAGTATGAACGGATTAACCTGGTGGGAGTTTGACTTCGCTCTCATGTGTAGCCAACTGTGCTGTCTGCAGCAGCTTCCCACACACACACACACACACACACACACACACACTCACACACATCTATATTGCATCATACACATTTTACACAGCACAATATGCAAGACTACACACACACACACACACATCATCCAGATAGGTAAGCGTGCCAAGCATTCACTTGACCACATTCACCAACCATGTATATTCTCAGTTTAAATCTCTCCCTCTTTCTCGCTCAGTCACACACAAACACACACACACACACACGCACTCACAACTACAGCATGCCCTGTCTAATCCCTGGGGGGAGTGTGTCGAGTGTGTTGTTGTGACATAGGCAGACTATAGTGTGACCTTTAAGAGCTGTGCACTATCGCCTGGATGTGGTCTGAGCTGTGGGAGGTGGGGAGAGACGGGCTGAGGCTGTCGTGGAAACAGAAGAAGAAGAAGAAGAAGAGTCAAGTGGGACAGGAAAGGTTCAGCTTGGCAGGGAAATCCTCCTCTTGTCTCCATGGCAACGGTCACACTATTCTGACCACATTCCATCACACTCCCTGCCCGTCTTTCCCCGTGTGTATGTGTGTGTGTGTGTGTGTGTGTGTGTGTAAGGGAGTTCACAGCCAACCGTGCACAGTGCTTTGTCTAAATCCAGTTTCCTGCTACAGCTTCCAGTCAAACTGACTGACAGCCAAGCCTCTGCTCCATCCAAGAAAAAAAAAAAAAAATGGAATCATCATGCAAGGATAAGAACTGTGTCTAACAGGTGCAGCAACTTGTGTGGAGAATGGGTAACATTCAACAGAATAGCATCGCTTCATTAGCCTCCAAGGAGAAATGTTATTTGTCGGACAGCGCATAAAGCAATAGACAATAGAAATAAGTCTAACATGCAGACAGTGTCCCATAGCAGGGGACGGGCAATATAACCCACCGATGCTTTCTTGGCATTAAAAGTGCAGATGGCTACCGGCACAAATGAGCGTCTAAATGGCTGAGCGGAGCACTCGGGGGGCATGGAGACGGCCGGCGAATAAGAACGGAGGGCTCATTGAGACAGGATGGAGAGGATGCAGACAGCTCTGCGTGACGGCCTGTATGATAGCTGGCTGGCAGGCTTCGAGGAGAGGGAGGAAATGCCTGCTCTAATGGTCAATGTGATCACCGAGTGAAATAGGCAGGCTGCCGGCAGGGGCTTGCTGAGACTCCTCAGTCCCTGCCAGCCGCACAGCAATGTGTGCAGGTCAGAGTGAGAATTGGTTTGGGGCGGTTTGATTAGGGGGAGTGACCTGGTGTTTCGAGGGCTCATCCTATCACCTGCAATCTAGTGCTGAAACGATGAGTCATTTAATCATTTTAACAATTTATTAAATCAGTGTACCATTTGATAGTTGCAGCTTCACAAATGCTGAGGTTTGCTTGCATTTATCAAATTCAAGTTTAGGGTTATTTCGAGCCTTCAGTCGCTGTTGCAGTCTCACAGAGATTTACAGCCTCACAGTTTATAGAAAACAAAATGACCTGAACCCTCATAACAGGCAAGAAAAAAAAAAAAAAAACAGCAAAAGCCAATAGGGCAAAAATGAAAGAAGTCATGTGAAGGATCGCAGAGAAAGAGAAGCGCCCTCCAGGCCAGCCACGAATGCACAGGGTGTCGAGCGGGCAATTATTTGCTGTAATCAGACAAAGTCAAGTAGTTGAATGAAAACAAAACAAGTGCATCAAATCAAAATTAGAATAATATTCCAAAAGAGTAAACAACAAAGAAGCAGACGTCGCATGAATCAAGAACAGGCAGCAGGAGCAGCAGCAGGTTCTGGCGCAGGCAGACGACACAACAGCACATGATGGTGATTTATCCATTTTATTTGGTATAAAATAAACATTACCTCTTTTGGCTGCTGATCAGAGCAAGTAAGCAATTTTAAAATATAGCTTTTGGCTATAGAAACTAGTGACTGGAATTTGTCGTCATTTAAACACTGTGTAAACAAAATGATCCGCTGATTAATCGAAAGAATAATTAATAGATTAATCAACAATGAAAATAATCTGTGCTTGCAGCCCTAACAGAGTTGATCCCTCAAGGAAGTGTCCATCAACCGCCATCCGTCCTGTCAGAGGGTCAGCCCGGTGCCTAAAAACATAACTCTGCCTGTACCAGCTTCTGCTTAGCGTTTCAGAGTGATCAAACTGTAATGTAACCCGACAAGCCGCAGCATCTCAGATGTCAAAGCAGATGTGTAAACAGATGTGTTCGCCTGCACAAACCAAAGCAAACAAAACTAAATCAGTGACTCAGATTATTTCATTTTGGCACAGTTGAAATGATAGCTTGGTGGTTTGGACTCAAATATTTTGTCTGTGTGTGGCAATAAAATAACTAACTAATCATATTTCGGGTTAATTCTTTTGAAGAATTATTATTATTTTTTAAACTCAAACACTGACCTAAGACAAACAAAAATCCTATACTGTGTGAAGATCATGTGAATGCCACAACTCATTATATCCTGCTTAATTACCTACTGTAGAGCATTATTTATTTGGTTCATACAATGCATTAATTGCAGTAGCCACATTTCATATTTCATTTGGCATATTCACTAGACGTGCTGTCGGTGAACAACAGCAGCGTGTATTCCCAAAATGACACCTTGTGTGACGACTCGACAAATTTGAATTTGAATAAAAACCATCACAATTAATATGATCGCAAACTGAATCATGAATTTCCCCCGGCAAGATTTTAATACTGTAAAGGGCATTTGAGGTTTTTTTTTTTTGTTTTTTTTTTGAGGATTTAATTACAATGTGTGAAGCAGTCTGGGCAACTAAATGTCAGTACCACCAGTTTATCAGCAGGTGCTTCTATTTCCACCAGTGCCAAGTTAATGTGGATTCTGAAACAACCTCAGCAAAACGTTTATTTATTTATTTTTATTTTATTCGCTTTTTTTGGGGTTGTTTTTGTTTTGATTGTACAGTAGCTGGCATGCACTGAACACTGAATGGGTTTATTGGTAGTGTAATCAAGGGTGACAGTGTCCACGGGGGTAATTGCAAGGACAAGGAGGTCAGATGTGTCTCATGCAAAGATCAGCTCTGATGATCATCTGGTCCTCAAACAAACCAGCAAAACAGGACAAGGACAAACCTCTTTGAATGCAGCAGTGCACAAGAATCCAACAAAGCCTTGCCTTAAAGTAGAATCTAGTTCACAACAGACTTCACGTGTCCATTCTTTGATATTTTCAGTATTTTGAGTATTTTCTTTGTGTGTTTCTTTCTTTGTTTATGTATTCATATCGGTCTTCAGTCCCCCTTATCTCGGCCTGTGTGTCACTCTTTCCTGACAGCATCTCCACCTGAGATGTGTCACTAAACCCGGCTCCTCCGTTCTTTCTTTTTCTCCACGCTCCCTCCTTCCCTCCATCACTCGCAAGTGTCTGCGTGTTGTTTGTGTTGTCGTTTATTCCTCTGTGGCGAGTCAGGGGTGGCGGCGGGCCAGGAGGAAATGACACGTGTTTGACAGGAAGCCGCCTCAGGGACGGACAGTGCAGCCCTCTTTAACCACGCTCTGCTGCCTGTCCAATACCAGCAGCACACACACACACACACACACACACACACATTCAGGCAGATATGAAGAGGGGCCATAGCTTTCCATCCACCTGTGCCACCTCAATCATTCAAATGTATTTGTTTAGTTTTATTTCTTTTTTTGATGGCGATGGGGTCGCACTGATGTTGCTGGCACACACTCATAAACAGCTCTCCTAAAAATAACATAACAAAGGAACGAAGGAATGAGGGTAGTGTGTGTACGAATGTGTGTGTGTGTTTGAGAGAGAGAGAGAGACAAATATGACAATTGAAGGGACATGGGGTTTGATCAATAACAAAACAGCGGGACCCCCTCTGGTGACTCGTTCCCTGCTGAGATGCCCCACTGACTCGTAATGTTTCAATGCAGATCCAAACCCCATTATAAAACTGAAAGTAGAGATGAGAAGTTTGCTGTCCATTTTTAAAAACCTGAACACTGCGGGTGGGAGTGACACTAGAGTGTCTGCAGTTTCTTAAAAAGTCTTAGAATGTCTCAAATTGAAATGTTCAAATGTTAGACCATAAACATCATTAGTCTTGAATCAGAATTGATCTAGTTCTTCCAGTCAGCTGTTCTTATGTTATAAAACACTAAGGGCCCTATCTTGCGCCAGACTCCCTAAACCCGTTTTTTAGGGATTTAGCATTGCGTAAGAGGCGTTCCCCCGCAAAAGTTGCTATCTTGCGCACCTGCCGTTATCCGCAAAACACCTCCGCTACCCGCTATATTATGCATAGGCGTGTTTTGGGCGTTACGCCAGTTAAACCAATCAGTGTGCCAGGTGCCATCGCCTTTAAGGGCAGGCTGCGCTATCCTAAATCCTAAATCCTAAACCCGCGATGGAGAGAGGGAGGTAGATTTTCTCAGGGGTTCTACTGAGGCTACAGCAAGTTGGCTTTATATACATATTATATATTATAGTATAGGCGAGATAATTCGGGAGGTGGAGCCACATGTGTCCAAGTGGACGTGTCACAAGGTTGTACTGATTGAGTAAAATCCCCGGGTCACACCACACACACACACAAGAGGCAGAGGTGGAACTATGTGTAAACTAATTTATTGACAAGGTAGATTGGGCAAATAAAATATTAAAAATAAAAATATAGCACAGCTGCTGGCTTATGATAAAACAATAAAACGTGCTGGCGTACGTGTCCAATTAAAACACTCTTTCCTCTAAACAGTCTATATGAGTAATATACTCAGTCCATTCCGGCGGCGTCCCGGTATCAGTCCGACCGCGTGCGTGGCGAGGCTCCGTCGGGGCGCGCATTGAAGCCGCCTGGGCGCGCTCTTGTAAAAGCCCAAAAGCGGATAGCGGGTGGTCCTGACCGCCCGCTATCTGCTTTCCCTAACGTGTGTGCTCAAGATAGCAATTTTAGGGATAGCACATGAAACACGCCCACGGACACACCTCAAGGCACAAATAACGGAGTCGGCATAATGTACAGCGGGTAGCGTGGGCGCAAGATACCGTTTAGGGATAGCAGAAGCTCCTAAATGCGCAATTCACGGGTAGCGGGTAGTGGCAACGGGTAGCGGGTGGCACAAGATAGGGCCCTAAGTCTACATCTGAACCTGTTATTGACCTGCTACACTTACCTGTTGCCAAAGGATTTACTGCAGATTAACTCAGTTCACTTTATACTTACCTGTCTTGTTTCACTGTAGAGAGAAAGCCAGGAAAATCCTCCAACTTCCCTGTTCCAAAAAAAAAAAAAAAAAAGCAATGGTTAGATTTATTATACCACCTTTGATGTGGCTATCTAATCTAAGAGTTCATAGAGTCATTTAGTAAATTGTTGACCATATTCATACCCGAAACATACCTTCTGCCATGCACCAAATAAATAGTTCTGGCCTTTATACTGTGCTGCACCAATTTTCTGAGACCTGAAGACATCCTGGACATGTGTCGCGTGTGACTGTGTTTTGAACAGGGGCAGATCTAGACAAATATTCATGGGGTGGCAAGAGGGTGGCATGGAGACTTTAAGGGGTGGCAGAAATATATATGCTGATTTAATACCAAACGATCACATATATCAGTATTTGCTTGGAAAACCCCCAAATGAGGATATTTTAACTCAAAAACATTCTATTATTGTGGTACATGAGTAAAGCATTGAATAGAAAACCAAAAGGTGGCATTAGAAATATTTATTTATTTATTTATTTATTTATCAACCCCTTAAATAGTGGGAGTGTCATCTTTTGCTGCATTTACTTGCACTCGGACATTTGACTCTCGTAACAGCGAGTTTCTGAACAGCCACAATTAAAAAATAAATAAATAAATTGTCTGAAATTGGGGTGGCAACTAGGGTGGCAAGGCATTTTCCTGCCACCCCCTAGAACCGCCTATGGTTTTGAAGTCACGTGAAGCATGATTCACGATGCTCTTTGCTTTTCACCCGATTAAACTCGTATCTTCCCTCCTCCCTCCCTGGCAGGTCCTGATGCTGGCCGACGGAGACACGGAGGACTTCCTGTACCAGCGCTTGCCCGTCCTCTCCTCCCTGTCCCAGCAGGGCGGCGCCGCCACAGCCTATGTCTGCCAGGACTTCACCTGCGCTCTGCCCGTCACCGACCCCCAAGAACTGCGCCGGCTGCTGCTGGATGAACACATGCAGGCGGAATTAGGATGAAGGGATAGACTGACTCCAGTTTAACAGGATGGTTGTAATCCCTGTAGACCACCATCGTCCAATACATAACCCCCCGGCTACGCTAGAGTTAGCTTACTTTTCCTTACTGTGGCTAGCCAGTCTAGCTCTGCTATGTATTAGCATCCCTTTAAAACTCTCTGTACGCTACAGTGGCGGCAGCAGGAGTGACTGAGGGCCGACTCGGGCCCCCATCCCATCACTATTCCACACCTTTCGCTCTTATAGTGTAGCGCTAGCCTGCTCTTCCGTAGCAATACTAGTAGCCCACTCCTGTATCAACCTAACAGTCTTTCAGAGATACTTCATCTATCAGCTGGACTTTGTCATGGTGGAAATTCAGTTGTAGGAGACTATTAAAGTCAGTAACTTCAGACAATGTCTTTGTAAAGATATACGCACAATCGCGCACCAGCAGTGGCATCCTACTGAAAATATGTGTTGTCCCAGCTAGGGAGAAGAGTTTTAGCTTGACCAAGCCTAGAGGTGAAGTACAGACTTCCAACAGGCCGTTATGGCCCGAGAACCACTAGGATGAATTGCACTGAGAATTTCTTTTTAGGGTGAGCAGAATCTGTTTTGGGTGAAGGCAGGCCTGTGTTCCAGCTCCCACTTGCATGTCACATGAATATGACAGTGGAAGCCTGTGTTTCCATGTGGCTGGCTTGGTTTAGTGTGTTTCTGAATGCATGTGTGCATTGTATGTAAATTTATGGAGAAGGTCAGTACATTTTGCTGTGTGTGTGTGTGTGTCTGTGTGTGTGTGTGTGTGTCTGTGTCTCCATGTCACAGTGAATGAGCTGTCCTCTGACGAGTCTCCGTTTACCATCTGCTCTCAGCCCCATTTATTTGTCTGTTATTTCACTAACTCACTGCATCATGAGATGGTTGCTCTCCATAGTGTAGTGCCCAAACTGTCTTTGATCGTAAGGTATGGACAACACCAACACACACCATGTATGCACACAGCAGCCCTTAATCAATAAAGATGCTTCCTTTACCAGCTGTCTCTGTCTGATTTTGGAAATGGTGCTTTCTGATACCAACCCTCACTTGTTTTAAGATGTAACAGAACAAATGACATGTTGAAATGGATTTTTGTGATGCTCCTTCTCTCTGTGTGTCTCTAAGTAAGTCCAAGATGGGGAAACTCCAGCAGGAATGTTGTTTGTGTGTGTGTGTGTGTGTGTGTGTGTCCCAGCAGGCAGCCTATCTCCCTCCCGCTCTATAAATACACATCATACAGAGAGATACCCACTGCTGTGTATTCTTTTCTTGTCTCTTCCCCCTGTAGGCTGAGGGAATGTAATGTAAACTCTTTGTGACTCTGCGCATTACATAGAGAGAGGAGGAGGAGGGCATCTGGGAGTGTGTCTGTGTGTGTTTACGTGTGTGTGTGTGTTTGAGACAGATGGGTTGGCTGATGTTGGACGCCGCGGCGAGGGAGTTTGTCTCCGAGGGCTTTGGAAGTGCGGAGAAAGAAAAACAGAAGCAGAGAGGGAGAGGACGCGAAGGGAAACTCGGCGGACGCAGCGTTTCCATGGCAGTCGTCGTCCCTCTCGTCCTCGTAAGAGCCGAAAGGAAACGAAGGGAGCTTTACCCATCGACATGCTGCAGGACCACCTAGCCGTCTGCACTCATTTACTGTACCTCTGCATCCCCTTCTTCCTCTCTCTCTCTTTATCTCTCTATCTCTCTCTCTCTCTGCCCCCCCCAAACACCTCCTCTCAGATTCAGCGTGGGCCTTGTTGCCTCAATGAGGGAAGTCATCTTGGCAGATGGGCGCTTCTGTGGAGCAACGAGAGATTGCAGATTGCACAGAGAGAGAGAGAAAAAGAGGAGAACAGGGCGAGGAGGAATAGAAAGTAAGGATAAGAGGCACAGAAATAGAGAGAGGGACCCCTCTGTTCCATTTTAGCTCTGTCATGTCCTGACCTCGGCTTTCTTAACCTGTCACACCGGGTACAGTCATGCTTTTTGTCACTTTGGCTCCCTTTCATATATTCCCTCAGAACGCCTCCACACTCTCTACTCACACTCCTCTCTCTCTCTCTCTCTTCTCCCTCTCTCTCTCTATCTTTTGTCACCAACACATCATGCCCTTCCCTCTCTCATCCCATCTGCTTCACCACAGCTTTTTATAATCAGATTAGAATTACTTTCTCCTCATTGTTTTCCTCTCCTTTTTTCCCGTTAACACCACCCCCGTCCGCCCCCCAACACACACACACACACACACACACACACCCCTGTGGTCACCCTCCTCCCCCACCCAACCCAGCAGTCCTCTTGTTACCGTGCCGCACTAATTGTTTTGATGAGCTGCACCAGCTAAATTTTAATTAGTGTTGAGATTAGGGGTTGACCTCGGCTAACCTGTTGCCTTGGTAATTATGAAGCTGGAATCGACAAGCCACCAATTCGTGCATAATTTACACATTAAACGTGTGTGTGTGTGTGTGTGTATCATCATTTCATTTGTTTTGACAGCCCACTCACAGATGGGAATGGGTCTGTGGAAGCCTGAGACTATTTATGTCCATGCATTTTGGGCATGGGTGTGCATTTGTGTCACATTTTGATTGCAAGGTTTTTTCATTTTTTTTTTTTTTTGTTGTTGTTGCAAGAAAGATTATACCCATGTTGTTTGCATTTGTGTGAGATTATGTGCGCATTTTATAATTTCACACTGTTTTTGGATGGAAGGAAGTGTGGTTGGGACGAGGCTGCATGTGTGTGTGTGTGTGTCGTGATTTCATTCTGTGTTTTGGATGAAAATATCATTGTGCCGTGCAAGACGATCCCTAATTGTGTGTGTGTGTCTTGGATGGAAGCAAGTTTTTGTAAAGTAAGACTGTGCATGTGTGTGTGTGGGGTGCCGTGCCTCGCTATCAGATGTGGCTGCTCCGTCTCAGTCTGCCTGTGTGATAATGAGGCCACAGGGGGCCGAGTGTAGCGACACACCAACTTAGATGAAGAGAGGGGGGAACATTCACCGTCTTTTGAAGAGGAAGAGGAGGGTTGGAACTAAAAACCGCCGGTCTTCATGCTGCGCCGCTTCTCGTATACTCTACTGCCATCGCTCAGCTCAAAGACCGCATGCCTCTCTCCGAGGTTTTTGTCATTTGTGCCTGCTCTGATGCATCGACACTTTTCCAAATATAGATTTAAGTTAGAAAACCCTCACATTTGGAGCTAAGTTGCTCTCTAGAAAAAAAAAAAAAAAATGAAAATGTTTGTTGCTAGGGAGAGTGTTAGAGGAAAAGTGTGTGTGTTTGAGGTAGTCAGGTAATCGATACGTCTGAGCTATATAATCACCCTGCTGAGCACTTGAGGTGTGTGTGTGTGTGTGTGTGTGTGTACGTGGGGTGTGTGACAGACAGGGAGACAGTCAGCGCAGGTAGCAGGCCACCCGTACAGCGCTGATAAGCCCAAGAACTCCCAGAGAGGAAAATCAATACTTCTGCTCATCAACCCAGTCTGGTACCTTGGTGATTAAACACACACACACACACACACACACACACACACACACACACTCTATATCTACTTTCCTTTTTTTAAGGCGGTTCTTCGACCATGGGTTCCCTCTGCCATTTTCAAATGCCAAACAAAGGCTTATGATATATTTTATTCGACACAATCATCTCTTACAAACAAATCCTTTTTTTTTTTTTTTTTTTTTTTTTTTATTCTTGAACCACATTCAATAGACCTTTTTCACAGCAGCCATTTTCACATAAAATAGTGTGAAGAGGTGTTACTAATGACATTAATGAAGGCTCTGTTCTTTTTAAGCGTAGCACAGCCTTTAGAGTGAGTCAGCATGAAAACCACGGCTCTGGCTATAATGTCGTTTAATGTCATTAGCAACACCTGCGTCCACCCTGCAGTTTTATCAAAACGGCTACTGTGAAAAGGGTCAGTCAGCTAGGTGGGTAGCTAATACAGGTAGCTAGTTGCTCCTCTTCCGTTCAGGTAGCTGGCTGTGAAGTACTAAAAATTCATCAAAGTGGAACATTTTGTTGTAAGTGTAAATGAACAAGAAAAACTATTAACCGAGTACAAACAGAGCACAAATATGAGTTAACCTGCTTGACATGATAGTTATTTCAACAGTTTCAGTATAGCATGTTAGCGTGCTCTTTTAAAACATGTTAATATTTTGGATATTTTGTAGTTGAGATGTTAGCAGGTGTATTTTATCTCGCATAATAAAAGTCAGACTGTCTTAGGCTTGTGTTAACCATGGTGCTTAGTTTCTGCAGGAAAAAATAAAAACCTAACGGTAAAAAAAAAGCATTGAAATCTGTCGAGGTGGCCAAATGATAACCAATTGTAAACTATAAAAGTCATGGATTTGCAAAGTGGTAATAAGCTCATAACAGCAGTAGGTTTGGATCAACACCTTTTGAGGACATATAAACAACACTAATCCTTTTTGTTAGCTCTGTAAAGGCTTAGCTTATTAGCTTGTGCCTCAGTGCAAAAACGTAAGTATTTTGAAGTGAAAATAAAAAGAAGATATGATTTTTTTTATTTCAGCTCAGAAGATGGGTTATCACAAAATTGCTGACCCGTCACAGAGGGACAGGTCAAATACAACCTGGGAAGACCACATATACTATAAATTTTAATTTTGCTTTTTTTTTTTTTTTTTTTTCTTTTGCAATAGAGCATATCTTAAAAAAAAAAGGGTCCAATTTGACCTGTAGACAGCACAGACTGGAGTTTATAGACCACAATTTGAGTCAAGGATTTGATTCTGTAGTCATAATCAAAATCTTATATTTATTAATAAACACATGCAGTAATGTAAGACTACCCTTTTTGTTTGAAATGTGAAAAACAAACAAACAATCGCTTTAATATTATTTATTCTATTGAAAATACAAAAAAACAAACAAAAAAAACCCACAAACAATTGAGCTAAAAGTTTCAGTTTCTGGTTTTCTGTTAGATCAACACGGTCGTTTTTTTAAGAGTCGTGAATGAATCAGTTTAAAGTGTTTCATATCAATTCACGAGTGATTCATTTGTTTACTTCTGTTTAAGGTTGAGTCGAAGCAGCAGAATGTACAACTGATGCATCGAGAGCACCGCTGCAACACCCATACTCTCTGCACCTCAGTTATCTAAACACTGAACACAGGTGCTCACAATCCAATCTCTTTCCTCCCTAAGTGCCTGTTTTTCGCTGTTCCTTGTCACCGTGCGTGGAGATGCCCAGGAGATGCAGTTTATCCAAATGCCCAGGCTGACGCCAGGGAGGATTGATTGGAGTTTGGTGTTGTGGGCGGTGGTGACGGAGGTGAGGAAAGATCTATCCATCCACATTCATCACTCTCCCTGGAGAAGGTCAGTGGGAGGGCTAGAGGGATGGAAACAGACACAGCATCCTGGCACACAGCTATAAATCCACCCATTTCCACCGCACGGCACCAATACATAACACCCAAACAGTGTGTTCCTCTCCCACTCTGTTTGTCTCTCTCCTCACCTCTCCCGCGCTCTCTCTCTCTCTGACATTTCAGCCAACACTGCGTGTACATGGTGGAGCCGGGGAGCGCAGTAGTGTTGGATCATGGCTGAGGCTACATCGGCTGAAGCAGCGTGTCAAAAGCGGCCGTGATCAGTCGAGTGCATCCAGCCAGACTCTTGTTGGGCTGTGTTGGAGGGGGGTTGCTTGGAGAGGTAATCATGTTTTTTTGTCGCAGTCTAGACACAAAACATTGAATCGGTCCTTGAAATTACTGGATAAACAGTGTCCAGCTATCCAGCATTGGATTATTCCACCATTCAATCCAGTGCAGATATAGTGGCAAGGTAGAACTTCCCAATTGCAAAAAAAAAAAAAAAAGTAATAATTCCCAAATGAATGAACACATTTCTCCCATTTTTTCTCCATTCCTTTCACCGCCCCAGTGTGTGGGTTTGTCTCACCTTTCCTCTTGAGTTGATATTAAATCAGACAGCTCCTGATAGCCTGGTTAATAGCGACTCCGTTCACAGAGACGAACTCATTTCTTGACGAAGAAGTAATAATATGAGCGTGCAAAAGGCACGGGGGAAGATATGAAGATGTGATGAAGTGATGAGAAAAGGGGCAAATACAGGAAGAAGGAGCCAACAGGTCAGATATTGAAAGAGAGAGGCAGGGGGGGGGAGAAAACAATATAAAGTGGGTTGCCAGAGGTCGTATTGATTTTTATTACTGTACCCTAGATCACGTTTAGTGCTGTGTAGAATACTGAATCCTTTCCTTCCAAGGTGGGATCTTTGTTTATAGCTGCTGTTCAGCCACCTCACATCAACATTATCGCTGCCTTTTGCTGTTGTGTTGCCTTTTGCCAGCTGCTACGTTGCATCATAAAGCTGCCCAGTGGATATAAACTGCGGTTACAGAAGTGATATCCTTAAACTGTGTTTGGAGAGACCGTCCGCTCATGAGAGGCATAAAAACCCGTCTCGGAAGCGCTGATACACAGTCTACACTTGATAATGTTTCTCTTTGACAGTAATGATTTTAACAGGTGCGGCGTTTGGTATTTCGAGAAGTGTGTTTAGTTCAAACATTTGCATCTAAGAAAGGGTAATATCTGGTGCTTGAGGTGACCGATGTGCATATTGTATTCCTGCATGAACTGCGCTGAATCCCTAAGGGCAGGTTATTGAAAGCAAAATGTAAAGGGCATGCAGTCATCTGTGCCTCAATCATCATCCAGCTCATTTCACTCACAGCCAAGTAAAATCGGCGCTGCTATCGATTAGGTGTTCCAAAAACATGGTTTATAATAGAAACTGTGACTTAATTTATCGAAATGTGCACGGTTGAGTTTTAAACAGACATCAGCGAAAGAGAAAATTGACCTCATATTTTCTAGTTTGCGGTGAAATTCAGCCACATTGATCTTGGTGTTTTATTGTTATTGGTGGGGGAAAAGAAATCTTGGAAGGGCTTGACTTGGATGGCAATTAAAGTACAGCAGCCATAGCTGTGATTCAACCAGGTCTTGATTCACTGTTTGGAAGCCAAAAGAAAAACAGATGTTGGTGATTGCTCACTCAGATGCAGTCATATCAGCTGATGGCGTGAGAAAGAAAGAAAGAAAGAAAGTGAGAGAGAGAGAGAGAGAGAGAGAGAGGGAGAGAGGGAGCGAGGGAAAATGGCGAACAGGAAACATGAAAGAATAAATCAACATTAGATTGGAGCAGCAGACGCTCTCTCTCCATCTCTTCCTCTCTCCTCCTTCTCTGTAAGACCTAGAGATTTATCATGTGTTGCCAGGCCTGGTTTGCGGGGTGGGTAGGGAGATAACTAGAGCGATGGAGGCTATGGGGTAACAGGGGGACTAGTTCATCATGTTAGCCTAGTTAGATGAAAGCAAAGAGAGGGATCCTCATTAAATCCCTCTATCCCCTGTACCCCGCTCCGCATCTCCCCTTTTCCTCCCTAACTCTTCCCTCTCCCCTCTTGTTCAGTCCCTCTGTTTTGTGTCGTGCTTGGAAATCTCGCCCTCCACTGGAGTGAAACATAAACCTCTGCACAGGAAGAATGGGCCAATTTATACCTCCTGTTTCTTGTTTTAAAATCCAGTTTTGTGTGTGGAAATGAACATCGCAGCCGGTGAAAGGTAAAACCCATTGTCACTGATATCCTATGTGATCCTTATTGGTTTCCTCATTTGCTGAACCAAACTGTCAAACTGCAGAGGTCACTCCAGGTTAAGTTGCGCTTAAAAGCAAGGGCTTACGGATCACATACATGTTGGATCAATACAGGGAAAAATTAGTCCAGCCAAATGGTTCGCTCATTCACCCAGCAGAGGTGAAGTGAGGTCAACATGTAGCCTTACACACACATACACACACACACTTGCACACACATACTCAAGTGTCCATGTCTTCATGTCCGAGCCCTTGACATTTCCTCGACATTTGATGACATTTGTGGACACATGTAAACCAGAGGATTTGAGAGTTTATCAAAAATGGGAGAATTGTGATGGCCAAATGTCAACAAGCTTCAGCCATCTGTTATCATGGCTCCGCCACTGAGGTGAAGCGCCTGTGGGAGAGCGGGGCCGTGGTCACCTCTGCTGTGTCATGGCTGAGAGTAATATTGCCACTTTTGGGTGCGGCAGAAATTGGCTTCTTGGACACAGTACACGGCACAAGACAGGCAATATGGAGATTAGTCAGTAATGGACGAAGGATGGTTTTGGTTGAGATTGATAAGTAGTACCCACTACAGGGCCAGATCACAGGGCTATGGGCCCTGGTGCATAAACTTCATGTGGGCCCCCCTCCACCATGACCATCACTGAAAGAAATGATGACTATGTACTCAAACAAATCAAGCCATTTACATTGTCAAAAGAAATGAAAATGTCTCTAAACTGTTTGCCTGCAAATACATGGGGGAAAGATCTAAACAAAGCAGACCTTTATTGACTCTTGGCTAAAATCTTAAAATTCCACTTAATTGGCTATATCATGTTTATAAACATTCATGCACTCCGATTACAAATGACGTAATGTTTGCTGTGCTTGCTTAACATTGAAATAAAGCATGAAAAGTGTAGGACAGTTGTGCAGAAATTACTACGTGAGTAGTTTCTGCATCTGTGATGAGACAATTCATTTATTAGTCCCATTTGGTGTCCAGTTCTCTATGCTATAATAAGAGTACACCTCAAGATTGAAGTTAATGATGAAACAAACTGCTCACATCACAAAGGAGATTACTCAGAGGTCCATGTTTGATTTTTATTCAGGTCAGAGGTACAGAATGATTGGCGATAACAAAATAACATTTAGTCAACTCACTCATAGCTTCTAAACAACATACCTTCAAGTTGAAGACAGTCGAGGTCGCCAAAGTACATTTGATACACATACACCTCATCAGCCAATTCACCAAGTTAGAAGTACCAACAACAGATTTTGTTCGCTAGAATGGCAACTAAATGTTCTGCCAAGACCCGCCTCTGATTAGCTCTAACCATAACAAAAACTTTCCTACCAGTAGGCTACTCGCTACTGTAATTTATGGTCGTGCTAGTTTCCATCCTCTCCTATGCTGTCTGTGTTTCAACGAGGGCTGGGCTCCTACTCTCCTCACACACACACACACGTACACACACACACACACACAGCATAGGAGAGACAGAGAACCAGGTGTAGCGAAACTAGCGCTACTTGACTCGATGACAACTCCGCTCATTATGTTACTGCAATAAACCTTCACTCCACCCCCAAAGCACATTCTCTGGTACCATTAATGTGTCAACTCAGCAGCAGCAGCAGCAGCAACAACAAACACACTATGTTACACTTAATAACATATATTTATAACACCAGGTACGAGCTTGGTCCGGATTGACATGCTGTTTGGACCAGATGTGGGCCGAGGTCCAGACTTTGAGAAGCTTTGGCCTAGGCTGTATATTGTTTAATGAGTTGACTTTGCATTTAAGATCTTCGCATTATCACAAAACAACCAGACAATCAACAGTCAGGGCCCCTGGTGGTCTAGGGCCCTGAGGTTGGTGTCTCATCTGCCCAGTCAGTAATCCTGCCCAGTTTATATGTAACACTGTAAATACTCTAGGCATGGAAGCAAGCGGGTCTTTCGCTCATAAGTCATGTGAAAAGGCAGAAGGAGCCAATCTGAAGATTAATGAACAGCCATTTCAAAGGAATATAACTCTTACACGCATACACGTACACATGTGGCCCGGCCCTGTTTCTATCTTCTGATTGCTGAAGGCATTTTAATTGTGCAGAGGTAAATTTACCACAGCCTCGCACGCTAGCACCATACAAGGTTCCTTATCAGCAGCAAATCACCTCAAAGAGACATTCTTTTCAAAAGTTTTGCCTACATTATGTCAGTGAAATTACAACCAGCTCGCCCCCCTGATGGAAACGATATTAAGGGATTTTGAATGTCGGAAGCTGAGACGATTATTGTTAGCATATGGTAATCTACCAGTCAGCCCCACTGGATGTGAGTGAGGAACTGATATAAATACACTCGAACTTTCCAAATTCCTTAAGAAGCATTACACCCCCCCTCTTTCTTTTCATCAGAGGAGGGATTACAGCATAGATGTGGCAAGATTGAGAGATGACGTTGCAACAAAGAGATGGGGCACCGAGATCATAGTGGTCAGAATGGTGGGACTGGGAAACTTCACGGGAAGAGAGCTGACAGGTGTTAGGACACAGTTGAATAGGACAGGGCATAAAAAGCATTTTCCCTGCATTCAGTTCATATTGTTTAGCGTGCTCCTGTGTTGAATCTCCCCTTGATTTGGGGCAGTGGGACTAGGCCATGGAGTGATATTGCTGACATGTACAGCATCTAAATGGTGTTTACAGCATAAATAAAGACATTCCACTGGTTTACTGTTATATTAATGGCACTCGGTATGCTTCTATCCTTGTAATGGCAGTCTGTGTCCAGCTACCGCTCCACAGGCCAAAGGTCCTCATTCCCTTCGCATCTGTGATCCTAACTTGGACTACAATGACGCAGCGGTAACCAGTCATATTTGTAATTATGGTGTCTCACGGGCTAGGGGGTCCCAGAGAGACTTTACTCATGCTGTGCATTAATTCGCCCTAAATTGTGTATGCAAAATTGTGCAGCCTTGTTTGCAATTTGATCCCGATAAGCACATTGACAGAAATGTGACTTCCTGACCTGTGTTGTCAGTTATTTGCTGTTTGGATAAAAGTGTGCGGCCTCACCTCTATTGTTCAGAGTATATACTGCTTTGCATTTTCCTTGGACGTTCTTTTGGTTTTCATACATTAACTTACTACAGTTTTAATTATTGCCATCTAAACAGCCCTGGCTTCCAGTTTATTCTGGTGCTGGTGTGTGTGTGTAATCCATCGGTGTGTGGGACCACTTAGTTATACCAAGATACATAGATGAAACATTTGATGGCTGGAAGGATGGCTGGATTTAGCCTGAATAAGAGAGTAAATATGGAAGAAGTCATTGTATTGATATTCTCTCTTGTGTTCACGTATTTGAATTGAATTGGCTTGACTGGTGTTGTGGATACAATAATATGCTAGCAGACTTAGAACTGGTTGGTTTGAGACTTGTGTAGAGACGGGGTTGCATGAGAATGAATGGCACCTGTAACAAGGATATGTGTATGTATGTATAGATGGATAAATGCATGAGTTGATCAAGGAATGGGAATAAATTAAAATGGGACAAGGAAATGATGATGGGATATCAGTTGATTTGTGCACAATTGATAAACTTCCAGGCTGTGTCAGTGCATACAGTGATGGTATTGATCTATTACATCATCCTCACAACGGCAGTCGCTAATTCCTGAAAAGCCAATATTAAAAGCAACCATATGGGCATAAAAAACCACCATCCATCTTGTTAAGTGTGAATCTTTTCATTTGATTTTCCTTTGTGTTCCTAAGTGACCAACAAACTGATTCTCATTAAAGCCAAGCCCCCTAATGATTTACTGTATTAATCTTTGCTCGTACATATACAGATAACAGCTCTGATGTGTTGCGAGCAGCATATGGCGTATTGATGATTTGATTACTGCTGCACTTTCATCGACTGGCTGTCATGCTATACAGCTGGAAAGGTTACTGTAATAACAGAGCTTGTACAGATGAATTCACTTTATTGGCTCAGTGTTATCCCATTGCTCCGGATCTCCGTTGGTGTTTCTTTTCCATTCTCAACAGGATTAAATTCAAACTTTATTGAAAATGTCAATTTGATGGTGTACTGTGGAACGCATGCTGTTCTGTGGTCACCAGTTTTACTAGAATAGATCTGCTAGCCCAAGATCTTTGGACAGAGGCAACTACTAATCCTCTTCAAAGCATAACTCTGGTCATTTTTGACTTGAAACCTGTTTTCTCATATATTTCCACCCATTAATTCAACAAAATGTTGATAGTTATTTCAGTATAGAGTTACATCTTGTTTGCCAGGGTGAGCTGCTGTCCAGTGCAGCCCCGATACTCTGTTGTGCTGGAAAGCAATGAATTCAGGTAAGCAAGACACAAGTAGTCTCTGAAATGAAGTAGCTGATGAGATTTTGGTCAGAATCAGAAAATGATGGGAAAATAGAATCCAGGTCAAATATAATGAGTTATGCTTCATGCCTCAAGTGTCATGGTTTTATCATTTCCTCAGGTGGTCACACAGTGATGATATACTCTCACACCATATTTTAAATTTATGCAGCACAGTGGTTTGTGCTATTCCACCAAGTTACACAAGCTCTGCCTTAATTACAGCCTTGGCCCATTATATGGATCTGTCTATATTTAATGATTGAGCTGGGTCTGAAACTCCAGCGGCCATGTTACATCTGCAAACTACTCCAGAGGCTCCCGGCCCCTTGAAAATAAGATTGATAAAGTGGAAGTGGAATTCCTTTTTGATGAAACATCTAAACTCCAAACAGCGCTGTGACCACAGAGAACATGGATAAAAGCTGCAGATCATTTTTCTTCTGGACGTTTCGCAGCAGAGAGCGAATACTTGCGTGGCTTCTCGCTGTTGTGGCTGTAACTCTCTCCAGACCGTCGAAAAAAGCCGAAGGCCGGCCAAACTGTGGACAACCCTCCCTCCCCCTTTGTCTATTTCTCCCTGTCTCTCTCTCTGCTACAGGCTAATGATCTGTGACCGCTCTGACAGAAGGAGAGACCCGCTTCTCAAACTCACTGGGGAGACTTGGCCATCCATATTTCAAGGGGAAACACACATACACACGCACATTCACACTCCAGCACCCAGGAATACCTCTGATCCCTCTTTCCATCTGAGGGCATCAGTCCCAGACATCCGTGTGTGTGTGTGTGTGTGTGTGTGTGTGTGTGTGTGTGTGTGTGTGTGTTGGAGGCCCGGGGATTCAGGGGGTTATGGAAATCTACTCCCACCTACGATAGCACATCTGTTCCCCCGGTGCCACTCCCCTCCTTGCCTTCTCTCTGATCTGCGTCCAGATGACATTCTTGCCTGGCCGGCTCCATCACAGTCCATGATGAATGAGATGGCTTCATTTACATACTGTAGGCAGGAGAGGGAGACAGGAATGAAGGGACAACACACCTGAACTCAGGTTTCCCTCCCTCCCCACCCTTTTTTATTCATGAAACAGAACACATGCCATCTTTTATGATAGTGAAACAGATTTTAGTCACCTTTTTGACAGTGAAATTATAATAATTATCTTTTTCTTTTATCTTCACATATGAAATATAATTTGATCATCATCAAAATTAGGCGGTTGCAGCAGCAGCAAGCTGTAATAAAATACAACAAAGAAAAGCGGAATGTCAGCGAGAAACACACCGTATAAATAAGAGCAGAGCCAATGACAGTTACATAAACATGCAACCCACTAAAACAAAAAAAGTATGAATAAGTACAGCAATTATGAAAGTCTCCAAAATAATAACAGTAAAACATACCAAGGCAAAAAAAAAAAAAAAAAATCAGCAAGAAGGAATCATTAAAGAATGAATGAAGTGTACAAAAATATCTATGAGAATATTTTAAAAAATGTGAAGTATGTACAAAAAAATGTGAAAATATAAACATATGCCAGAAAAAAAAAACAAATGAAAAGAATCTGAAGAAAAATGTGAAATTCCAGGATGTGCAAAAAATATACTCATTCAGATGAATAGGTCCATGAAAAGACACACATGCACATCTAGGCACTCTTTTTCCTCATGAAATAGAGTTTACCCACCTTGTCTGCTACATTAAATGCATCTGATATAAATTCATAGTGGGCTCATACTCTGTAACGTTAAACTGATGTAAGTTACGTAAGAATGTAGCCTGGAGTTCATAGTTTGTCTTTTTTATTTACCACTAAATCTCAGCGGAGAGGACGGGGGGAATGTGAGGATTACAGCATCGCACCAACAGGAAGCTGGTGCCTGCACTGGGGAAACATATGGAAATTGCATTCAGTCGCTTGGTTTAGAAAAATATGTATGTTCATGCATAGCGAGAATGCCTGTGTAAATAATAAGCAAGCGGTCTTTTCCAGGCTCTCTTCTTCTCTCATAAACACACACACATTCCTCCCTCACTCCTACACTTTTCCATCATTCAAATAATTCAAAACACCCACCCAAGCCATCACACGGATGGAAATATTGATCTCCCCTTCGGTCGCTCACTTCAGTGGGGAAAATAACTTGAGACAAATGCAAGGGCCCCGTTCCTTTATTTAATCCTCCCTGAGGAAACGTATATACATTAAGACGAATGTCTGCTATTTTGGATGTGTGCGATGGAAACGTCACAGCATTCGGTCAAACTGAGCACTGCAGGGACGGCGGCCGAGATGCTTTTCAGTCACACAGATGTAAACACCTTCATATGTTTCCTATCCTCTCTCAACAAAGAGGAATCAGCCTCTTTGTAAAGTTTAAATGAACCACCAACATGCTCACAGTGTCTGTGTTTGCTCTCTTTCCTCTTTGTGTTTCTTTTTCGTGTAGGCGTGTGCGGAGGCGTGACAGACAGGTGGACGGCCTGCTTGTCAAATGCAATTGGCAGGTAGCAGCTGTAGATGATTCCAGGCAATGCCTTCTGGGGTCAGAGGTTGGTAATGCACACACACACTCATCAAGTGCTGCAGTGTCAAACCAGCCTATTAGTTTTCTCCCGGAAATGAAGGGGCTGAACGGAACTCCTTTCAGACGGACGTCTAGACACAAGGGTGGAAATTTGTGGCAAGAGTTTTAAAAATTTGATCATGTAGACAAAAAAAGAGTCGCAAAGTCTGAAGAAGAGCACCACAGAAAGACCTTACCCACACTACACCTTCATCTCTTTCCCTTTTCTCCCTTTGCAAAGAGAATATTTGAGGCATACAATGCAACCTTACGCTGGCCAGCTGGTGTGTGTGTGTGTGTGTGTGGGTTCTCTGTGTAGGTGATGGATGTCTGTGTCCAGGGTCCAGGGTTAGCCTGCCTGTCAATGCGATCACCCTGTGGGACTGATCAATTGCCGTGATCGCTGTTGCTTTTACTGTGTGAATAGGCACAGCGAGCTTTTACACAGCATAACCAGCCGACCACAACCATCGGTTTGAATGGGTGACAGATCCCCACTGGTTTCCCACAATGACTCAAGGCAATGCTGGTTTGCAGTTTGGCTAAGGAAACAGGTCAGATTACCTTGCTACAATAAGTAATGCACTAATCAATGTGCTTACATGTACACTAATATTCAAGCTTTTTAATTTTCCATTGAAAAGTCAGTGTACAATGTATGCTGTTTACAATAGCATGGATGAGCTCATAACCTTCCTGGATAAGCTAATAACCCGATTATGTGGAGCCAAAATAGGATAACTGGGATACGTCAGTGGTTTATTTCCTCTCTGAGGATAGCAGTGATTTGGATTAGCTTTGGTAGCACATCACTGAGTGCGTTTATATGCACGCTAATATTTCAATATTATTCGGTACACACAAGCATTTAATTTATGAGCCGTTACATGTAAATGTTGTTTACCATTCATGCTTGGCCATATAAGCTCATATCCCGATTGTATGTTCAATTTCCTGGATATTGTATTCGTAATCCTGAGAATAATATTCTGAATGCTGTATTTATTCATGTAGGCTGTGATCTTCATGACTGTAATATGAGGATTCATGTAAACAACTTATAGTGAACATGACAGTGTATGCGCAAGTAAACACACACAATTAGATAAACCCACCACATGCATATGTAACATATGTCACATTTGCATAACGCACATACATAAATAAAAAAAAAAAAAAAAACATATCACAATCCAGTGTTCTGATCATTTTACCCCCCACAGTTGTCCACAGTTTGCCTCCCTGTAGCAATGTGAGCCCCCATGTGCCCTCAGCCATTAGTCACGCAGCAGGTCCGCAGCTCCGGAGCAGGGGCGCCACATTGTCAAGCTTCACCGCGGGGACGGCAGCTCGTCCTGGGCTGACTCTCTGAGACCCCCGGTGGGAGCATCGGAGCTCTGTGGGAGCCGACACTGACAGAGCTGGAGGACGCTCAAAGAGAAAAGATGAAAGGCTGGGGGAGAGGGGAAAAGTGCTGAGGGCCCCTTCTGTTTCTCCTCCTCAACTTTTTTTGCTCGAGTTGTGTCTCTCTGTTTTGTCCCGTTGCAATAACAACCGCTTGTTATCAAATTTGTGTGAATAAAAGCCTTTTTAATTAGGCTCGGAAAGGGAAAGGGCAAGCGTATCAAAGAGAAAACAAAAGTAGAGTGTGGATTTCCTGTCTCAGCATCAATCTATTAGTCATCACTCTCACAAGCTCAGCCAAGCGACATCATCTTCTGCTACTTCCATGCCTTCTTTTAGACCTTCTGCTCCTCCTCCTTAATTTCTTCTACCTCTCCTGCCTCCTCCCTCATTCTTCATTCTCCTCCTCACATTGTCTTCCCCGTCTTCTCCTCCTCCTCTTCTCATTCCACTTCCACTTCTTCCTCTCTTTTCCTCCTCCTCTTCCTTCTTTCCCCGCTTCCACTTCCCCCTCTATGGCTTCTTCTCTTCCTTTGTCTCCTCTACCATCTTTCCCTCCGCCAGCTTCTTCTTTGGTATCTCTCCCTGTTATCCTTTCTCCTTTTCCTCTTTCTACTTGTTCTCGTACACCTCTTCATCTGCTTCTCTCACCTCTTCCTCCCCTCTCCCTTATCCTCTTTCTTCTTCTTTGCTTTTTTGCATGTCTTCCTCCTCATCCCCCTGCTTCCAGTTCATTTCCTACCTCTCCTCCACTTTCTCCCTTTCCTCCTTTCCTTTCGTCCTCCCTCATCTTCTCCCTCTTTTTCTTCTTCTCTTCTTCCTCTTCTTCACCCCTGTTTCATTTCCTCTCCTTCCTCTTCTTCGCCTTCATGTCATTACTGGTATATAAATAATGAAGCGCTCAAAATGTTCCACTCTGCACCACTCTGCTCTGTAACCAAGGTTACCAACGTCCAAATCAGGATCACTGAAATCACGTGGGAGATTTTTTAGGTGGACAAGCCGGGATGGAACTGCCTCAGAGTCACAGCTTTGTATAGTCTGCGCTCTGTGTTTAACATTTTGCAATTAGGAGGGATTTTGGTTTTATGACACACTTGTTTTTTATTTTTCTTAATGACTGATACTGTTTCTGACCTTCTTTGGATTCCCATGACAACACACAAACACACACCACCTACATGAGTCACATGAAGCGCGCTCCATTACTGTATTGTTTTTGGATTGACAGAAGGTTTAGATAAACTGACATGCTGTTCATCAGAAGAATAGAGAAATGACACGACAAACGATCAGTTCCTCACGCTGGTTGCCAGCCCTGTCATGTCCAGTCCAACAGTTCAGTCCAGCCAATATGTGGAAGTGTGTGTGTGTCCTTGAAGCTTTCTTTTAAACATTATTGCCAGGTAGTCAGGCCGTACACCAGCCATGAGACATCATTAATGTATACAGTGGAAGAGTCCTTTTCCCTTATATCACAACCACTCTCTCCTCATCTCTCTCATGGTCATAATACCATAACATTATGTGATCCAATTTAACACTGGTTTGGCTGACATGCAATATATTGAACGGTATTTCTTGGCCACATTCTGAAATGTCTTACACAATCAGTTCATATGTAAAAAATGCAATTACAAATTGGGAAATTCAAATAAATACACAGAATTGAAGGCTTGCTGTAGTTTAACTGTGGTCATATGTGCACAAAGCTTCATAATATCCTAAATTAACAATACATTAACATAATTAGTTGCTATCGCTAAATGAACATGGGTTTGCTGGCACTTACAAATAAGAATGCATGTGCTGCTCGTCCAGAAGAGAAATTGCACAAAGTAAAAAAGCATGAACAGACAACAGCTCCCTGGAATCAAGGGCAACCACAGAGATCATATTCAACCCGTGCTGTTTTTTATTGATTAAAAGAAACCAGCTTGGCGCATGTCAACATGTCGTCAGGACTCGTCAGGGAAACAAATCTGTTTACTTTCCTTATTTTCATTTTAGTTTGCCGTCTAGCCAAGTGCAAGCTGATACCTATCCGTGCGTGGGAAAAAGGTGGAATCGTTCGATTTCTCGTGACAAATAGGAGAATGTGAAACGGTGCACGACAATATGTTTACCATCAATACTCAGTTTGCCCTCACACTTATTAGCATCAGACGCAGTGATGAGGAAACTTTGCAGGACAGTTTGAAACCGTTATTGTCTTCGTAATAATTTTACATGTTTGCATCCTAGTTACTGAGGTGCTTCTTGAGTCCAACATGCTGAAATACAACTGTTTAATGTCTTGTGACACCTCTGAGAGTTTGAACAAATAAATTTGGTCTGATTACCGTGACTGTTTCTTAACTGTTGCCAGTTTTACAGCACGATAATGTTGAGGTCATCAGTCCCAAACAGGAGGAGAGTGCGGATGTTGCAATAGCAAAGTATAACAGAGTATTGTCCTCTGTGTGTTATATACTAAGGCCTGTCCCAACCCCTGCATCAACTTAACTGCATCACTTAAAAAAGCAGAAGAGGGTCTGCTTTAAATTCCCTTTTAAGGGCCTGTAAACTATGGATTGAGACCCCAAATGCGTCACTGGCTTATTGCTGGAGGTTCCCTGCATGACAGGGGTAATCATTTGCTTTTAATGTGACAAAGTGAAGAGAATGGGCTCCTTATTTGGGTGCTGGGCTGTAAAAGAAACCCAGGACTCTTATATAGTACAACACAGAAATTGGACAGCTTCCTCTGCCCTCTGTTGCGTAAAGGGTTAAGTGTAAGACAAGTAGTGGAGCGAGGAGAGATGGTGATGACTGAATGATCAATGTAGTAATTACTTGTCCTGGAAAATCCTTACTCCCAGAGCATATAGGGAGTGAGGGTTAATGAGGGTTCAATAACATGGATGGAGAGGAATCATACACACACCCTTCTTCCTCATTGTGTGTAAGAGAATACCTTGAGTGGTACAAGCCTCAAAGTCATCCAGCTTTTGGCCATGGAGGCGCGTAGATATGGTAACTACAATGAAAATTTTGAGACAGTATTCAGGTTTTCATGCAAACTAGCGGTACATCAACGCATGGTAATAATAATAATCAAAAGTTGGTATCTCCCCTCAGAACCAAAGTCTTCCAGTGGATATGGAAGCTGTAGGTACAGTATGGATTGCAGCCCACTAGGACAGTAGGGAGACAAGTCATTGTTTTTTTGTTTTTTTTTTAACCCTCCTTAGGATCATGGGTTTTCTATCAATAAGCTCTGTCACCCCGCTGAGCTGAAGGTGAACCATAATGGGCTTTGTGTCTGTACAAACAGTACTGTTGGTCGGGGGGCCTGTGGAGTAGCCATGAGAGAGAGTTTTCCCCCGAGAGCTGCGATCACTCACTCTGACAAATTGTGGTCTTAGCCAGAACTGGCCAGCACTAACAAACATCATTCATCAACCACTCAAAACAGCCTGCCTTGGGAAGTGTTCATGAACGCTCAGCATTGAATTGGAAATGTTTTATTCCATTTGATGAATAATGAATGCATAACTGTATTGCTTATTATTAATTAAAGCTGTATTTCTACTTTGAGTGTACTTTTCACAGCACCTTACCTTTTTGGGTTCAGTGTGTTGGACGTTTCTTCTACTTTTTTCTGCTGCTTATTCCCTAAAAGAACACCACTTTTGTCACTTAATGGGTGCAAGCAGTGCTGGATCAATATGTTTTAATAGGTGCTCTGTTAAGATGCTGCACAATTAAGTAATCAGTCCCAACAATGACTATTGACAAAGGTTGTAAACTGTGACTCTCTCTTTCTCTCTACTCTCTGTCTAAATTTCTGGGTGTGTGCAGGTGTTCTGAAGATCACGTCTGCACATGTGATCTTCAGTCTTCATACTTTCTTAATGAGCCATGTGTAAACATCTAGTGATAATGCCCAGGTGATACATATCAGCTATTGAATAAGCGCTGGCTGAGACGGATGCTATGAAAAAGAAATTGGACCTCCTCATTGATTTGCTACCACTCTCAGATCAATGATTGTACACTACAATGAAAATAAAGTACGCCAGCGCTTTGTAGAGAGTAATGAAATGATGAGACTGTGTGTGTGTGTGTAAATAAACATATACGTACATAACCAATGTTGCACAACTCTGTGCTAGAGAGGCAACAAGGGGCATCGCAGTAATACAGAGACACTATTATTGCTACAGACTGTAACTATGTACTCTACCTCAGGCTGCAGCTCTGCCTTAACCAACTGTGTGTGCTCCAGAGAGAGAGATAGAGAGAGAAAGAGAGAGAAAGAGAGAGAGAGAGACGGCCTGGGGAAACATCTTCCCCTGGTGGCCACCTGCATGCATCCCACAGCACTCCAGGGCCCGGGGTCCCCACATCTAATGACAACCCAGATGAAAGAAAGGACCTCGGCAGCCGGACCTGGTAATTAACTCTGCGCTTCACCTTTTTTTTTTTTTTTTCATGAATACATGAGGATTACTTTTTTTTTTTTAACTTTTGTTGAATGCATATATAATGGCAAGGGAACTGACACTGACTGCTCATTTTCACTGCTAATTGGAAAGACTGGGAAGTAGAGAAGTTGCTCCCAGGCTGGGGCTGAGGGATCTCCAGGGGCCCTTGAGGCACCTACCTCTCCCCTCCCACCCCCCATCCTCCCAGCACACTCAGGACTAGTTTAATTTCACTATAATTTCACTTACTAGATATTTACTCATTTACCACAATGAGAAAATGTAGGGAAAACTGTTCAGTTCATTAGTTTTGCTTATTCAAAACTACACTTTATTAATAACATGTTAGGGTTTCTGTGGTTGATTTTTTTTTTTAATGATTCTCCATAGTAACAAGTTTGGGAATCCTGACTTGGACAGCTAGTATATTACATAAAAATGGAAGGCCATATAGTTCCCACTGAGTTGGGATCACATAGCATGTGGCAACTTTTTTCCCCTCAAAATTCCCCATAATAAAGCTCTGGACCAATCACAGAGCAGCGCTGGTTAGATGCCATCACTTTCTTGGTTTTCATTGGCTGACAGTTGACAATAAGATTCCAGCTGTTTCACCCCCCTTCTCCTCTCTTGGAGCTCGTACTGACAGCTCGTGCAACCAATGAGGAAGGAGCACCAAGTGAGGCCGGGCTGTGATTGGTGGGGAGTGGCGCTCGTTGGGCGGGGAATGAGAAGTTAGGATCCCTCATCCAGCTGTGTGCGCTTTTCTGATGGACGGATCCGGCCACATACAGTCTGGAGGAGACAAGAGAAAGAGCAGGAGCGCCTGGTTGTTTATTTGCAATAATGGAGAGGGGTGTTGTTTTTGATATGTAGACAATATCAGACCTGTTTTTGGCACCCATTTCTGTTCACATAAAGGATGTGCAGCAGCATCTCCATGGATCTGTGCTCTGAAACACTGACACGGGATATGCATTGAAAACCGCCTGTGGATGCAATGAAAAGTACTGGATTCTTAATTTAAAAGAGGAGGAAAAGCAAAGGGAAACGCGGGACCACGACGCGATTTTTAATTCCCGTTATTTCTCGCTCGTCCGGGCAATTCATCAGCTCTGTGGAGAAGGAGGAAAATATAAAGAAGTTTGAGCGCGGTGTAGAAATATTTAAGCACGGGGGTTGTGCGCTGCAGAATTGGACATACATCCTGAGGCTTTTTAACGGGGGATTGTTATGAAGAGTTGGTGAGTCCCCTTGGAGAGGCTTGGACACCGGAGACCTGGGCCTGGGCGCACCGTTCCCGTTAAAACGGAACCGCGCAGCGCACCACCTGGAAACTATACGGTCCGCCAGACGCACTAAAACCCCAAGACCCTCTCCTCTTTCCTCTCCTCTCCTTTCCTCCCCTCTCCTCTCCTCTCCTGTCCTCCCCTCTTCTCTGTCTCTCTTTTTTCTTAGTCTCTCCTCCTCGCCAAGTGTGTTTTTTTCGGGCTATTGTGGACTTGATAGCCACGGCAAAAATTGATCATGCGATGACCGAGCGCGCTTTGGGCACATCTACCGAGTCCATTACAGGTAATAAATCTAACAGAATGATGCCTCTGTAGTCATTCAGAAAATTATACAACCAAAATCAGTTGAATATTGAGGTATTATTAGTAGCAAACGCTTGAGGTTGAAGTTTGGAATCGAATTAGGACAACTGTAGGCTATTGTTGCTGATGAGAGAGGGATTTTGGCATTATGCGAGGAAAAAGGAATGTGAGTCTCTAGAAATATTGGAGGCATGGACGCTCATGTGGAGCCCAATTCTGCTTACCAATTCTGACAGAAAATATATAGCTTGTCTTGAGAGAATATTGAGCAGTTTGGCCCGCATTGTGTGCATAAACCTTCAAATTTATTTCCCATAACCAGTTTTATGGAATAATTCTCCGATGAGCTGCATGCATATTTTCCTGAAATAATAAAGCACCCCCTCCCCGCCTACCCCATTCCCCACTGCAACCCGTTCGTTCCAATATTTAGATTTAATTGTAAGCATATGTGTTGGTGAGCAGCATTTTTTTTACTGCAAAGTTGTGCTGATATTTTTTTAATCATCCAAAATCAATTATCAGATGAATCGGTTTGCGCACACAATAAAGCCTGTAATCTGTTGTGGCTTCCTCTGACTTAGACATTTGGATGTGTTTGTTATGTTTATTATCAAGCAGTCTGCTCATGCATCGCCTTTTTTCTGTAGGAGGTGAATGATGGCCGAGGATGGGGGAAATCTCTCCGGGGGCCCCGGCGCCAGGGACGCGGAGGGTCGCTCCTCTCTCCCCAGGACTTTCATCCGGCTCAACGACCTGTCCGGAGCCGGGGGAGGAAGCGGGGAGCGCGGCGAAGTGGAGCCGGCGGCACCGGCGGCCCCCGCACCTGATGGAGCGTCTACCGCCGGGGAGGAGACGTCGGCGAGCGGCGGGGAGAGCCTGCCGTACCCCACATTGGCCCCTGTGGTCTTCTTCTACCTGAAGCAAACCACCCGGCCTCGGAGCTGGTGTCTGAAAATGGTCTGCAACCCATATCCTTTTACTTAGACATAGGAGTCCTGACAGGGAGCGCACATGCACGCGCCTGCACAGTGCATGTACACCTGTAGCAGGTAAGGTACACTGCTTTGCCATGCAGCATCACGTGTTGACCTCAAGTGATCCCTGTTGATCCCCAGATCTACTGAGTGAATGTAAGGCTTTGTGTGTGTGTGTGTGTGTGTGTGTGTGTGTGTGTGTGTGTGTGTGTGCATGTTAACATGCCTGTCTGATTTCCTTCCTACAGCACGATATCATAAGCCAATACTGAAACATCCAGTGGACATTCAGCCACTGGCTTCATTACCTAATATGAGCATTGCAAATAGATTGGATCTGAGCTGTGTGTGTGTGTGTGTGTGTGTGTGTGTGCGCGCATATCTATGGGGATCTACAGTATCTCAGAGCTGCCTTTGCATCAAGTCCAACATCTCCACCCCCGGTTTTGCCCACAGCATGGTCTGGTGTTTGGCTTTGATCGATTATTCATAATAATTGCGAGTGGTGAAGATCAATTGACCTTACATGGCTGGGTGTCAGCGGGGCCCTGCTGTAAGGCCTGAGTGTTATAATTAGGTTATTGATACATACCTGGAGTGGCTGTTTATCGACCGCTCGCCCTTCCTCGGGGCTCTCGCAGAGTGAATAGGAGTGGATGGGTGGAGTCTCTCTGAGTCTGAGTCCCTTATTGAATCATTCCTGCCACAGAAGTCTATTATTGATTCATAAGTGTACAAACCTGCATTGATTCAGTTTTCTTGTGAGGAGAGAGAGAAAGAGGGAGGGAACGGAGCCATTATAGACTCCCTCTCTCTCACTCTGTTTTCTCTTTGTCACTGTCTCTGATTTACTGTTGTTGTGTGTGCAAGATATCACCTCTGCGTGCGTGTGTGTGTTGCAAGGTTAGTTTGGTAGCTGAATGTTGTTTTGACCTATATGCACAGAGTGTGGGCACAACTCAGCCTTTGTTTTTCTGCTCAACAACTAGAGGTGTGTGTGTGTGTGTGTGTGTGCGCATTTGCTAGTCTCTGTACATGTGTGTGTGCATATTTATGTCATTTGGCTTACAGAAGCTCTTCTTCCTGCGCCTCTCTCCTACGCCTCCGTCTCTCCATTAACCCCTCCCTTCCTCCCTCCATCCTCCCTGCCCTCCTTGTCTGTCACTCCTAGTGTCTCTCGCCCTCTCACTCTCTTTCACTCTCCCTGTTTTCCGCTGTTTTAATTGGTATGCTAAGTCAGCTGGGTGTCTCTGCCACTCCCTGGGTGCAGTCTGTGATGCTGCTCGCCACTTTTCCTTCACCCATCCTTCCTCTCCCCTCTTTGCTTTTCCCTCCATTTTCCCTCCACTCCACATTCCCGCTTCTCTCTCCCTGTGCTATCACAGCTGATTTCCATGTCTGTAAATGCCAATTCTTTAAAGGTCTCCTAAATAGACGTTTTTAGCAGTGGGGGCAAAGAGTCCCCTGTGGCTCCTTAGGGAGGACTGGCTATTCTAGACGCTATTATTACAGTAAGGGGTTCTCAAACGTTTTCATGTTGCAGACCCCCCACATAGGAATGCATTAGGGCCACATACTCCTGTTTGATAAGATTTTGTCCCAAGGACCCTTAGTGGTTTTTCTGCTATTGAACTGTGTAAATGTCTATACATGAGGTTAGTGAGAGGGCGGTGGTTCTGAGAATGAAACTTATTACAATAGTCATTCTTGCACATTCTCAAACTAATAATTTCTGCAAAATTAAGTCGCAGTGACTGTTAAGTGCCCTCATACAGTTATATAATTCTGTGGCAAGTCATATCTGACTACGAAAATCCTCTCAGATGGGGATTCTTGAGACTAAACCTTAGCAAATGGAGTATACAGTTTAACGTGAATCTGATTCCCTGATGCGAAAAAAGTTTGGGAGTGCAATGTGGATGTGCGACCCTGGATGACACTGCTGGGAAGCTTTGTGATATGTTTAGTATGTGTCTTTGGGTGCGTGTGTGTGTGTGTGTGTGCGTGTGTGCGTTCCCAGGGCAGGGAGGATTTTATTTAGATGTTCTGCATCAGCCCTGTTTGCCCTTTAATATGTATCTGTGGTAATTTCGGGAAAGGTCGCTGGTTCTGTAATGCGCTGTAACATTGCTGAGATTGATCTGTCTCTCTGCCCCCTATAGACTGTGTGTGTGTGCATTTGGGCACTCAAGTGCATTTATCTGTGTGTGTATGAGTGTGTATACACCAAAGTGTTGGATTCAGAGAGCAAACGAGTGTCTTTTTGCTATATTTTTAACTCTTCCTCTCTTGATCCATGCCCTCCACTGTGTACCGCTGCTTCGCCACACCGCATCTCTTTGCTAGGAGAATTAATCCTGCAGTGGTCTCTTTCTCTCTCTCTCTCTCTCTCTCTCTCTCCCTCTCTCTTGCTCCTGCTATAAATACATCTCCAGCACATCACTACCAGTCCACTCTGCCTCAGTTCTGATGCTCAGACAGAGGCTATTTCCTCTGTCTGATGCTGGAGACGAGCGAGCGCAGGAAAACCCAAGTGATCCTGGGACCAGAGTCTATTCAAAGTAGGCATATCCTCGATAAGCCCTCGGCCCCTAGCGACTTGCGGCCATTTTCATCCCTCTGAGGTAATTAGGACCCCCGGATACTCGCTGAGGTATTTAGGGTCTAATTGAGGACCCCCCGGGTGTACGCTCTGAGTGATGTTTTGCCCGGCACGTTGCCTGTGTGAATTTCCCCGTGCTGGTTTTGCTAATCATTACTGCATTTGGGCAAGAGGCTGTGTATGATAGAGAGAGAGGGAAAGAGAGAGAGAGAGAGAGAGAGGTTGTGTAAGCAGGCCGGTATACGCGCGCACACTCACACACACACACACACACACACACACACACACACAGAGTTGCACACACTTCCACAGGACTCCCGTAGGTGTCTCCTCTCAGGCGGGGAGTTGGATATCGTGCCAAGCCTGAGGAGGAGAGGAGTTTGGGAATGTGTCCAGCTCTCTCTCTCTCTCACTTTATCTCTCTCTCTCCCTCTCTCATTGCTCACACTGATTTAAGCAGAGGATTACATGGCCCATAGCAGTGAGGGATGACACCTGGCCGGCTTAGGTGTTTGTCATCATATTGAAGCCACTATCTGTTCTCAGGGGAGCGTATTGATTTTAGCAAAACTGCTACCGATTGGGTTTCTTCCCCATCTTTTGCTCACTTTTTCTGCATTTCAGTTAAATGAGGCTTTTGGAACTGTTGCTCTTTATTCTGATGCGTATGTCAAATAATGGAAGCCGAAGCGAACACTTACTTAATCAGCAGAAAATGTGTTCTGCTCCCTTTCCTCCCCCAGCCCCAAGCCCCTGGCCTTTTTTTTGTTTTTAACCCTCCCTCCTAGTCTTGTCCTCTTTTCTCCCCCTATCCCTGGGAGTTAAAAGCTTCACGTTAGCCGGAGAGCGAGGAGTGCTGTGTGTGTGCCATCTCCAACGGCCTCCAAAAACCAGAGGAAGACGAAGAAGGGGAGAAAATGAGAAAAAAAAAGGAGAGAAAAAAAAACATAAAAACCAAGGCTCAGTTGGAGAGCCGAGTGGGATTTCAGAGAGCATTTTTTAAGAGGTGAAAAAGTAGGCCTGTACCCGCCAACAACTTCACTTTCATATCCCCCCACCCCCACTCACCCCCCCTCGATTCCTCAGAGACTTTCAGATGTTTCCAACTTCTTGCGGTTTGTGAGTTTGATCCTTGCTGCTAATTCTATCTGAGTTACTACCATAGGTGTCTGTGTGATCATCTCTCTGTCTTTTGGTACGTGTGTGTCTGTGTGTGTGTGTGTGTGTGTGTGTGTGTGTGTGTGTGTGTGTGTGTGCGCTAAAATTTGCATGTTCTTTTTAACTCGCAAGGAGTCTGACACATGGTCTCAGTGCATGGTTCTGCCTCTGCACTGAAAGATTATATTTGATGAAGTATTCGTTTACTCAAGGTTGCAAGGCCTCTTCTGTATGTGTGTGTGTGTGTGTGTGTGCCTTGTAGTCCATGATTCATACCTCTAGCTGAGCATAAGATGTTACTTGCATGCATTTTGCATGTCAAGTGTTCGCCACAGGGGATGAATGTGCATCTGTCTGTGCGGACATATTTGTGTTTGTTTAGGGCTTTATGAGTAATGAAGTTAAAAAGTTAAACATGGAAATTGCAGTTTGAACATATGTGATACAAAGAGCAGCTGTGATTTTTCAAAAAGCCGTTTTTGATTTTAAACACTTTGTAAAACTTATTAAACCAATGCATATCCATTGAAGAATAGTACCATAGTGTACATGAATGCACGAATGGTACCAAAGATGTAAGGCTTCTGATTGGCCGACATCTTCGACCAAGATAAGGGACTGTGTTGTTAACCAATGAGAAGCCTCCCTCTTCTATTTTTTTACCCAGTCAGAGGCCCTCGTTGACTGGGTGCCGACCAATCAGGAACCTCCGATGAGTTGGCCAATCAGAGACCTTCCTCTGCTCTTTGTTGACCAATCAGAAGTCTTCTTTGACTAAATGCGGTCCAATCAAAAGCCTCCCCTGATGAATTCTTGACTAATCAGAAGTCTCCTTGACTAAGCGCCAACTAATCAGAAACTTTTGGATTGTAGACTAATCAGAAGCCTCTCCAATCACATGCCTCCTTTGACTAGTTGTTGACCAATCTGAAGCTTGCCCTGACCAACTGTTGACGCTCCATAAATTAAATATTGACCAATCAGAAGACAATCCAGAAAACTCCAATGAGAGCACAAATGCAGCTGCATAAAAAAATCAACATTGATTCAAGTGGACATCCATGGAGTAGTGATTGCATGATTGCTGTGTTTTGTTATTGTGTAAGAAAATGTTTATTACATTCAATACTTCATGTTGGCAGGTATAGATTTGTAACAGTCACAGTCACTTAGCCTTTGGCTTTTGACTATCGTGCAATGAAACTACACTTTTGCCTCAATTGTTCATTATTTTGCAGTTTGAATGTTACTTGAACTATTTACCAAAATGATTGCAATGATTATTTTGTTCATTGCGTGCAACCCTAATGTGTGTGAGTGTTTGTGTGTGTGCCTTAAATACCAAATAACATCTGTTACACGCACACACACTGACAAGCACCAAGGTTGTTTGAATAGCAGTGAAGATTCTTTTAGCATAATGTGCTTGAACCAAATCCAAACACTGATTAATTGACAACGGTGATAGATCACTTTACTGGCAGTGACAAACTGTACTGTATGAGCGTGTGCTGCTACGTGAAATTCAGGGATGTGGCTACCATCACAGTGAAAGAGCCAATTATTGACAAATAAGAGCGCTAACAATCAAAGAGAGTGATGGCGAGGGAGACAGAGAGCGTAAGAGAGAGAGAGAGAGAGAGAGAGAGAGAGCGGTTTGAGGCAGAGCTCAGATTGCAGTAAGGTGTGAGTAGACGTCTCAGTATGAGGTCTGTTCTTAATGAGGAGCTTTGTTTAAGCTGTTAAACTGCAAACAGACTGAGCACAAAGAAAACCGTTCTGCACAGTTTACCTGTGTGTGTGTGAGTGTTTGTTCTGGTATTACTATCTTTATGAAGAACAAATGTCCGCGCTGTGATAGGGAGATGAGAGGGATTTTCAAAAGAGAGGCCATTTCGCCAGACTTTAATGCCGCAAGGAGCTTGTTACACGGGTTAAGCTTTGACTTAAAGGTAGACTTAAGAGTAGATATAGGTTAAGCTAAGGATCAAAGGTCACGCAGCGCTAAAATCTGAAGTAATAATCTGTAGATGGATGTCTGTTTTGACCACCCTCTGTCGCCGACTATAGTAGTGATTCAACTAATTGTTAGTTCATAAAAGCTTTTCCATTTGCTGTTGCACCAGTTTTATGTATGTATGTCCTGGGAAGTGGTGCTGCATTTCCTATTTGCAGCAGCAACAGCAAATACTTATTTATTTTATGTTTATATAAAATAAAAAGAACAAAAGACCTGGGTAGTTAGCATGAATAGTCACAGTTGCCACGGCTGAACAGACAAAGAAAAGAGCGCCACCTACAGAAACTCAAACTCCACCACTAGAAAACCTAAACTTATACATAATGCACATCCTTTTTAAAATCTGAAAGGCGCATTTTTTGTATCTCTTTCTATTTTCTATTAATTCAATTATTCTCTTGAGAATTGAGCAAGTATTTCTGATTCTGATGAGTCTGATTCTGATTCTGAGACATCACAGCCCTGCCCACGGTGTGTTATTGACAGGCTTTGGGAATGACTGTAGTCAGTGGAGGGTCCTCACAAGTGTAGTAATACAATGTGTGTCAGCACATTGGAGCGTCTCTCCAGCGAAAAGCCTTAGTGGCCTAATATAAACATTGGGAATAGATTGAATCTGAGTGCTGCGTTTGGCCTCACAATGGAGCTCTATTGAGTGTAGCTGCGGTTTATGGCTGTTCCCTGGTAAAGCCATCACTGTGTGGGTCGGCCCTGGCAGCAGGCAGTGTGTGTGTGTGTGTGTGTGTATGTGTTGGCAGGGGAGGACCAGCTAACCTGATACACACCCGGTGAGACTCAGACCACAGTGATTCAGGGGCAAACCGCAAACTCCACTATAGACTGCCAGACAGCAGCAGGAAGCACTCTCGCTGTCACTCTGTGTGTGTGTGTGTGTGTGTGTGTGTGTGTGTGTGTGTGTGTGTGTGTGTGTGTGTGTGTGTGTGTGTGTGTGTGTATGTGTGTGCATGTGTGTGTGTTTCAGTTTGGAATTACGTGTGTGTCTGCTGTGTATGTGTGCTTTTTGGATGGTGATAGTGTGTGTTTGTGTGTCTACGGGTGCGTGCATGAGCAAGAATGAGTGTGTCTGTATAAGGAGTTTGTTCTGAAACGAGCGCTTTTGAGTCTGTAATTGTGTGCATGCGTGTGTGTGTATGTGCGTGTTGGTGCATGTAAATATACATGCGTCCGTTTGGGTGGGTGTGCTGATGTATACGTATGTAAGAGTGTGTGTGTGTGTATGTATGAGAAAGAGAACAAGTAGAAAAGAGTGAAAGCTACTGGCAGTGCTTTAGAGTTACTGCTCTGTGTCACTCTCCTCTGCATGCATGTGTGTTGTGGTGTGTGTGTTCACATGCGATTGTCTGATCGTCTCTGGGGTGAAGTAGTAGCAGCAGCAGCCAGCTTTTATGCACTGCTATTTTGTTGCGTTGCTTTATTTCTCTTGTCAGACATGTGTTGTGCTCTTCCACCCCCGTGACTCCGGTGGCCTAGTTAACAAATTAATGTGAATCCTGTAAAAACCACAGGCTGGCTCCCCAATGGAGGCATGGCAAGAGAAAGAGGGGAGAGGGAGAGCGGAGGCATGAAGGGGTCTTATGACGGGAGGTAGAGGAGGAGGGAGGGGAGGGGAGATTTTACAGATGTGTTTTCTTCAAGTCCTCGTCTGTTGCCCTTTAAAAAACCCGTCTTTGTGTGTGTTTGTGTGAGAGTGCGTATGTGTGTCCCACCCTCATAATCTCTGTGTTTGCCTCTGGTTATCTCCCCGCTATATTGTGTGTGCAGTTCAGTGTTCAGCCTTTTCTCTGTGTATACGTGTGTATTTGTCTACTGGTCTCCAGACAGCAAATTTGTCAGTAATTTTCAATCAATTATTTGTACAGGGAGAACAATTAGTGCAGATAAAACCTGCCAGTTAATTACTGTTGCTGCATGCAGCGGCGTGTTGTGATTAAGACATACAAAATGATGTTTCTGTCATTTTGTGGTTTCAGGAGAGGCGGACCGGTTGGTTATTTGGGGAACAGGAGGATCTTAAAGGAATAGAGGAACACATTTGGAGACTGGCTCAGTGGTCAGCTTACACAGACACCAGAACAGTGGTCCCTCGTTAATCGCGGGAGTTACGTTCTAAAAATAACCCGCAATAGGCGAAATCCGCGAAGTAGTCAGCTTTATTTTTTACAATTATTAGAGATGTTTTAAGGCTGTAAAACCCCTCACTGCACACTTTATACACTTTTCTCAGACAGGCATTAACATTTTCTAACTTTTCTCTCTTGTTTAAACTCTCAAAGTTCAAACCTTCGTAGAAAAATAAGTCCAGCAAAAAAAAAAAAAAAATGCAAAATTGCACTAAAAAAATCCACGAAACTGCAAGGCCGCGAAAGGTGAACCGCGTTATAGCGAGGGACAACTGTATACCCGGTAGGCGACTAGCATTATCACAAGTTAGAGGGAAAAAATAAAAATAAAAATGGAAAAATTGCAGCAGCTCTAAAGATAATTGGCAGGTAATCTGTAATAATGAGTAGTAAAGGCTGGTAGTTTTGTGTAGACTGCTAAAAATTACATAAAATATGATGCACAAATGAGGTTCTGGTTTGAAGTACTGGGAACTACTTTTCTTGTTTCCATAGGAAGCAAATGTAGTGGGGACTGGGAAAAAAGTTTACTGCCAAAATGCTTTGCAGCGGATAAATATTTGGTTGCTAACCTGCCATAGATCCAAAAATAAAGCTATCTACATCAGCCGTGAGTTAATGCTGGTCACCTACTATCACTCAACTCATTATGCACATAAAGAGTTAGCATGCACAACTCCATCAGGGACACCTGGCTGATCTTGGAGTTTATATGTTCGTCAATAAAAAAAAGTGAGGTGACTAGCGGGCTTATCTCCCAAACACTTGACTTGTTCCTTTAAAAGGAGGCGGCTGGGTGGCCTCCCTGCTACAGACACACATGCCTAGAACATCTTTGGTTTGATCCCCGGGGAGAAAAAAGAAACAAAAAAGAATAGTTTATATTATGAAGGGACTGATGACTTCTAGGTTGTGAACTTTCTAATTTCACCTCGTTTTCACTTTTCTTTGTCGTGCGTTTCCTCTCCTCCTCCTCCCCCACCGACCCTTTTTATTTTAATTTTTTTCTCTTCGCTTCCCTCAACCCCTCTCTCCTTCGGCTGTTCCGTGAGATGGCTGTAAGTTTATGTAGGACTGAGTCCAGGATTTTCCTACCAGCTTTTTCTCATTAGGGTATTGTAGAAGACTCGGGCTTGGCTGCACAGAATGGCAAGAGGAGGAGGAGGAGGTGGCGGCGGTGGCGGGTGAAGGAGGGAGGGATGACGGGTTGAGGAGGTGTAGGGATTGGGGGGCAGATTATACATTGGCTCATACAGAGCGAAATCTCATTGGGCACCTAACTTGAGTTAGCTTTAAGTCTACTCTTACTGTAGCTGCATCTACCCAACATCTTACCTAATAACTCAGCCTCTGTCCCGTCTCCTTCACCTTTCTGGCCTCTCTTTTGCTCCTCCTCCTCCTCCTCCTCTCTGTTCCACCACCCACTTCAATCTTCCACCAGTTTCCATCAGACATATTTGCTCCTTGGCTTCCCTCATACAGCCCCTCTCTCTCTCTCTCTCTCTCTCTTTTTCACAACAAGCTACTAGAGCGAGGGCTGTCAGTTTAACATTTCCTCTCCTCTCCTTTCCCTCCTCTCTTTTCTTCTTTTTACACATCCTCTCCCTCCCGTGTTCAGAGTTCCTGTGATAATTGCGTCTCCTCCCTTTTCATTCTTTTCTTGCCTCAGACAGATTGATAAGTCGGCGAGCAACACAGTGGGGATGCCAGGTCTGACAGAAATACCCTTTTTAGGCCATGCTACTAACTAGGGACTCAGGTGGCACTGACACACACCAGACTGACCGCCTGGCCTTATCTACTACCCCCCCGCCCCCACCCACACACACACACACACACACACACACACACACACACACACACTCAAGGCACAAACATGTAAGATGTCAAATCAGCCCAGCTGTGGAATGACTGGCATTCTCTAAATCAGCCCCCACCCTCCTGCGTCCCCCACACCTCCTTCTTCTGATCTTCACATCCACCCTCCTCACGTCGCTCCTCTCTCTCTCTCTTTCTCTCTTTCTGGCTATATCTCTATCCCGATCTCTCTCTCTGTCAAGTCATCAGCGCACTAATCAGGATTTTCCCGCTGCAGGACCGAGGACACTGGCAAAGGAGGGAGGAGAAGAGGGAGGGGGAAAAAAAAAGCGAGATTTCTTATTATAGATAACAAACGAGGGATATAAATACCTCAGGGGGTGGAAAGCTTATATAAGAATCATGATATGTCCGTTGGCCTCTCAACCCGCCTGTGCGCCACTCTGTGTATGTGTGGCCTGTCCAGAGCCTCCTAGTTTTTTATCTATAGCTCCCATAGGCCCGCCGTTTCCACCCACAGCCTACACCTTAATAAATCCATCCCAGTTATGTAAATGCAATATATTACATGCCCTAATCATACAACAGCAGATTGCGTGATAGTAATTCACTCAATTAGCAGGCTAATTTTGGCCGTAAGTTGCCGTCTTGCTCCGCCCGGAGCGCACTGGTCCGCTAACATGTACAGTAAGCCTCATTTATTCCTGCTAATACAGATATTGTGCAGGCTGAGTGGAACCTAATGAACTCTACCGTCATGTCTGCACAGTGCGTTGACCACCAGAGGGGACGTGTGTGTGTGTGTGTGTGTGTCGGCGCACGTGCGCGTGTGTTTTCTGTCATTATGGACGTCCTTTGCTGCTTAATCCCCCTGCGGTGTGTGTAATTAAGAAATGCCCTCCAGGAGGAAGGAGACACCGGTTTACACAGTGTGCCTGTGTAACAATGAGCATGTGCGGTGTGTGTGTGTGTGTAAGCGCGTGTACATGTGTGTGTAAGTAGTTGGTCATCACAATTATCCATGTATGCATTATGAGTACAAGGGCGACCCGGGGATTTGCAGGCAAAGCTATAATGTGGAATATGATGTGGGTTTTGTGTGTGCGCGCATGTGTGTGTGTGTGTGTGTCTTTATCTGTTGTATATGCGGGTGCCGTTGGCATGTCTGCAGCTATTGTGTGTGTGTACGTGTGTATACATATAGTATCTGCGCGTGCTTATGTGTGTCCTACTGTAATTACTCCGCTTCACTTCATTGCCCTTTCACTGAAATCCATTTTGTTCAGGCAGTGGCGCTGACACGACAGTAGGGACACACACACACACACACACACACACACACACACACACACACACACACACTCTCGGGCGCTCTCCCCCCTCGGCGCTCGGCCCAAATCACTGTGACATTTACAGTTTCCCAGCCATTAGAGCTTAATGTCCCAGGGGTGAGTGTGTGATAGTGGCTGCTCCAGAATCAGATCATAGCAGTTTGTGAAAGTGCTGAGCCTTGGCCTGTGTGCAACACCTCCACCTGCTCTGGGATCAGCTGAGAGAGAGGGATCAACACCCGTTAAGACTGGAGATAACCAGATTTAAAAGCTGGTGTAAGGTCAGTTGATACAGGTGTAAATCTAATAGGCGAGCAAACAGAAAATGGCTGCAGAGGAGAGCCTGATGATGGATTCATCCTCATGAAGGGGCTGCACAGTGGCTGCGCTCCCATCCAGCTGTCAAGCAAATGTCAGGTGAACTTTTGAGAAGTGACAAAATAAAATGCAAAAATGCTGCTTTTCCATCAGTTTGACGCAATTAGATAGGCCTCGTAAACGCCAGATAAAACACATCCATCACAAGAATGGAAAAGACCTTTCTGATTAGTATTGTGCAAGGTGTTTTGTGTCCTTGTGTCTTGTTAATTTACCTTGATCAATAGAAACAAGCCCTCACCAACTTTGTACTACTTATTTCTCATTATTTTTCTTGTGTGTACAGACAATTTTGTGTCAGTATTATTTATGAGTAATATATTTAATAGATAATTGTCTGAGAATCTTTTATATTTTACCTGCAGCCTCTCATTCCTCCTGTGACCGTCTCCAGACGGAAACAGATGTTTCACATTTTGTTTCAAATTCCGTCACAAATGGAAAAAACTGACAGCAGACAGCAGAGTTTTGCCTTTTAAACATTGTCACTAATGTAGACCAGCCATGGATATTCATTTTCCCATTATATCCTATATCCAATATCTTCTTTCTTTCTTTCTGTTTTTTTAAGCTAAATCTCCTGCTGCTGTCAGATCATCATGCATCATTCGCTCTGCTCATAATAATCAATGAGAGAAGCTCATCCTCTGTGTTGGTAGAGAAACAGACTGAGGTCTAATACATACATACATCTCATCCAATTTCTCCATAATTGTCTCCATTTAACAATCTAATCTGGTCTCTCCCACATAGTTGCACTGATGTGATTTTCAAAAATGTATAAGAAACATGTCCCTGAGTCATGCTGTCATGATGTCCCATGAGTTCAATACAGAAGTGTTTTTTTTTTTTATTTTTAATTTTTTTACATCCCAATTATTGACCTAGATTGTATTATACATCCTGTATTTAATCCACAGTGTCTACAATACCATGGCTCAAGCTGAATAACGTTAACCAGATCAGCTGTTAGCTTTTCCATTGCGAGGCTTGCTGGTCTGTATGAAAAGTGTGTGAGCAGATTTTTTTTTAAATCTTTGGAGCATATCACTCCCTATATTAATTATTTCTCCTTATTTTTTATAGCTGGCAAGTGGCCATCGTCTAAATGGGATTATCCCAAAAAGCTGCCTAGTCACTACCTGTATCCATGATGTGTGTCTAGGTGCTCGATTCTACCATCTCGCTGCCTTTGTCTTTCTGTTTCCAGCGTTATGTGTAGAAATTGATCTGTTGGCCTTCCACATCTGTCGGCATTTAATTTAAAACAGAAACATAAGCCACTCGTTCTTTTCTCTTTACTGTTAATTTTATTACAAGGACAATGAGCTAAGTTCTTGAGGTATGCTAGGAATTTATTTAGTTTGGTGTTTATCCATGCTGGCTCATATCTTTGAAGTCCAGCAACCGGAAAAACAAAGACAAAGATGAAAATATGTGGGTGCATAAGGTCTTTAGTATGTGTTTTCAAACCAAAAATTAATCCCTGAAATAGGCAAAACTTTGAAAATATAACCTGTTGCCTTGTTGGTTTGGGGATTTGAAATGTTGGATACTGCTTTGCAGTATTGCCTCTGATCAACAGTCACACCAATTTAGTAACCGAGCTGAGGGAAAGCTGGAGAGAGACACTTTGACCTTTAATGATTTTCATCTCATAACAAAAACAGAGGAAAAAGTAATAAAAAAAACACACTGAAATCTCACCAGCTCCCACACACACACACACACACACACACTTGCAGCAATGGAAATCTCGCTTTCCCACACGGATACAATTGATATCTGAATGCAAACAGTTAGACCCCCGGTCTTCCGTTGTACATATTGCATTCTGCAGCTTGCAAACATTCATAAATGTTACAATATCATTTCTGAGAGAAAAATGCATGCACTCCACCCATGGGTGCAAAGAGACCATCCCACATGCAGAGAGAGAGAGAGGGGGAGAGAGCTGCTTTCCATCTTCATTAATATTTTCTCTTAGTCACTACTTCATCATTCTTCCTCTTCCCTCGTTTCCCCTCTCTCTCTCCTCTATGTGTGTGTGTGTGTGTGTGTGTATGTGTGTGTTTCTAATCTGTGCATTCTGTAGTGTGCCAGTCCTTCAGATCTGGTATTTATTATAAACTTCACATACTTCTATAGGCCGACACAGCACAGCATAGCTTGGCCTAATATACAAGCACATGGGGGGGGATCTCACTATTGTGTGTGTGTGGCTGTGTGTGTGTGTGTGTGTGTGTGTTTTGCAATCTGTAACTGTATACAGTTTGCAGATGTAGACTCAGAGGGAAACCCTGTCTGGTCCCTGGGGAGGTGTGTGTGTGTATGTGTGTATGTGTGAGTGAGCATGTGTGTGTGTGTGTGTGTGTGTGTGTGTGTGTGTGTGTGTGTGTGTGTGAGTGAGTGAGTATGTGTGTGTGTATGGCAGTAAGTGGGAGGGTTGGAATGTGTACTGAATGTATATGCTTGTGTGTACAATGTGTAACTCAGTGTGTGTGTGTGTGTGTGTGTGTGTGTGTGTTTACCTGTATTTATGCATTGTTTGGTTTTTGGTTCTTGCCTAGTTTGTGTTTATGTGTGTGTGTGTGTGTGCATGTATACCTGTTTTTTTTTTTTCATTGTACGGCTGTCAGGACTGTGTGGTTCATATTGTATGTGTGTGTGACACTGTGTATTTTTCTTTCTGATACACACACACACACACACACGCACACACACACACTGCAGTGAGGGGAGCCTCGGCGCTCGTGGTTTCGGTGTCCCTCGTTAACATGCTCTGTTCAGGATTTCCTACAAGATGTGGCTACAAAACAAGTTCCAGACTCCTCTGTCTCTCTCTCCCTCTCTCTCTCTCTGCTTTTTCTTTCCTTCCTCTTTTTCTTTTTGTCCTTTCAGAGAGAGAGAGAGAGACACTGAGAGGGAGTGAGAAGGGGAAAGAGAGAGGGAGAAGTCTGCTTCTAATTTACAGAGCTGCCTGGCTGTCCTCCTCTGGGTCCTAGCTCCCCTCTGTGTCGAGGCGGCCCGCCAAGTGCCTCTTTAAGAAAAACACAAATTAAATTCATAAATAAAACCGTGTGCCGTTGGCTCGCAGGGGAGCGCTGGTTGTTTGCCTCCGTCCCTCTTGTGTGCTTGTGTGTTCTACAAAGGCTGGTTTCTTGTTTGTCTCTCTTGATAGTGCAGTTGGGTCTGTTTTGGCCACCATGTGAGACTGGGATCTAGTTATTTGTTGAGGTGTCCCAGTGTTTGTCATTCTGCGCGGTAGATCTTGCTGATGTGTGTTAGCGTGCGTGCTCAGGCAGGCTAGCATCTCAAAAGGCATTTGGGAGGAAATTAATGGCTGCAGGTCATTAAAGGTGCCATGCGCAGCGTTGTTAAACATGCACATATCACTGTCAAATAAATTGTGATACCTTGGTGTGATTTGCTTTAAACAAATGAGACCGTGGTGAAGCTGGTCAGTAGATCACATGTAGATCACATTTCTGGACATAAAGAACACCCGCCGATCAAAGCTATTTGTCTTCGGGTTTACTAAAGATGATCACGCTGGAATCATTTTTCCATTGTCTGTATTGAGCAATATTACTTGTATCATTTTGCAGTAAAATGAGCCCTTCCAATGTGAGACTTATCATTGTCGATTATTGTTATTGTCTGGTTTTAGCTTTCTAAATTTCTGAAATTCTCTGAAACGGTGCATTCTGCAGATAAAAGCAAAACTTTCAGGCCATGAATCATTTTGGACAAAGTTTACTTTGTAGCTGAGATTTCTCAGCTTCACCTCATTTTTGAATTCAAGCTCAGAGGAAAATTAACCTGACAGGAGCCTTGTTAGATTAAAATATGTCCATCATTTACATCAAAGAATAGATTTATTTTTCTTTACTTTTGGTTTCTGCGAGCAATCTGCGATGAGCAAAGGGAGGGGAGTTTGTGCTTTCAACACCCTCTAGTGGTCAGAAAATCACTTGGTTCAGCATTAAACTTTGTTTTTCTGTGGAGGAAATGGCACACTCTTCCAGTATATCAAATTTTACAGTAAATCTGACTGGAACAGTTAGCACTGACATGGTAATTTGCCACCAAGTCAGTGGTTAATGAATGTGTAATGATGATGCTAAAATTACAATCATGGCACCTTTAACATTGCACATCGTAGAAAAGTCTTGTCCGTGTGTTCCGCTAAATGGAGTCCCTAGTTTGGATCAGTAAAGCAGATTGGAGCTGTTTGGTTCCAGCTACTGGTTTGTCTTTTTGGGGGTTGAAGTCACTTGAACAACACTGAGCAGGCAAACACACACACACACACACACACACACACACACACACACACACTGTGCATGCAAAAACTCCTTTTTTTCTGTCTTTATCTCCCAACATGCTGCATTTTAATTGAATTTTTGATGAACCCACTTCAAAACAAGCCCCAGAAATGAGCCGACAGGGGACCGTGTTTAACAGCGCTCAGAGAAAAAAAAAGGATATACAGCATAAAGACAGGAAATTATCACACAATGCAAGCAACCAAGCAGAAACACACTTAGATGAGTTTTGCTGTCTCATTTACAGAGGGAGATTTGGGTTTTAGTTAAATGGTGTGAAGCACAAGAGAAACACAGGTTGGGCCAAGCTGCACGACTTTTTTTCCCCCCTGGTCTATAATCATTTTCTCCTTTGTGTCTTTTCCTTTTCAGTATCTAGGGCACACCTTTGCCTCAGATGTATGGCTCTTATCTGTACTCTTTACCAGGCTCTCAGGGTGTTTTCATTGATCACACTCTCATTACTTTATCTGCCTCGCTCCCCCTCATTTGCTCACCCGTTGTTTCAGTTGCTGCTGCCGGAGACGAATTGCTTTAATTGAAATTTCAGAGAGAGATTGAGGGAGTTTGACAAAATCAGTCATGCAGGGAATATCTTTTGCTCAGGGTTTTTTTTTTCTTTTCTTTTCAGTCCCATCTGTACAAAAAGTAGGTTTTGGCAATTTTTTATCTCTTGAGAAAAAGTATCGGGGCGGTAATAAAAGAAGAGATGACCTGAGAGGAGGGCGAGGAGGCACTGGCAAGAGAGGCAGAACAGTTTATATGAACATAATATTTCTGTTGTTTCTTCTCTGGGAGTGGAAGTGATTTCTGATAGGCTGCTTTGGCTCATTGGAACAACTCCTTGCTGTGTTTGGGAAGTTGCACAGTTTATCTCCCAGCTTTCAGGGAGGCTTCGAGCTTCATGCCCTGGATTAGACAGAGGCCTTGCTGGGATCGTGTTCAGGGATTGTCTGTATTTGCAAAGATAGTATCAACACCACCAGACTGTGAGCATCTGGGTCTGGGTGTGTGTGTGTTTGCATTATTGAGGACCTCAGCTCCTCTAAGGCAGGTCTAATTTGACATCTTACACACACGCCCCTTGAGGGTTCATTGTTTGTGTACGTGTGACAACCCAGTTGTTAAGCTTAAAGGTATCATCTTTGACTTCTGCCCCTGATCTGAGCCACCTGCCAATCCTGGGCTGAATATGATACTTTGACCTCAACACAGTGACCTTTGACCCTCCCACCCTGCAGGTCTGAAGTGGAGCAGTAGGCCAGCTGGTTGAAGTGAGGGCAGGTCAGGTGCAGGACAGGTGGCTAGAGTTGCATGTGTATCTGATCAGTTTTTGTCTCGGTGGGTCACAGTCATACAAAATTGATGAGAATTTCAGTGCATTTTTATTGTACAAATGCAGAACCTGCACTCATATTGCATTATGTTTATACTACAGGATATAGGGAAGGATGGTAGCTTTCTCAAAATGGTATGGTTTTCAGACAGTGGTCCAGAGTTTCGCAGAGGGGGCTGATATAGCACAGGGTGATATGGTACAGGGTGACCAGATGTCCCCAATTTCATGGTGCAGTCTCATAATTTCATGCTTTGTTCCCAGTTGGAGCTGTCCTGGGAAATGCCCCCTTTCTTAAGATGGCACTTGTATTACCAGGGGACATCTTGTGATTTGTAGTTTTTATCTCAAGACCACAAGAACTCTATCCTGCTTGTAAATTAGGGGGACATCACTTAAAGAGCTTGTGTTATGGGAAGGATAACGTCTTCCTCTTTGTTTGTAACTGGCCACAAAAGTGGAAGACAGATCCTAATGTTTGCAGACTTGGAACAAGTTCAGCTCAGATCTGTGACGCTGGGTCGACGTCAGACAAATTCACTTGATTTTGTTAAACAACAATGAGAGACAGGCGATTTGACAAATGAACAAAAAGTTACAGGAACACCAGCAAAAAAAAAAAAAAAAAAATAGAGTAAGATAAACTAGAAAAATTGCGAAAAAAAGAGAAAAACTAGAAAAAAATTGTAAAAATGACAAGAAAATTTAGAGTTATTGAAATAATTTATTTAAATGTCAGGTCAGTGATGCAGGATCAACCTCAGAATTCTTGTGTTTAGATGTGAAAAGCTTTCAAAAACATTTATGGGCACATATAATTTGTGTCAGATTCTGGAATATGTTTATTGTGTTTAATAGTTGTGATCAAATCACAATTTGCTCTCAACAATCTGGTCATTTTAATATAGTAGTCCAGTTCCCTTACCTTAATCCACTAGAAATTATCATAATTATAATATTTTTTTTTTAAGATTGACTGTTGCAGGCATAAGTTTTACTCTCACTGCGATTGTCTTCTCACATACAGACATTTACACAATTCATCACCAGAAGTCTTTCAATATTGTCACTGAAAACCCCGTAACTCCAATTATGGTGATTTTCTGGTTTTGACTTTGAAGGATTACCTGCTCATTTCTAGGTTTACAAAGATGTACAACGCGTGGATTTATGAAACCTTTTCATCAGTTAAACTGAAAAATACAGAGTCAAAAACGATGAGCAACAATGAGGTGGTTCCCTGAGGTGAAATCATCAAACTGGCGTCCAGGGACTAATGTGCATCTGTTTGAGTGACTGTGATCTACTGTGTAAGTAGATTCAAGATTGTGTTTAAGTGTAATAAGCCAAAGGATGGACAACTGGAGCTGCAGCTTGAAGATTAGAGGGATAAGAACAGCGATATTTTTCTTTGTCTTGCTAAGACAGATTCCTATTCGACTTCAGTAACGTATCAAGAGTCGGATCGCGTCCTGTTATGCGCATTTCCCCTCGACGTCGCCACACAAGCGCTTACACAAACTGCATCTCGGACACTGATGTAGCACACCAGTTAGGCGGCTGCGTGTCATTGGAGATTGGGCCTCGGTGTCATCCTTTAGCCATAATGAGCCGCTACACTGATGAGCAAGACTGAGACGTCTGGGCACTACAAGCACACTTATAAATCAGCCAGCACCCTGAATTATTCAGTACATCCTAACCCCAAGGAGATGGAGAGCGAAAGAGAGAGCGAGAGAGAGAGGGGGAAGAGGGAAGATGGGGAAAAAGATATGGAGTTAAGCAGCAGGGAAGGAGGAGAATAGTTAGGGGATGGAAGAGTGTGGAGAAAGTGTTGCAAGGGTGAGGAGAAGATGAAGAAGGGAGATGGTGAGAGGGAGGGGAGAGGGCATATTGGTTTTCTCAGCACGGTTGGGAGAGGGGATTTTAAATTCAGTGGTGCTTTTTGAAGCATAATAACCTTCCTGTGCTGTTTGCTTTGTGCTCTTTGGTATCTCCAGGCCTGCAGCTATTGCCATAGCACTTCTACATGGTTAGAGACGTGATGTGTGCTGTTGAATTACAGGTGACCGCCTGCCTTCGGTTCCGTCCGCAACCCCTGAGCCTTTGAACTGACTTTCGCCGACATGCCCGACACCAGCTGCTCTCCAGTTATACACACTCCCTGCTTCCCTTCATCCCTCCATCCATCACTTTCCCCCCGCACTCTATTTTTGATCCTCTATCAATCCCCTCTTTCCGGACACTTTTATTTTCCTCGTCCTCTCTTTCCCCTCCTCTCTTTTGTACTCGGTAGCTTTTTTCCATCTTGCTGGTATGTTACCTTCCCTTGTCAGCCAGGGTTGCTATGGTGATGTGTGTTTTTCTTTTTTTTTTCTTATATAGCAGGAGCTTCCTCCAATGTTTTTTTTTTTTTGCGCCCCTTCTCACTCCTTTTTGCCTTTGTTTCTGCCTGGTTGTTTTCTACGCAGCGGATGCAGCCATTGTTTTGCCCTGGAGGGAGAAGGGCTGAGGTGTTTAGCTGCCGCATGTGTTTATTAACTGTCTCTTTCTTTGAAAAAAAAAAAAACCCTGAGGGTGGGTTTGGTGTGGTGTAGGACTGACAGGTATCTCTCTCGCTTTCTTTTGCTGATGTAGCCTCCCAACACTCCCTTACTTTTCGATTATCCCTCGTTTTCTCCTTCTCTTCGCCTTGAAGTCCTTTCCTTCCCTCTCTCCCCCTCCTCCATTGTTGTCTTTATTCTCTCTGTCTCCGCATATTTCCTCACCCACCTTCGCCTCCTCCTCTCCCCTCGTCTTCTTCAACTCATCTCATCTGTCCACCCACCTCACGTCGGCTTTCTCTCTGCGTCTGGCTCCATGAAGTGTGTCTGTGTGCGTGTGCATGAAGCTCACTGGAGTGTGTGCACCGCGGTCTCACACTCGGTGCAGTGTGTGAAGCTATCCATGTTTCTGTCAGGGAGTTGTGGGCGCAGCACGCCACCGTGCAAGGAGGCGAGGGGGGGCGACAGCGAGGGAACAAGGGGAAAGCGGCTCGAGCGAGCAAAAATGCTTCAGAAAAAACGAGGGAAGCCCCATCTATGGAGAGACGAGGGGAATAAAGGTTCGGCACCACAAAGCCAAAATGAACTGATGTGAGTTGAGTTGTAAAGCGATAAGATTAAGATGAGGCTTAATTACTCTCACGGGGGGAATTGGGTTGATGCAACAGCAAAATTAATAGCAGATGGCAGGTGGAAAACAGAAAAAAAAAATATATGAGCATATTAGAAAATAAAAGATAAGCAGTGAAACAAGTTAAAAGCAATTCTAGTGCTTTATAAACACATGCAGACAACAGTTCCAAAACATCATAGACATTATAAAGTGAGTGAGTGGGATGTAACGGTGTTGTTACTTGAACGTGTAGATTATGAAAGTTTGAACCATCAAAATCAAAGACTGCAGATCTGCGATTTGAGAATTTACAGCAGTATACATGATGTGCGGATATGCACCAGATTAATAAGAAAACTACAAAAGGTTTTAAGCCTTAGATATGTAAGTGGGTCAAAATTACCTGTGTGTGTTTTTTTTTTTTTTTTTTTTTTTTTTGCCGATATCTTTGCAATAAAAATGTTTTATCTTTTCATGTTCCAGGTGTTCTGCAGAAATCTTGTTCTTGAAAGTGTCCCATTCAAATTTTTTTACTTGCTTTTTGTACTTTTTTAAGAAAATAGATGTTTTGTATTACAAGCCCAAGTAGGTCAAAAATGACCCACATGCATTCCCAATGGAATCTCACAAGAGCGTTTGATCCTTATTAAGCATATAGCCTGTTTGTTTTTGGGCACACTTCAAATATCAGCAGAGTCACCACTTATCACACTATTTTACAGATTGTTTAATGTCATATTATATTATATCTTATCATATCAATATCATCAATATTTTTTATATCTTTTTTTTCTGCTGGAATTCTTTCATGACACTAAATTGAAAACAAGTGCATAACATTGCACAGGGTGTGTATGTTTTTTTTTTTTTTTTTTTTTTTTAAATCATCAAATCAGCCTTTCTGGGTACCATGCAGCTTTTTTTATTTATTTATTTATTTATTTATTATTATTTTTTTTAATCATCAAATCAGCCTTTCTAGGTACCATGCAGCTAAGTTACCTTGTTAGTAATAGTAATAGTAGTGGCTTTATTTGTCTGGTATTATTCAAAGCAGCTTGCGAACATTATTATAAGCTGGGTGGGTGTTTTGTAGACAGAACAGAGCAGAGCAAGAGAGAGCTACATGCCTAGGCTACTGTAGGACATTGCCTTTAGATTTTTGCACGGCCACTAAACTGCAGCCTAAGTGCATAATTTGTTTGGAAGCCCACTCGTGGAAGAGTGTAGGTTCCAATCACCTATGCATCTAAGGCTTAAAGGCATGAGGAAAGCGTCGTGGTGTGACGAAACACACATAACAGACCTACAAGCGGAGATGCTGACCAGGCCGGTGCTGCCACCTGACCTGCAGCAGAGGAGTAAAAAAGCTTTTTAAGTGGCAACCTGAAGACAAGAGGAAACCTAGACAGGAAGAGAGACATAAAAATCAGTCTGCTGTCTCATCCATCATTAGGGTGTCAAGAGATACTTACACCAGAGAAAAGAGCTTGTGTCAAGTAGGCGTGTGGTAATACTGATACTGGGATTGGATTTCAGGACAATGTCTGGCAAAAACAAAAGATACATGCACTGTAGAATTTGAAGCTTTTTCCAGAAGGATGCCAGATTTATTTTATGCTCTGTTCAATGCGAGTAAAGGATTGTTGTGCAACCCCAAATTGTCCCATGCTTGTGTTACCACTGATTTTAGGATTCATTTTGCATTTGTTCCTATACATTTAGTGCTAATTTTAGCCTTTGGAACAGTGAGAAATTGGTATTGGTTTGCTCGGGGTTTCAGGCATGCAGTTAAGAGGGAAAAAGTGGAAAAAAAGGAATGAATGAATGAAAATAAATGAAAGCAGAGATGGAGGAAAGCTGTTAGCGTGACCTATGGAGATGAGGGGAGTCTGACACACAGACAAAAGAAGAGGAAGAAGGAGAGGAAGTGAGGTGGGAAAGATTAAGATGACGGAGTAGAGGGAACGCAAAAAGGAAAGATAAACTGATGGAGTGAAAGAGCACCTGTGTGTGTGTGTGTGAACGTGTGTGTGTGTGTGTTTGTGTGTGTGTGTGGTGAGTCACCTGTCTGGCGGTGACATGGCTAAATGGATCTTGCACAGTAGGTGCTGCGAGGCTCGACCCGGTAATGACTAGCAATCATACCGAGGTAGTCATACCACGTAAACACACTCGCACAGCACACACACACACACACACACACACACACACACACACACACACACATATCTGACAGCTACTACTGTTGCGGTGTGTTTTAGTGATGTTGTCAGCATTCAGTAAGTCCTATACAGCATGCTAAAATGTGAGTTGCTGTATTTTCACAAAACATTTTGTCAAATTCACTGAACACCCTGAATTGAAGAGTGTATGTGTGTGTGTGTGTGTGTGTGTGTGTGTGTGTGTGTGTGTCTGTCTGCATCACATGTTTGAACGGCGTGTGTCGACGTACTTGGAAGGTAAAGACGCAGATGAGAAATGCTCCTCAGAGCCCAGACAGTCTTTATTTTTCAGACCCTGCATGATATTTTTCCCCTCGCTATATTTATCTCAGCTACAGCTCGGCTATGCAGACAGCTGAACAACATGAAAGCCCTTTGCCCATCAGACACACACATGCACGCGCCCACGCAAGCACGTGTCCACACACACACACACACACACACTCCGATGTGTCAGCTTGCCTTAATAACGATTTTGATCAAAGGCTTGTATTTCCCTTTCCTTGCAAACGCACAAACAGATAGATTGTGAGTGTTAAGTGTAAGAATATGGCAGGTGTATGGAAAGTGTGTATCAATCTATTCCCTGAGGTGGTGTTGGTTGTATGTGTGTGTGTGCGTGTGTCTGTGTGTGTGTGTGCGTTTGCTATTGGAGCCCATTCAGCAACACTAAAGGCCTTTCACCCCCTCAGAGGCCTGAGTCAGCAACATCACTGTCAATGAGGTTGAAGAATATTAGAGCATGAGTGTGGGCGGTAAGGTGTGTGTGTGTGTGTGTGTAAGATGGTGGGGGAGACCTTGTTTCATGAAATGTGCATCGTTGTCATGCGAATACAGCACTGATGGAAGTACATGTTCAGGTGGGTTGGGGTGCAATTTTCTCTCTCATTGTGCATGTGTGTGTGTAGGAGTGTTTGTGTGTGTGTGTCGGAGATTTTCTTCTTTTGTTCCCGTATCAGTGATTGGGCTTGTTACTTGCACAGCTTATTCCACCTCCCACAGACACACACACACACACACACACACACATTCACATTCACATCATCATCACAGCAGCAACAGACGCAGCAGCATCTGTTTTGGCATAAATCTTGCTTCATGAGCGACAGACAAAGAGGAAGGAGATGCCGAGATGGATGGGGAAGAGCTTTGTGTTAAATGGACGGTTACACAGTGATTTTAAAGAATTATTCCCTCAGCCAAATGCAACCCGACTGCCGTTTTACACTCACATCCCATTTCCGGCTTGAGGCTTAGAAACCCCAGCAGATTAGCAACACACCATCTGAATATGCAGCATTCATTAGCATTTTCCGATGGTGGAATATTTAAGAGGAAGTGCATGCTTGTGTGCGTGCGCGCGTGCGTGTTTGTATATGAGTGTGCGAGTGCAGGCAGAGTTCAACCTACGTTTTCCTTATATGATAATTACAGCCTTACATAAGAGGAAATCCAAGAACTTGCCTGTTTTTGTCATTTTATTACAGCTAGTGCAATTTCCCTTCAGCTGTGGTCTAACAGTGAATGCTTCATTATTGGATAATGCAATGTAACACTTCTGTGTTATATCAATGGAACGATTTTCAGGTCAGTTAAGAATGGGGCAACAAAGCTTCCTGATAAAGCAACGATAACAATAATATTAATGAAAATAAGCTCTATTTGTCTTTTTCCTGCTTTTCCTGCAAAGAATGCAGGGAATGCAATCAAGTGCTTTACAGTTAATAATAAGAGGCAAAATTAATAATTTAGAGGTTAATAAATTAAGACAAATTTAAGTCACAAAGTTAAAAAGGTAATCAAAATGAATGAGACAAAGCATGCTGATTAAAAAAAATAATAATAAAATAAAAAATAAAGCAAAAATAAAATAATGACCAGCAGGACAATGGCGCTGTCCAATTTGAAGCTCGGCAATGTATAGCGATTTTACAGTAAGGGTGTGTTTGTGTGTGTGTGTGTGTGTGAGTGTGTGTGTGAGTGTGTCTGTGATGGATTGCCTTTGTGAGGGAATGCAATCATTTACTGCCCCTGAAGATGTGACACACCCCCACTGTCCCACTGACAAAGTGGCAGGGACTATTCTATATGGATGAGTAACTATGTAGTCAATTCAGCTCTTGTGCCTGTGTGAGAGCGTGCGTGTGCAAGGGAGCCCGTGTGTGTGTGTGCTGCCTGATGCGTGCATGGGTGAGTATGTGTTTAGACTATGCATGCCTCGCCTTTACACCTTTCCTCTCGTAATGACGGAGTGTGTCGGTGAGGTGGGTTTGCTTTGCTAAGTATACCTGAGGGAGCGCTGCATCGTGCAGCCTCGCTTTGTCATGGCTGACATGCTACTATATGTGCTGGCAGAGGGAGAGAGAGAGAGAGAGAGAGAGAGAGAGAGAGAGAGAGAGAGAGAGAGAGAGAGAGAGAGAGAGAGAGAGAGAGAGAGAGAGAGAGAGAGAGAGAGAGAGAGAGAGAGAGAGAGAGAGAGAGAGAGAGAGAGAGAGAGAGATGAAGTAAGACTAAGGGACGGCCTCGGTCAACCCCAACACACTTTCCCAGCTCAGCATTCAGCGCTACTGCCGAGACACAGTCATCCATCAATGACACGCATGCACATACACAAGCATGGAGGCTTGCAGTGTGGAAGTGCATACATGGACACAAAGCACACACATTTGAAAGTATGATAAAAGCTCATGCATGTAAAAACACGACCACATCATTCTTCGCTTTTTCATTTGTTCAGTTTATGTTCAGAGCAATAAGCATCAATAAATAACAAGTTCACAGAAGAGGCATGCAGGCAGGTGGGATGGAGTATTATCATTTTTTCATGATACCAATTGAAGATAAACCACCCAAAACTCACTTTAGTCACCTTTTTTTTTTCATTTACATAATGGAGTTCATCAAACTTTTGAGGATAACGTAAATCTTTATGATTCCATTTCATAATGTAAATCATAGTAAGTGGTATCAAGCTGATTTAAGTAAGAATGTTAAAGGATAATCTCACCCAAAAGATATTTTTGTCATTAGCTGGATGCAGTCTGTCCATCTGGATAGTGTCTGTGTGATTTGGTGAGGTCTGTTGCAGACAGCGGGGCTGGGTGGGTATTCTTACATGTGAAAAACTCAACGGCAACAGGTCTTTCCAAAAACAGGGACGCGGATGCCTCAGTGGTGATGAATTTCAGCAGGAACTATTTCCTGCTGCACCACACCAGCAAACTGTATCTGCCCTCAAGGAGTATGAATTTGCGGCAGAGAGATACAAGTTCATACGTCTTTGGGGACGCTAGATACAGTTTGCCAGTGTTCTTTGGCAGGAAATGGTTCCCGGCAACACTCTTATAAATTTTTTGACTGTTCAAACTCTGCAAACGAATACCCATCCAGTCCCACTGCAGACAGATTGGAAAGTTCACCAAATCACACAGAAACTATCTGGATGGATGGACTGCATTAGGGGAAAGTGTTTTATTTTGGGTGAAGTGTGCATTTAAGAGAAAAATAAAGAATCAGGGCTTTTCTGAAAGCATATCTGTTTGTTGAGAAGACTGGTGGTTAATTGCCCAATGAATCATGATCACTAATTGGAAGTCAGTTTACCCAGCTGTTCATTTATCACCACATGAAGTGAAAGGCAGAGGCAAAGGAGTGGGAAGGCAAAGGGAAGAGAGGAGGGGAGTTGAAGTAAAGGTAAAAGAGAAGAAGAAGGTGTGATAGTTACCGCTGGTAGCCCACCGCTGGCCTATGTCGAACAATAAAAGCCGATTCATGTCTACATTCCTCAGCTGGTTGTAAAATCTGCTTTAAAGTAGGATTCTGCCATTCTCTTTCCCCACATAGGCCTCTTCTTCTTCTTCTCCACTCTCTTCTCTCCTCTGCGAGACTTGATCCGATCAGATCATGTTCCGCTATCGGACGTCTGAGTCTAGAACATTTCTCTGATAACGCACAACCGCGCGTTCATGTCTTCCTCTTTGTGTGCGTGCGCGCCTATTGCTTTCACGCACACACGTCAAGGCAACCTCAGACTCTGCAGTTGTGATATGTGAAGTCAGGAAAGAAAGATCGTTGTCCAAAATAAGAGACATTGAACAGTTTCTGGCTGCGGCGCAACAATAACAAGTCATTTTGGTGTTTCCTTGGCCGGAGGGAAAAACAAAGCAGAAGGGATCTAATCAGCCTCATTTCAGCTTCATTCATGGCCGGGACTCCGACTCGTTTAACATTCCTCGCCTCTCCGCTGGCTCCCATCATGGCGCTGGCTGCCGCTTCATAATCTGATAAAAAGTGGCTATTAGAGTCATATTGCTCCATAGGTTTACGACTATGTGAGGTTTGGGATGGGAGGCTTTGTGCAGTATGGTTTATGCAGGTGGCTTGTTTACGGTACACCGAGAGCCATGAAATGCTTGCATGTTTGCTTTGCATATACATGGCTGTCGAAACATGAGTATATATATATGCATGATAGCCACTGGCCCAACGTAACAATACTGGCATTTGCTGTAGGCTGCAGCTAGTAAACAAGTGAAACCTTGCAGGGTAAAAGAAGAAAAGCAGCATTTGCATGGCTTCTCATTTTGGGGTGTTTTCCATCTTTGGAAGGCGATGGTTGCTTTCCTTTCCCCTCTGAGCATCTGTTTCTTTGTCCTTTGACTCCGTTTATCCACGCACATGTATTTTATTTCATCTCTGCTTCTAAAACTTGATGATCTCCACATGGGTGTGATTTATTGACCCTCGATGTTTTGGATGTAGACTATATGAAATGCACGGTGTCGGTGTGTGATATCGTCAGATGCTGTTTCCATATCTTGGCCGTTGCTGTATCCTGTGCCTGGATACACTTCCTGGTTTGCGGGGAGAGGCTGTGCTTTGTCTGAGTGTAGCTCTGCCTTGGATCACTATGGTTTTATTATGAGAGGAAAGCACGGTGTACCCTGTGTGTGTGTGTGTGTGTGTGTGTGTGTGTGTCTCCCTTTCTCTTTCTCCCCTATGACCAGCCTTAAATTACTGTCAGACAACACTCTCATCCTCCCCCTACCTCCAACCCTTCCTCAATTTAGTCTTTCGGCTCATTTTCTGCATTTCCCCTTGACCACGCTCAGTCCTTTCCTTTCATTCAACGCTCCCTCCTTCCCCTTCATCACTTCTCTCTCTCCCTATATTTTTTCCTCCTCTTTCTCCTTCCCTCTTACTCTGTGGTTCCTTAGCTGTGCAGGAATTTCTCCACAGCTCCAGTCCACTAATCAATTCCCTCCTGAGTCAGTCATCTCTACACTGACTCTGCCCTCTCTCTCTCTCTCTCTCTCTCTCCTCCATCTATTTGATGTGCTCCATTTTCCCATTTTTACAGAGCTCTGTAACAGATCCCAAGCCTCTCACCTCAGCTATTTTCTTCTTCATGCCTTCTCCTCTCGCTCCATCTCCCATATTCTCCCTCCTGCTATCTCTCTCATTTTCTCTCATTATGTCAACGTTATCTGGCAATTTGTTCCCTCCCTAACCTCCCACTCTCTCCTCCTCCTCCTCCTCCTCTTCATGTCCCCTCTCTGCCTCCCTCCTCCTCTGTCCTTTGCCTCTGTCTTTCACACTGCTATGGGAACTAGTGGGAGGCTGTGGTGGCCCATCATGAGTTATAGTTTGTTTTGATGTGCTGGTATAGATAGGAGTAGAGACTGGGGACTAGGGCACTCTGAGGGAGAGGAGAGGAGAGCAGAGGATTGTGAGTGATGGCTCACTTCACAACGGCTGGTCTCGCTTACCCAGACGACCCGCAGAAGCATGGGTCTGAATGAATTAAAGCTGAGCAGACCTCCAGAGAAACTCTCTCTTCGTGGAGGGACGCAGGAGGAGGAGGAGGAGACAGTGCCCTGTGTTGGGGAGACAGGGGAAAACCCCAGAAAAGGTCCCAGAGTGGCGTGAGAACCATGTTAAAGCTACAGATGGCAGTCTGCAAGGATTATGCATAGAAGGCAAAAATGCAGATGACTGAATGAGCGAAATAGGTTTTGTTACAGAGCTTTCGAGGGACAGGGAGATAATATCTGCCACTACAATAAAAAAAAATCTCCATCTTAACAAGTCATTTGCACTAATATTCAGTGTTAAAATCGTGTTTGTCTTTAAATGAGGTATAAAATTTGCCAGTGGGATGAGATAATCCCACTTGTCTCCAACACTAATCAGCTTGTTTCCAGAATTTTTGTGAATCAAGTGTCAGCTTCTTGATGCCAGTAGGCTGATCTGCCTTATTCTGCCTGGTTGCAACGAGGATTAGAAACGAGTGGAATCATTGCATCCTGCGGGCCGATGAATTTCTTGTTAAAACTGCTATTTTTTTTTTACATTGTCTTTATTTTGCAGTTACATTGTAGCGTGGATTTAAAGATCAAAAGATGAATTTGAGCCCAAAGATCAGAGTTTTTAGCTTTTGATTGTTGAAACAACAAAGGAGTTACTGTGAAGAAAAAAAAAAAAAAAAAAAGATCTAGTGTAGCTTTGGTTTGTGGGCTTGCAGCAGCATATTGCACCAGAATAGGCCACAATTGCAGCTTGTACTAAATCCAATTGTAAAGTTTTTGCACAGCTTGGCCCTCACGAGGGGATAGTTGGAGAGTTTGGTAAAGTGGTGTACACTTGTCTCATATTTTTTTGACTCCTCTCTCCCCCTCGCCCACTTCTCTTCATCTATATTCCCTTCCCCCTGGGACTTGGGCTGGTATGTGACCCCTCTCTCTACCAACCTCTCTCTCCCTCTCCCGCTTTTTCCCTCCATCACTACTGCGACTTCTCTTGTGTCCTTTTTCTCCATATTGCAGGGATTTGCGCCATCTCTCATGATCAAAGTGGAAGCGCTAAGTTTAGTCTCATTCACATCCTAAGAGGGTCAGTCCAATTACATCCACTTTTTCTTTCATCTCTGGATCCTCCTTCCTCCTGCCCCACTCCTGTGTCTGGCTTTTTTTTGGCTCTGTCACACTGCCATTTGTTGCTAAATGTAGATTTTGGTACCTCGGTCGCTGTCACAGTCCTTTCTTTATCTCTTAACTTTTTTCTCCCGCTCTTGTTCAGTCGCTGTTTCTCTGTCCAGCCGGTCAGCTGAGTAAACAGAGCTGGTTTATCTGGTTTTCTGACGTCAGACAGCCGTCCCATAACCTCCATCATCTGCCTCTGAGGTCACAGGTCATTATTTCTGGTTCCCCTGGAGACCTCTGTGAAGGGACCAGTGAGATCAGCCCGACGGGAACAGCCCTCGCCCATGCAAAACAAAACACCCAACTTGCCCAAAGCCCTGTCGAAAATAAAATTAAGTTAAATTAAATATTTTTTTTTATAAAGTTAGAGCATGGAGGTGCCAAGAAAGTCTCCATTATTGCCCTAACATTTTGAAATGAGCACAAAAATTTGAAACTAAAATCAATATGGAGGAAAGGGCCAATAGAGCCACATCAGTCAGAGGGCTGTCAGCGTGTAGCTTTGGTGCTGACAGAGAAATCTATGATCCAGTATGACTTGATAAATGAAAGGTGATTAACCCTGTCATGGCCGATGAGAGAGAAGATGGACATTTCTGGGCATAGTTAGAAACATAAGTGATTCCTCTTCGCTTTATAACCCAGACAATGCACAGAGAAAAATGCATTTCTTAGCCCTGTAACTGGAAATGCCGCTTTATGTTTAGATTCAGAATGAAAGGGGATTTTGAGAGCCTTTTGCTTCATTCGTTTGACGGGGTGGGACTTAACGTGAAGAGGCAGCTTTCAAAAGTGTAAAGTAATGTGTGATCAGATACGGAGAGAAAAGCATTTTAATTTGATGTTAGTGGTGCGATTGTTCAATTAGATGTTGGTTTTAATGGTTTTTGTTCACATCTGGTCCCTCTTAATGTTAATCTCACTGTTTACCAGGATATAGAAAGAATGGGATTTTGATATTTAAAAAAAAAAACTTGCAAATTTAATAAATTCTTTGAAAATGAAAAAGTCCTCTTTCATAAAGCAATGTATAACAGTGTGAGTAATTGTAGTTATATGTAATACATAAGTTGTACATAAGCTTTATGTCCAAACAAAAACCCGTTGTTTTAAATGGAAGTGGACACTGTATTTCATTCCAAAGCATTCACAGGGTTCTTGCTCGTGTCATGACCTTTGACCTGGTCGCTGGCATCTTGCCGTCCGACAGCTGGTCGAGTGTGAGGCAGGGGGTTTGTGGAAAACAGCATCGAGTCGAGTCGGGCCTCTCTGCATGAGCGAAGGTTAAAGCGGTCAGATGCGGCGGAGGTGTGTGTTGTGGTGTTGTGTCTCGTCTCAGCACTGTCTCGTGTCCCTCGGCTGCTGCTCTTTATCTCCTCCTAATCGCCACCGCTTCAAATCCAGTCCTTCATCCCCAGACACAAGACACTGACTCGCCCTGGGGGGAGCTAAAGCAGGCCTGATAACACACGCACACACACACACACACATGCCGCTAACACACTTCTGTTCAATAGCAGGTGGTGGTTGTATTACCCCCTCTTAGCCTCTTGGCTGCTGCGTTTGTGTGTGCGTGTGTGTGCGTGTGTGTGTGCGCGTGTGTGTGTGGAGGAGCAATGATAAGTGAAGTGGAGGAGAAGTTCAACCCTAATCAGCAGCGGTCCTCCTCTAATGGCTCTCTTCACTGTCCACTTTCAGCACCGCCACATCTCCAAAACAAACACTCCCCGCAACACCAGACACACACACACAGGCCTGCTCCTGCCAGACAAGCACGCACACACACACACAAATGCACACAGATAGGCATTACTCTCCACAATGCCACCACATCTTTCTCAGTCTCTTTCCCAGTAGGTCACAGAATCACCAGAGAAAGACACATAGGCAAGAAACCATAGATATAATAAACTTGGTTATTTAGGCACAATTAAATCTTACTACTTACATCATAGTAAGTAGGCTAGTGTCAAACTGATGTGTTGTGTGGAAGGACAGGGTCTCTTTAAGAGGAAATTCAGCATAAATTAAAGTTAAAATCGTTGAAATCGCTGAGGGACAGTTTAAGTGAGGACTGTTAAGACTCAGCTGACAAATGTGTGGAATAAATGCCTAATTTAATGGCTGAGTCCACATGGTACTCATACTTGGTCCAAGTTTCTAATGTCTAAATGGTCTTCGTCGTCCCAATTTCAATCATTGTAGCTTTAAAATTTTTCGCAAAATATTATTGTTGACAGTTGTTTCTTTTTGGTGGCGTTTTTATTCGATGATGACCACCACCAAATGGCAAAAAAAAAAAAAAAAAAAAAAAAAAATCCATCTGACAAATCATTTAGTCTCATATTCACTGTTAAAGTCTTGCTTTTCTTAAAACAAGATAAAAGATCAGCGATTGAGATGAGATAATCCCATGTTTCCAATGCAGTTTTATTTTTATTTTATTTTTTTTTTTTTTTAATTTTTTTAACAAATGTTTCTCTCTCTCAATGCAGTTTTACTGGTTTGGGGATTTTTTTTTTCTGGGACAAGAATATAAATGTTGAAACAAGGCAGAATAAAGCAGATCAGCCCACTAGGATCAGGAAAATCGTGGAAACATGTTGATTAGCATTGGAAACAAGTGGGATTATCTCATCCCACTTGCAGATTTTTTTTTCACTTGTTTGAAGACAAAAAACAAGATTTTAACACTGATTCTGAGCCTAAATCCCTTGTTAAGATGGATTTTTTTTTTTTTTTTTTTTTGTCGTGACTAGTTTACCCAGCTTCTTATTTGCCACTGCATCGCTGCTTGCAACAAGCACTTGTCGCGGTTTCACAAAACAGACGCACACACACACACGCACATACACACACGCACACACACACACACGCACATACACACACATACACATGCAACACATGCAGAAAACACATGGCAACATCCGAGCAGCTGACTTGGTTCCTTCCCAGTGTTTAGAGTGATGGAGAGGAGATTCTGCTGGGTGAAAGCAGTGTTGGATAATCCCTGCAGGCAAACCCTGACTGTAACAATAACAGAAGTATCACTACCAAAAGCATCATCTACACACACACACACACTTGTATGCAGACACACATATATGTGCACACACATTCCCATCCAAAGTGAGATCAGTTTGGGAATGTTTGTGCCAGCACTGAGCGTCTTCTGCTGTGTTGATGTTGTGATTATAGGGGGTGTTTAAGGTTGAGGATGACTCATCTCTCTCTCTCTCAAACATGCACACACACACACACACACACACACGCATACACACTGAGCACCCACAGTAATCTAGATAAAGATCATCACTCACTCGCCCTCTCCTCCTCCCTTTCTTGTCCTCTGACAATGCTTACAGCTCGCTAGGATTTATGCTCACCATTTCAGTGGTTTAAACATCTTTATATAAACGCTTTAATCCTAAACGCTGCTTGGGGAGGGAAAATAACAGTAATAGGAAAGAGTAAAAATCAACTGAAATTGTTATCAGAGTCTGTGTAAAAAAAAAAAGTGATTTTATTTCCATGCTGTCTGTGGATTTCATTAGAACAAGTTAAATTCGTGTCTGGCTGAGGGGGGAGTCTAAGTTGGTACAGAGAGCAACGTGAATCCCTGCCGTCTGTTTTTGTCCCCGCGTCTGGCTTGTTTAGCTTTCGATCCTCCAAGGGATATTATTCACGGACATGCCTAAACTCTGTCAGATGACCGTGCTCGAGAAGATTTATCGTTCCTTGTGTTTAGTGTTTCCATTTTTCTAAGGGCTTTTGTTTTGCTCTGCTCTTAACATTTTCACTCACCGTGGATAAAGTACTCGTGTGAGCGCGTATACATACTCCACCCCGAGCTTTACCCCCCGCCGCGGCGACTGTGTAGCCCCGCGCTGTCCCATAACTTCACTCATAAGAACTGTTTTCATCTGGCTGTCAACTGAATTTCAAGCAAACCTTTTAAATGTCTCATAAAATGTGAAGTCGGTGTGTTTCTGTCACCTGGGCTGAAGCAAAGGAACAGTCTCCCTTGAATGTTAACATGAGAAAACATATCCACCAGAAACATGGAAATAAACTGGAAATAATATCCATCTCCACAAGTAGCTTAGTCTCATGTTATATCTTTGAATCTTGTTGTACTTAATTTTAAACAAATTGAAAAAACACTGGGCAGAAAAAGTCTGATCAGACCACTAGTGTCAAGGAAATGTCACTTGATTTTTTTTTTTTTTTTTTTTTACCCTGTTTTAAGAAAAACAAAATTTGAACACTCAACACTGAACTAAATGACTTGATCACAAGATTTTTTTGCAGTGAAGTATTTACACACTGATTAATATTGGCCACAAAGAAATACACTTGGCAATTTTTTTAAGGGTTTTCACAAGTTTTTTTTTTTTTTCTAAAGCTGTGAACCATTACACTGACTTTCATCAAGCCTTGGACCCCTGACCACAACAACATTTTTTATTGTAACAATTCCTTGTGAATTGAATTATAGTGAAATTTGACGGTTCCTCATTTTGAATAGGAGCCCCTGGGAGGCCCTGAAGGATCACTGTTTTAAGGCACCGGCTGATGGCCACACAGGGGGCAAACGAGGGGGCCAATGAAAAGTGTCATATTACATATGACAATTAATAGAGAACGCTAAAATCAATATGCGTGAAGAAATATGATTCTAACTGCTAATGCTGTTGTTGCCAAACCTCTATAAGTGGAGTTGCAGATGCAGCCCCAGCCCCAACTCTCTCCCCCAGCTTCAGTGTCAAATGGTAAATCAGTTCTGTTGCTCTTTGGATCCAACAGGCGAGGAGAGGCCGGGTGGGGGGAATGAAGGAAGGGATGATAGGCATCGTCGTAGACAGATGGAGGGAACGCGCCAACGAGTCCCAAACAGTGGGAAAGTCCTGAGGGAGAGATTTGTTCTGCTCTCCTCTGCTACGCTTCAGTATTCCTGCTTCTCACTCCTTCCCCCTGTACTTTTATCCCTCCACTCTCCCTCTCTCTTTATTCTCTCTTCTTGTTTGACTTATCTGGCTGGGCTGTGATTTGTTTTGCTCGGTTCTAATGCCGTTGTTGCTATTCTCAGCAGCTTACTGGCTACAGGGATGGACAGTATGTATACACTGGCCCGGAGCGTCCTATTGCATCAACACCGCAGTGGATGAGTGTGTGTGTTGGGTGGGGGGGTGGCCTTAGAGAGAGAGAGAGAGAGAGAGAGAGCAAGAGAGAGAGAGGAAAGGCGAGAAAAAGAGTTGGCGCATAGACAAGCACACATTCACAAGATATTTTACTACTTGTTGACAGAGACCTTCAAAGCACCCTGAAAGTAAAAACTGCAGTTTGATGTGGAGAAATCCTTATGTTGGAAAGCCCACCCCTCCAGAAAAATAGCTTACACCCGGCAGAGTGAATATCACTTAGCAGTTTAAAGAAAAAAACAGGTTTGAGTAGTAATCTCCCTTCCTTGTGTCAGCCATTTTCTCGAGCCTTCGTGGTGGCATTGTGGTGCAGTCCCAGTTGATTAACATGTAGTCAGTAGCTGTGGCTGTGTCTCTCAACTCCCTGTAAGCCACCGTGCAAAGACAAGACACAAAATTGGGTAATATATGACTTTGGAGACCTGCGATTGGTTAGAAAGCGGGGCTTTATTGCATGTTGTGAATACAGTGCATGTGGTTCTGATTAGGGACTACGTTTTTCTCTCGCCGGAGCGCAGACACAGACATGCAACCGCACACATAAACACACTCATGCAGGCGAACGTGGATGAACGCGCACGTGAAGCATGCACGCGCGCGCTGGTGCACACTAGCTACATCAGCCCCTCTCGAGCAGCGTCTTTTTCCTTTACATCACTATATTCAGTGATCCCTGCCCTTTGACCCACGTGACCCCAGTATGGTTGATTCCTGGTGGCTGCTCTAGCGGTTAATTACCAGCCATGGTCAATGTGCCCTTATTGAGCTGCCTTGATTATATAACCTGCACTGGACATGGACTCATTACTTTAATAGGCCTGCAGTGACAAGTATACATTACAACCAGAGAACAGGGATTTAAATGCTGCCTTACTTAATAGCAGCTGACACGTCTTTTTCACAATAATCCCAGGCCCAAAGCCTCCGCTGTGCAGTGCTGATTCACCTTGGCTAATAGTAATATGAAATATTATTAATGAATAGTAAAGCATGGGGCAAAGCTTTGATTTCTTAACGTCTGCCGATGAAAGTGTGTGTTGTTCATAATTAAAAAAAAAAAAAAAAACGGGCTAAGTTGATAGGGGCCGATAACGTTAATGAATTGTTAAGATTGGTGGTTGCTACTGGTAACCCAGGGTAAGGAAGATGAGAACGAGGGGAGCTTATATGGACAACAGAGAAGATGAGGTGAGACACAAAGATGGCAAGGAGGCAAAGTTAGTGTGTCTAAGAGCGCAGGAAGGAAATGAACACAATGTTCTTGTACTTATCTGCACTCAAATATGCAGGCCCATCTCCTTTTGGAGAGCGAGGTGTGCTGCCAGTTTTTCTCTTTTTACCTCAGCTAGAGTGGACTCAATACTGAAAAAAAAAATAAAAAATCTCCATTTAAGAAGTCATTTAGTCTCCTCTGCAGTGTCAAAATCTTGTTTTTTTCCCCCCTAGAAACAAGTGATAAACATCAGCTTGTTTCCCATGCTGATCAACTTGGTCCCGAATTTTCTTGAATCAATCGTCATTTTCTTGACACTAGCTGGCTGATCTGCCTGTTTGAGTGTATTTGTTCCTGTTCCCAGACAAAAATCCTGAAACAAGTGCATTGGAACTATTGTACTGGCAGATTTTTTTTTCACTTGTTTCAGAAAAACAAGATTTTATGAGTCACTGTCAGACTGCGCATGCAAGCTTTCATGATATTGAAATGTTACTAGATGCTATATAACAGTGACAGGTCAGGCTATCAAAGACAATTTCACAACATGTATGTTTCTTGTTGCGGTCAGCCCTGCAATCCTTAGATTGCAAAGCCTTTGACCAGTCTTTGAACAAAATTTCCAAACACCAGAAACATAAACCTGTACTGCATATACACAGGCCAAATGGCTCGTGATGTTCCAGTGTCTGGACAGATAAAAACTCTTGATGCTTGGAGCTGATACAGATGGACACAGCAGGTTGGGTGTGACATGCTAGGTGGTGGTGTTATGTGGGACAGCAAACCACCACAGCATCTCATAGGAAAGTTTAGACATTGTTAGACTACTTAGTACCGCCTCTTTGAACAGCAGGGGAAGGCAACTAGGTCAACGATCCATACACATGCAAACACCTCACTGTATGAATTATTCATCTTTTCTCCTCTCATATTTAAAAGGAAAGTTTTTGTTTACCTGACACCTGATTATTCACAGTGGGACTGAGTTACAGACGAGAGAAATTGACGCTGCGCTTGTTTAGTAATATTCTGTAGCCGCTGCGATTGCTGGCGCCGCATTCACTGTCAAATATCAAACCGAGCAAAATCAATAGTAATTGCAGTCTCCACAGCTCTGCACAATGCCATTTTACAGTATACGCTTGTGTTTGGATTGACCTGGAAGCATTTGTGCACAGTAAAACCCACTAAATATCTGTGAATAATACAGACGTATCATTGTGTTTGAATACATTTGTCAGAATAAACACACACACACAAAAAAAACAGTGCTCACAAAGGTCAAAGTGGCTCTAAATCCATGTATCTATTGTTTGTTGTTGTAAAGTATGTCTGTGTTTTGTGTGTTGGATGATTACAGATGCAGTGGCCATAACCTTCGAGTCAAACTGCTGGGTCCATTATCAGTCATGCAACCTTGGCCGGCATAATGCTGATAATATTTTGTTCTTTTCCTGGTACTACTTCCTTTCTCGTGCCGCTATTTGTTACCATGGGGATGGAGATTTCTGCTAAACTGTAGTTTTGCCCTCTGATAAACTGTTTAGGGGGCTGAAAAACACAAGTAGCCGGCCAGCAATGAATGCCTTACTCAAATTTCAGCAAACAGAGATCATGCTCACTTTATGCTCCACCGAATAGATGTGTGTTGTTGCAAAAATTGGCACTGGCAAACCGGTTTGAATCGTGCGGACTGACAGTTTGTGCGGGGGGTCATGATCCGAGTTCTGGATGATCGCTCCAGTAAGGCGAGGTGTTGCACTTGACAAATTTGATCTTGTTTTATCACCATAATAGAGAGCGAAGATCAAGCAAAGTTGCCAGAAATCTGTTTGGAAGCCATGCCAAGCGAGCCCACAGTGGAAGCATTTACATTACGGAGCAGCAGCCTCGTTTGCTGGCAGCCTCGGTGCAGCAGACAGCAGAGGGAAACAGACAGGCAGCCAGGCTCATCCCTGCCTGCCCTGCCCCAGTAATCAACCCTGTGTGCCCCCCATCATCAACCGTAATCACCCTAACCAGCTTTGCCCTGCTCTACCAAATCATACTGGGGCGCAGGGGGCACTACGCCCACTCTACTCCTCTGCCGCTCTCCTCTATCTCTCCATATCTCTCCGTCTGTTTCTCTGTCTCTTTCTGCCTGTTTTCCTTTCCTTCCTCTCCACAGCTTTTCGCCTCCAAATCATCTCTTCCCTCGTCATTCTCCTCTTCGTTTCCCTTCTACTCTCAGCCTCTATCATCTTTTTTGCCGCTGTGTTCCCTCTCTCTCTCTCCCTCTGCCTCCCACCTGATTTTTCAGCACTTGCCAACACAGTGCCTGGTCGTGTTTTCCTCTACTAAAAAAAAAATAAGGGTCCTATTCATTCTTAAAGTTGAAAAAAAAAAAAAATGAGAACTTCTGCTGCTGCAGTGAGATAATTCTACTGGTTTCCATTGTAGTTTCATCCTTCATTTCCGGAATGTTCAGGGGGAAAAAAAGAGTCATTATTTTCAAGTCAAGGCAGATCGTCCAATAGTTTTATGAAAATGACATTTGACTCAAGAAAATCCTTGAATTTGCATTGGGAACAAGTGAAAGAATCTCTTCCCATGGGCGGACAAAAATACAATTTTAATAGTCAATGCTAGAATAAATGACTTGGCTTTTAAGTGACATGGATTTTGTTTGCAGTTTCTGTGCCATTGTGATAACATCTCCTGTGGCGGTTTTGCATAGAAAAAAACACATATCTCTAGCTCTTTGCTGGGTGAGAGGCACCAGTAGCGTTTCATATTTGTTTGCTTTTGTTAGTCGGCAGGGTTGAAGGGGAAATCAGATGAATAAATAGCGGTTGTTTGTTCATACACTAAAGGCTGGGGTGGCAGACAAAGCCATGGGCTGCCAATGGATGAATTATTTTGCTCTTAATTGCTCTTTTGTTTTCAACAAAAGGCACTCAACTCTGTTACATTGTCAGCCTGCCGTAGGTTACTGAAGATGCTCCTTCACCGTAAACTTGTGTTTACTGTGTCTGCAGGCTGCACACACGCACACACACACACTCATACACATATGGGCAATCTCCGTTGTGGCCGCATACACATGCACACGCAGACACACACACACCCCTCTTCATCCTCATGTGCTTCAGCTCTGCACATTTGGAGGTGCCCTGCATATTTTAGCATGCACATGAATCTCATGGTTTTTAATGGCAGTAATTGGCTATAGCTCATCGCTCTGGAGTGGGCTTTAATCTTTTGTGTGTCAAGGTCTTGCCTCACTTGCTGAACCAAAACAAATGAATCAGTACTTGTCTCCATTTAACTCATCTGTGGTGCTCATCCTCTCCTCTTCTCCGCAGAACTAGTTTCACATTTGGAGGGCCATTTTAAAAGTACACGCAATATGCAAAACGATATATATTTCCAAAGATGGACTTAACAGATTATTGCTGTTGCTGTAATTTAGTCACTCTCTTGTACGGCTGAACATTTTGGAGTATTTTTGAAGTCAGTAATTATACTTTTACTCGGGCAGGTTTTGACAAAAGTATCTCTATATTTTTTGCTACATTTTACATCTTATCAGTTAAAGAGTACAAATTTTGGTAGCTGTCCATTGCATCATGTGCAGAAATCCTCTGCTAATTTGAGATATTAAATTAATTAACTGTAACATTAAAAGCTCAAATTTATTCATGGCAATAGCTCATTTGACATTAGCCAAAAAGCCACACTTTCACCTACAGTATTGCTGGCATTATTGACAGCTAGTAGAAAAAGAAACATCAATTTAGCCATGTTATAGTAATGTTATAATATATTAGTAATGTTAAACAACAAAAAAATGGCCTCAAACTTTATGTACATAATGAGCTACTTTTTAGGTGAATGAACATTATTCACTTGAAATTGTACTGCTAGCAAAGCTTTTGCTAATCAACAGCCCGTTTCTAATTGAGCAGCATGTTTTTGTACTCTTTCCACCTCTGCATATTAGTGTGCAGATTTAAGAATGAAATATACAAATATTCCTTCAATTTGAATGCGATTTGTGATTCAAAGAGCTAATTCTCCTTTAGTGGAAGCCTGGTGTTATTGTGATGCTGATATGTCTATTCACTGTTGCTTTTGCTGTTGTCGGTGACATTGTTTTTGTGCATTATGTGTGCCTGCTGGTCTGTATGTGTGTGGGTGTGAAGCCCAGGTGTAGCCGGGGAAGTGAGACCATTAGCATGTTCACACTGTATTAGAGCGAGTCTCCTATGGGGAGACGGAGGAGAGCGGTGTCCTCCCTCCCACTCTCTTTTGTCTTTGGAGAAATCCCAGAATACCCCGAGCATTGTCTGTGAAATTGAAAACATCATTTGCAGGACACACAGGTGGAATACCTCTTTATTGACTCAATTTATTTCTTTTCATGCGGGCCCCCATCGAGACATCACACACAGTACCGCTGCCCATTCATGAGGTAATCACTTGTGGGCTGTAGAGTCACTAGCGATAATCAATAAATGGATTCCCTCGTGAATTTATAGTACTGTTCAATACCAAAAGACATACATTCTATTACTGGCTTCATTTTGTAAACCTGCTCACTACAAGCACCCATAACTCCGGAAGTCTGTCAATATTCATCCAAGCGAGAATTATTTTTAAACTCTATTAGCATCACAAAGGCCCCCTGTCGTTATTATTATTTTATTATTTTTTTTTATTTGATTGTACTTATTTATATCCTTTATTACATTTTTTGTTGATATCATTAGTATTTTTTCTCCTTGTTTTCCAACCTGCACCTCAATTCTTTGCAGCGGCAGTGACCCATTTTCCCTTCAGAGATCAACAACATTCATCTCATTTTATTCCATCGTGTAATTAAATGAACAAGAAGTGGTGGCAGAAACCTGAAATCTTGCAGCTACCACTGACTCCAGTGTTGTCTGATAATGCACTAACCCAGTGGTGTGAGATGTATATAGAATGCACGGTCATGCTCGCAGCCCATCTGCTATATGAATCATGGATTGTGTGGTAAACTATAGAGCAGTATATGATGTGTCATGTTGCATCCCTGCTGTGAGACCCGACTGACTTCCTATGACAATAACACAGAGCTATGGAGAGACTGCGTGGGTGGAGACCTGTGCATCAGTATGGGAAAGAGGTGCACACTCGCTCAGAGAAGTACACGCTTGCGGACAAAGGAGCATGTGTACATGTGCATGGAGACATGTGCATGCACACCCACTCCCAATGAATAGACACCATACACAAAATCACAAGACCTGCAAGAAATCCCAAGTAACACCAGTCTCTGTACAATCACACAGGAACAGTGGAGTTTTATGTAAATGGTATGCACCCAGTACAACACAGAGCCACAGCTAGTTATTTCTGTTCTAAGAATACATTATCTCAAAGTGATGAAGACAGTTTTTGAGGTCATCAGTGACACCACTGTTAGAGAAAACTTGAAACCTCAACGCAACAAAAATCCAAAAATCTCTCTTCTCTTCTAATTGCTGCTTCCCAAAAAGCCGCGTGGTGACAGCTTTGCAGTCGGTTTGACAAAAGGAGCAGGAACAAGGGAGGAAGAGAGGTAGCGACAGGAGAGAGAAGGGTGAGACAAAGGGGAGGGTGAGTGAAAAAAAACAGGCTAGGTTGAATCACAGACTGAACATCAATAGCTTTTCCTGCAAGGGAAGTGCTGCCAGCTGCACTTTCCCCCCTGAATCTCCTGGCGCTTTGCACTGTCTGTGAGCCTCTCCAGTCCAAAGACCACTGAATTACCTTCCCTACATTCAGTACACTGTCTTTACAGGCTCATATTTGCCTTCACTGCCTGCTTGCATTCACCTCCAGTGCAGTGCCTTTATATTTCACCACCACTGCACAGTCTTTACCATGTTTGGCCGTGCTTCCTTTGTTTTGGCCTGTCATGGCATTTGAAAAGCTTATTCTCTTCTTATTTTGAAAGTGCTGTAAAATCCTAACCACAATGACTATAAAACGTAAATTTTGTGCAGCAAAAAAGTACACAATCTGATTTTTACGGTAATGATAATTTTACATTTTAATGTAATGTAATTACAGTTACATAACATCAACATTTTGTTTTGGCATGTGGCCCTCCATCCAGAATAATCATTGGCCCTTCATAGTAAAGAAATTTGGGCTGGCCTTTATACATTCACCTTCACCACATTGCCTTTATACAACCTCCAATCTCTTTGAGCATTCACCTCCATTGCACTGTCTCTCCACATCCACTATTATTGCATTACCAAGCTGAGATCCAGAACAACCATTTTAATCCACTCCTACAGTCTACCTCTGTAGATACAGCAAGCGTGGCAATGGAAAATAACATAGGGAAGATGCATCTGTTGTATAATCAAGGCAAAATCATTAAAGTTAATTGCTACTGATACCCCTTTTACGTTTTTATTGGTACATCATGCAGGTTAATTCCTCATTCTGTAATCATTATAATGATGTGATGATGGCTGCACTCCTCATGCAAACTATACTAAGGGTGTGCACCATGTGATTCTAATGCCTTCCTTCATTCCTCTCTTTCTACATAGTTTAGTAGTAACATATCAAAGTACAATGACCATGCTGGATGTATGTCTGTCCTTTTAGTTTGGCCTAGCGAGAATACAGTCCTTAGTGAAGACTTTTGCCCATTTTCTGCCAAACGTTCCTGGGTCTTGTGCCTGGACGAGGGTTCAGGTGGGGTTGTCTAAGCAGTATGCAAATTAGGAGGCGCAGAGTGTTAAGTCATTCTGTGTGTGACTGACAAGAAAACAGTAAACCTGGAAGATCAAAGCTGTCATCACCTTCATGATTACTTGCTATGGTGCCACTGTGATGTTGTGTTTGGTTTTGGAAAAGAGATGTGGGGAGGTCAAAAATGAGATTGAGGATGCGACATAAAGGTGAAAAGAGGTAACTACTTTTACTTCTAGTAGCAGAGATCAGTTGCAAACAGAGACGAATGGAATGTTTTTCTCTCTATTACCAGTGGAACGATCTCTTGATAGAACAATCTTTAAATAATTTGTGTGCAGTTGCTCGCTCCTGTTTTGGGTGATACTTTCATGCTGCTTGTTTGGTGCTAAAACTCCACTCTGAGTTAGTATGACCTCAGTTGCTTGTGCAGTTTTGGGGTCAGGAGCTAAACCCTTACTGGTTCCTCTGGTGCAAATAGTGGGAAGATGTCCAGATTCAAAAGAGTTCCTGTGTCATGAGGACAGTTCTTGTGGTGGAAAAAACTTGTTTGATGGCATGAAAGGTAGTGATATAGCAACCAGATACAAACACCTTTGTGTTGGCTTTGTTTTTAGTGCTGTTACCCTGAGATACCGACGTAGGGGATGCTCTGTTTGGGTGGCACTGCTGAGGTTGACTGCTCTCACACGTGGACTAAGTGTCCGACTGTGTGTTTGTGTTTGGAAAAGCAAGCCACATGCATCCATAGCAATAGCTGTTTTCCTCATCCTCCCCCCCTTTCCCATCCTGCACTGTACTCTCAGCATGTGGACTTCCATTGCTCTGCCTACAGCCTGCGGGCTTTTCACCCCAGATACTGGTCTCTGCATGTGGGTCACATTCATCAGTGCAATCCCTGGCTTCCAGGCCTAGCTGGAGACTCCCACCTGCAGACTCCCACTCTAACAATATGTAAATAACCATCTAAAACCACTTAGGGGACCAAAGCAGAACAGTGAGAAAGACAATATGATTTGTGGGTGGTTTACTGGCTGGTTACTGTGTGTATGTGTATTCGCGTGCCTGCTGTTACAGGAAGAACAAACAGTACCAAGTGAAGGATCCATTACTGCAGTTTATGAATCATATACTGATCTTAATTTCAAGCCTCAGTAACTGTATAAAGACGGGACTCTCGGTTCTCATTTCATTCAGAATGCTCTTCTTAATGGAGTGTCTGTCCATCGCAACGCACTAACGCGCTGACGCCCGGAAACACAGAGGCCTCTTGTTTTTTATGGCAGTTGTTTTCTCCATGATTGAGCATTTTAGGAACAATTGGTATCTTTATTGTGGATGATTTACATTTGCAAATATAAGTTACGAACAGAATTGTTCATGATGCTGCTGTCTCAAAACACTGACATCCTTTCACAATCAGCGCCTGTTTGGCTGCAGCCAACATGATATTTACCTCGCCATTATGTGCAGATGGATTTGTCAGCCATGATGATATTACAGTGGGTTCAGGGCTACATTAAAGTCCCATTCCCCACTAAGGTATAGCGCACACACAAGCACAAAGGAAATTGAGACAAAAGGTTTTATTGTCAAGGTCAATTGCTCACCTGTCAGAGTGACTCACAAAAACGGCAGTGCAAGGCAAGGCGGGTGATTAGGAAAAAGGGGTGGTAAAAAAGGAAGGCTTTAAAGAGGAGGAGGAGTGGGTGTGGTGTTGTTGTGGTTGGTGACTGATTACAAATTATCCTAATTATTTTTATTCCCTGGAGGGGCAGAAGCTTCCCACACTTCTACTCCCCTCCTGCTTCTATATATTTTTCCTTCTACACTTTTATTCTTGCATCATATGGCGTCTATTCCTCTCCTTCTCACTTCTTTATTCCATCACCAATCACATCCTCCATTTTACATTACTGTCTGAACTTGCATCAGAGTTATTTATTATGCAGCGTTTATTAGTGTCTCTCCGCTCTCGCTCTGCTCTGTAGGATCTCCACTGCACCATTATCTCCTGCATCTGTTTCTGTTAACAGGCAATGTGCTAGTGAGTGATTGAGTGTGTTTGTGGGTTTGTGTGTGTGTGTGTGTGTGTGTGTGTATGTGCGTGCTTGATGCCGAGTGTGAGTGCAGACTAAGATCTCTGGGTAATGTCATAAAGACTTAATCCAAAATAACCCAGTGAGCATTTAACGGATGGCGATGTGCAGGAGGAGGCCAAGTCAAGCCTGTAAAGGTTCAGATGACATGCAGTTTCAACATCAACCCAAAGAAGCATACCATTTTGATAATGTTGCAGCGGTGAAAATTATTTAAACAGCTTTGGCAACTGATTTGAAGTGATATCATGAAAATAAACCGGTCCCGATTTCACACAATGATGCAGCTAGCAGCTGGCGTCACCTCGACTTTCATTTTGTCAATATATTTACACTGGCGCAGGCTGTATCTACATCTATTCAGCATCAAGGTGTATGCAGCGAAGGCACCGGAGCGCATGAATCATCTTAAGCTTCTCTATTGCAGGCGTGAAAGTGAGTGTGTCCAACAAGATAGGGCTAAGCAGCTCTTCTGAAGTGCAGTTGGAAGCTATTAGAACGGAGATCCTAATGTTACGTGCTGTGCCGTTACAGACTGACAAGCTGTGCAGATATCCCTGAGCAGCCATTCAGCTCGGTGGGTTATAGTTATAAATACAGGTGTGTAACAGCTGAGTGATGTCATTGATGTATAGTTGAATACTATCCTTATTTATTTTACCCTTGGGAATGCCTGCGTATGTGTGTGTGTGCGTCTGTGTGTGTTTCTTTAAAGGACCTCATCAGTGATTTTGAATGCCTTTGCTCATTTATGACACATTTTACATGGCAACAAACCAGGTTGCAAATCATGCAGGGGTGCTTAACATTTAATCAAAACCCCACAATTTTCAAATTTGAATTTTTGGTTGAAACAGCCACCTTCTAATGTTCTGTTTCTGTTGCTAACGATATTGTCACAAAACCACAAACCTGATAATTGGCTGTGCAAAGCAAACGTTTCCCCAGGGACTATTGTTCGAGAACATTTCACTCCGCCCAATTTCAGTTTAAATCAAGTCAGTTTATTTTTTATAGCACATTTCATCCAGACACAGATTCAAAGTGCTTCACATGTACAAACAGAATCAAAAGGATGTTAAAATTTCAACTCATTAAACACAGCAAAACTAGAAAAACGAATGGTATTGTCTTTATTACGGTGTTAAGTAAGTTTTGAAGTCTCTGAAAGTTCATTTTCATATCATAATGCAGTACTTCACAAGCTCGTTGGTGTCAAGGCCCCCCAAACTGACGCTGACAAGAGTTACACATTCTGTCACTGGGATAACCTCTAATAGTGAAATAAAAATATTCTCCATTTTGCTGCAGACCGCATGGAACTCACTTAACCCTATAAAGCCTGAACTATGAAAGAATTGGCAGAAAATTCCATTTTTTAAAAAATTGAACCCTTTATTTAGTCCTATAACAAAATGTAAAAAAAAAAAAAAAAAAAAAAAAAAGTCAAAAATATTACATTACATTATTACATACGGTTACATACGGTTTTTCTGTTGTATCATATATGACATGTACTTGAAGTGCCAATGGTTTGGTCCAGGGTGAACAGGGGAACTGTCCAAAGGTATACAACAGTATTTTGGTCAAGTATTGATTAAACTGAAAACTGAATGTGTTATCTGATAACGTGTATCATATATGATACAAATGGCTTTATAGGGTTAAGGACCCGTGGGGGTCAAAGGACCTCAGGTTGAGAACCACTGTTGGAGTGGAATGAATGGAAACCAATGGATAAAACTTTCTAAAATGCCACTGCTTGATTTGGGGAAAAGATTAGCAGAGAGTATATACATTTTGTATATTTTATATTGATTGATTGATATTGATTGAAAAATCACTAGTATGGTCCCTCGCAGATTCTCTCCCTTTATAAGACAAATACGTTACTGTGCATGTTTTTTATTGGGATTTTTGAGCTGCAGATGCTGTGAAGCAATATTTGTGTGTGTGTGTGTGTGTGTGTGCGTGTGTGTGTGTGTGTGTGGTTTTGGGCAGCAGTTGAGCTTGTGTGCTGACCCAGGACACTCTTAAGTGCCAGAGGCAAAGCAATGCGGTGGTCATACACACACACACACACACACACACACACGCACCACAGACAGAGAAGATAACTGGGCCTTCCAGTGAATGATGGTCTAGTTAGCACCACACTGAGTCATTCCCTGCTCAAAGATAATGCAGATAGCTGTCTGTCAGTGGTCCGCTAAGATTTTCATCATTTTACACAATTGCTTTTTGTCCTTGGTGACCGGGTGTCAGGATGTGTGATTCTCATACTTTCCATCGTTTTTGGATTAGTTTTATGGTTCCGGCCGTATGATGAGATCGTCGCAGTTTGCCAAGGTTGTGGCCGCTGCATGTGAATGCGTGCGTGAGCATGTATGTGATGTGTGTGTGTGCACGTGTGCGGCAGTGCACGCCCACGTCAGCATCAATGTGTTTCATACTTATAGTTTGATTACCCATATTTATGGCTTTGTAGATGATCTCAGCGTTGCGTGCTTTGTGGGTTTGTTTTGCATGTGTTGATGTTTGTGCGTGGGTGATTATATGTGTGTGTGTGTCTGTGTATTTGTGTGTGTGTGTGGCAGGCATGAGGCAGGTTCGGGGGCCAGCGTGTTGTGGTGTAGTATGGCCTTCCTCCAAAGCCCTGTGGCTGTTGAACTTTTATGGAGAGTCAAGCGCTGCACAGACCTTTCAGTCGACTCAGTTCACATCACCAACACACAGGCATGCATGCACACACACGTACACACACACACACACACACACACACACTGACACACACATACACACACACCAACAGCAGCCCAGCCCTCATTAGAAGTGCCACCAGTAGCCAAGCCTGCAGCCTGACACTTCAAAGAGCTCTCTCTCTGTCTCTCTCTCTCTCTCTTTCTCTCTCTCTCTCTCTCCTCTCTATGCTTGTTCTTTCATTTTTGGGGCTTGTTTTCTTCTTCTTTCCCTCTGTGCCTTTCTTTTTAATTCCTCCCTCTTTCTTCTACCCTCTTTTTTTCCTGCGTATTTTCCTGCGTCCTGTCATGGGGATGTTTTATTCCCTCGGTTGATCGGCCCAAACTAACCAGAGGGAAAACAGTCGCCGCTCTCTCTCTCTCTCTCTCTCTCTCTGTGTGATCTTTAGAGGAATCTCCTGGCTGGTGGCCAGGTGTGCGGGACAGCCCTGTGATGGGGTGTCATATCAGAGAACGTTGCAGACAGAATGGCTTTATATGTGGGGAAGGACACAGCTGGATTCACTGTTGCTCAGGTCCGGCCAAGTATTGTAATACCCTGCACCACGAAGACATGCAAAACAGTTTGAATATGTGGAATACAATTCTCTCATTCTCTCTTCCTGCCATAATTGTGTCTTCCTTTGGTTTCCCTGTTTTGTAAGGTTACACTCACAGAGAGACAAGGAGAGAGAGAGAGAGGCGGGAGAGGCGGTCGAGTGAGGTTCACAGGCCCAGATCTGTAGCTCTCTCTGAGGGATGCGACAGGGGGAACCAAGCCCTACTTGGCCGCCGACCAGATCTCGGTTATTGATTGATCCTTGCCCCGGATTGTTCCCGGAGAAATATGGCCGGCCGGACAAGCGCTGCAGTTTTATGTGATAGGCTACTCTAAGTGCTCCACTGAGGAAGAATTTCGGACTCCGGGCTCTGCCGAGGCGTGGCGGCTAACGCTCCGGGTACCGAGGACAGATTATGTGTGCCGTGATTCAGCGTTGAGCATTTCTGATGGGATGATTTCCGTGGTTGATTCAGATCGCAGTGAATCATAGCTGCGGATGACAACATGGCTTGTAGGAAGGAGCCAGGCTTCCTCTAGATGTGTTGTGATAGTAGGAGATGGAAGCAGGGATGTAGTGGAGTGTAAAGCCACCTACAGTGCAGAATAGATTTGACCATGTTTTTTTTTTTTTTTTTTAGGGTGGATATGATATAAATCCACATTATGTCACATTATTAGTAGAAACTGATGCAAGTTCTATTAAAGGGAATACTGGGCATAATCAATGCTCAAAATACAGTTAATTTTGGATTATATTGCTGATTATTTGCCATGTGATAATCGATCACCTACTGGAAGTCATAGTTAATTCACCTTTTGTACCTGCTAACTCGGAGACAACAGCGGCATTCCTTCACATGAATATAGAGCATGTTTATTAAATTACATTTTTGAACTCCCACGTTATCCCTGATCCCCGGTTCAGCGTGTAGCCGGTCGCCATGTGGTCTCCAGCTGTGTGTATTCCATAACAGCATCTCTCCGACCAGAAGGGAAAACCTCCGTCTGGCTTTGACTCAGGGAGACCCCAGTGTGTGTGCACGTGGATGTGTGTGTGTCTGTAGGATGTGTGCGAGTGCGTGCGTGTGTGCACGTGCGCCTAACAAGGGGGGGCAACCTGTGACATTCTGTAGCTTTGTTCTGTCACGCTGGGAAATATTCTTTCTTTTTTTTTTTTTTTGTCTTTCCGTCTTTCTTCCCCCTTCTAACCCTGCGCTCCCATCTCGCCTGTTACCTACTTCGAACTCTCACTCAAACACACACAAGCACACACACATACACACACCTTGGGGTATTAATAGTTCTGCTAATTGTGTAGAATATTTAGTGGAATGCCTTTGTCTATGTGAAAGAGGGAACAAGGAGAAAATGGCTCCCAATTAGCTCAACTTTGAAACTTTGGCTGCCGTTACCCCTTCTTCTAGAATGTTCCCCCTTGCAGCCCCCAGCTAGGGATGGGTGTGTGTGTGTGTGTGTGTGTCTACGTGCATGTGTTTGTGAGTGTGTGTGCGCATGAGCTTGAGGGTCTGGCACTAAGACGACCAATTAAAACCAGTGCCGGCAGCAAAGGACCAATGGGAGCAAGGCGCCAATGCACTTCCCCACCGTCGACGTGGTAACACAAACCAGATGCAGTTGGGTTCTGTGTGTGTGTGTGTGTGTGTGTGTGAGTATGTGTGTGTTTGCTAAAATACACTGTATGTGTCTGTGCAAATATCTCTTTATGAATGTAGACTATCTATTTGTGCATGTATTGGGCATTTCTACCGTTTCAGTAGAAGCGGAGTTGCAGGGGAAGTTTCTGTGTATATAGGATTTATTGGAATTTAAGTAAAGGTGAGATGAAAGAAAAAATATGGAGAGACAATGAGAGGTGTCCCCTCATCCTCTTCCTTGCTATCCTCAAAAAACCACAATAGGCCCCAGTGTGCCTGTCTGAAACATCACATGCACACTGCACTTAATGAGCTTTGCTCTGAAGTGTGTGTGTGTTGAGGACTAATTACAGTGTTTTTCACGTGGAGAATCATTTCTGACGTTCCCGGTTGAAGCCGATAAAAACGCGGCCCTAGCTCCACCAAATAGGAGGAGTTCAATGGCTTTGAAAATTAACGTCAAATGTATAGGAGACACTTGTTATTGCTTTCCTCCGAGCTCTTAGAGGCTCCGCATTTTCTCCTTTCATGCAATTAGATCCTTTTGGAGCTGAGTGCACAGCATGGGCGCGGGCAAGATTTCATATTGTGACTTTTCCACATCGCCTACGTACTCGTAGCGATATGCAGGGAAATGCTGATCCCATTTATTCTGCCCTGCAGGGGCAAACAGCAGTAACTACATTTTGTGCTTTTTTTCAGCTCAGAGGCCACTTGTAAGGTTTGGATTTCACATCAACAAAAATTATACCCATAAATGCTACTAAATGATATACTCAACTTTTGTAACAACAACACTTGTGGCAGGACAGCAGATAAACACCAGAGTAATTTTTTCTCACTTTCGCTTCTCACACAGCCGTGTTACTGCACTGTGCCTCGGCTGTGCAGGGAATGTGTCGGCTGCCTGCAGGAAATATTGAACTAGGAGCTCATCATCTAGATTTGCAATTTGAACCAAAACAGTGTCTGGAGGTGGATGTTTTCGTCAAAACACATGCATAAATCTGTAAGCTTGCATGTGATGGCTCTTGCTGTCCCTCAGAGCAGCTTGAAGTCGCGATTCAGTGGTTGGAACACCCTCCCTTGATATCTCTGCCAATCTGTGTTTGTCTTCGAGAGCGTGTCTGTGTGTGTTTAGCTTTTTTCTTTTCGTGTGTCCTGCCGTAGCCCGACCACGGCTTGAACTGTTTTTGATTACAACAATAATCATCTTGTTTGACCGTCTTTCCTTTAAACATGTGAGCACGGATTCTCCAAAGATGCACAACAACATGGCAACAGTCAGCAGCACTGAATATTAATCATCTGACACATCCTTGTTGCCACACATATCTGACTGGCAGTGGATCTCCCTAGATGTAAATTACTTAGTGTGTCATCGGATTCACTTTATATTAAGTGATAGTTTGAGTTATGGAGGGAGTAAGGATGCAGCAAGGCAAGCTAGCATGCGTTGAAATGAGGAGCGACCACCCCTGCGATCGCCCAGAGAACTTCAGCAGGGACAATGATGTAGAGAAGGATGGACAGAAAGAGACAGGCGTTAAAAGGGAGGGAGAGGGATGAATGGGGACAGAGATAGAAAGTGACAATCAGAGACTAGGGGTGGGGGGACTTGAGGCTTCACCCTCCATCTACGCTGCCTCATGATGGATTCTGGACCGAGGCAAAGAACTTGTGAGTGTGTGAAAATTGTTTTTTTTTTTTTGTTGTTAGCATTATTATTATTCCCTTCCCTGTCTGTCTGCTTGGGTTATGTCTTCCTGAATCCTGGCAAGCTGCTTGTTTCTGGGGAAATTTCTCAAATATGGAGCCTCCGTTTACAATTCCACCTTCTCTACATTCCACTTTTTCGACTCCCAGAAGAATGGCGGCCATCTCTCCAGTTAAGGGTGACATTAAAGCAAATTAGATATTGATCAATGCATGTTGGCAATAATTCACTTCATGGTATGTCATGTGATATTGACATTGATCATAGGATTCCATTAAGCTTGTTTGCCTGTGTGTGTGTGTGCGTGGTGTGTTTATGGACAGTTTCAATGTGTTTTGTGTGTGTGTGTGTGAGAGAGCTGGCAAGCTGGGTTTTGGAGTAGCTATAGGCTTTCATGTTGATCCCTTGGAACAGAAATGTGTGTACACGCTGTCTACATCTGTGCAAAGCGTGTGCTGTGTGCACAGGCTCGGAGGTGGTCAGCCTCTCCGTGTGATGTGTAAAGAGCCATAATGGTGCCCAGCCCTTTAGGGACACAGGCAACAGTTGCAGTTCTGATAGCATCATCCTGGCCCGGGGCAGTCCTCCCCTATGAGCAGGAACCCTTTTATTGTCCCTCTATGATGAATGGGGATGCTGGGCTGGGACTTGCCTGGCTTGGGATCTTCTCACTAGTTCAATAAACTGCACACATCCAGTCATAAGAAGTGACAGCCTCCTCTAAGGCATATTACCTGGAGAATGCAGCCGACAAAAAGGCTTTCGCTTACGATTCCAAGGTTTGTTTTCCGTGCAACCGACGGAGGCCCCTTGTGGTTTTTAGCTGATTTTCAAAAATAAAAACAGAGCACGAGGAGGCAGCGCTGAAGGAAAGATTAAATTCGGTACACACCGTCCTCTCCTCCCTTCTTCCCGTCACATGCTGCGCTCTCCTTTCAGCTTGTTAGCCAGCGTGGTTTCAGAGTTTCCGACAAGCCTGACGGTAAATCCCAAAGCTTTATGGGAATCCTCCGTTAATTAGGATTCACCTTGTGTGCGGCGGATTTTCTGAATCTGGCGTTGCGGCGTGGAAACAAATGCTTGTTGAGCTAATGGAACAGAGAGTTTAGTCTCTAAGCACGTTTCATCCCTCCAAAGTATATGCTTCAGGGCCCTGTGGCTTCATACCTGCTGCATCCGCGTAACTGGGCCTGGATAGCCTGCACCCATTTGCTACTTGTAGATAAGAAAGACGATTAAATTGAGTGTATTGTTTGCAGTGGTGCAGTAGTAAACATAAAGCTGGGTAAACAATGACCTCCATGTGGCAGTCATAATTCAGCAATTCACAGTAATGCATTAATTTTGGCTTTTTTTTCCCCTCATCCCGATTTACCCCACATCAGTTTGACGCTACTCAGCAAGATATAGAGTCTATAATTCAGATCATAAGGATTTCTGTCCGTCTAAAAAGGCGGGTCAACTGCGTTTTCGTGGGTTTACGCTCCACTGCATCCCTAATTATATGTGTAAAAGAGGGGTTCATTTCATTTTCTCGCTGTGTGGAAACTGCAGAGCTAAGACAATCTGCACTTTGGGTCTGGCTGAATCACACAGGCAATGCGTGGTTCTATTAAACCTGCCTCCATGCTGCGTGAGTGAATTATCGATTAAACATGGAACCCATGCCAATAACTTAATAGACTAATGGAGAGGAGATGGGTCGCTGTGCATATGTGATGATGTTTAGAATTATAGCGGCTGGGTGTGAGAGGGTTCGTCTGGAAACAAAGAGCACTTTCCATATCACATCTACCATTTGTCTCCCAAAACTATGTACATTACCATTCTGTATGTGTGTGTCTGTGTGTGTGTGTGTGTGTGTGTGTGTGTGTGTGTGTGTGTGTGAGAGCAGATCAATTGCATGTCTCTATGGAGATTAGTTTTCCCTCCCGGCCGCTCCCTTCTTCCTCCTGTTTGCCTCTCCAGCCGTTTGCTAGCCTGGACACAGGGATCAAATGGCTTGCTCTCCTTTCTAACAAGAGATGGAGGAGAGGAGGAGGGATGGAGAGTGGGATAGAGGCACGGAGAGTTCCCGTGGGGAAAGTGTGAACCAGTAGTTTAATGAGAACTTTGGCTCTAATGCAAATGGGAATTGATTACCACCCCTGCCGCCTTGTCAAGAGATGCTCAACTCTGACAGGAGGAGAATTAGTCTCTTTGTGCGAGTGTGTGGGCAGGGATGTGTGTATACCTGTTGTCCATCTGTCTTTTGCTCAACACTGCGTCTCATCTAACTTCTTTCTGTTTCGCTTTTAGCAATGCCTTTGATGCTCTCTTCTACATACATGTGCTGTGACGCTCTTGTTGGAGCGTGCGGTGCCTCAGAAATGTGGCAAAATCAAATTCATGCACATGCACACCCAAATGCATGCAGACGAATGCACACGAGCCACCAGTGGAAGAAAAAAAAAAAAGTGTGTGCGCAATTGTGTGTGTGCATGTGCGAGGTCTAGCGCGCCAGCCTTGTCATCATGCGTTAGCCAGAGCCGACTATGGCTCCTGAGGGGCCCCGTGTGACATTTAGACAAGGCGCCGGAGCAAGGCCCCTGTTGATCGATCTGCTCCATTGTACCACTGACAATAAACAAAGATCTCTGCCCTGAGACCCAGATAGCACGAATATGGCTCCGCAATGCTTTGTGTCACTGGGAGAGAAAAGCATTGGATGTGTGTCGTTATGCAACTGATTAGATGCATGGAAGTTTGAAAACACACACATCACCAGCGCCAAGCACGGTAAAATATCTACCCTGTCTGCAGATGAACTGCAATAATGGGGCGGTTATGCACTGCAATGCCAAGAATGATAAGTGATAGCGAGTGTCATGGCCCAAAGGTTGAGTTAACACTGGTGTGACCTTTGAATGATAAGTACAATTGATCTTTATGGAAGACACTGTGGATTAAGGCTGACAGAGATCCCTTGCTGCTCAGTCATACCCCTGTCCTCCTCTCTCCCTTCGTTTTTTTTTTTCCAGAGCCAACAGCCCTTTAAAAGTTAACAAAGTGGCCTTCAGCTCTCATTCACAGATGGATCACTCATTAGGAGCTCCATTAGTGTCTTCTGTTGTGTGATCCCAGTGAATTAGCTGCAATCAAGCCGTCTTGCTGATGCTAATCTGAAACAACTTAACGGGGTTAGCCTAGCTGCTGCCGGCACTCCAATTAAGCCGTGTGAGTCACTTAAACAACACTTGGTCTTAAAAACTGTAATTCGAGGGAGGACTTCTTGGATATGTGAAAGGAAAGTGGAGACCTGGCAGTTTGCATGTCATTACTGCTACTGTATTTAGTTGTCCAGTCAGCACAACATGTGGGTAATTCTGAAATGGGCCACAAAGACAAGCAACATCACACTAACATTGGCTTTTGCTGGTAAATGTCTCTTCTTCCTTTGCAAGTTGAATGAACTTCTCCTGACCTTTTTTTTTTTTTTTTTTTTTTTTAAATGCAATTAAACGCCGCCCTGAGATATGTATGCTGCGTCAATATATCAGTGTGTCTGACTCTCCAAGATGTCTCTTTGCCTTGTACTACTGACAGCAGTGACAACCTTTGTCATCTCTTGGCAAGAGAGAAAATTTAAGCGTGTGGATGTTTCAAAGTGCTTGAAATGAATTTATTGTTGCTGAATAGCAGTTTCAACCGCAAAAAAGATGAATGATACCCTAATAGTTCAAACGCATACACAGCCTATTATGGCAAGACAAACTCTGATGGCAACTTGAGCTCTGTTCCTCTTGTACATGAAAGATTGCTAACTAAGTTCTTAAAAAACGTGTTATTAGATAAGATTCAGTGTGGACTGGCAAAATCTGCTCATTTGCATTCTTTTTCTCTCATCTATTGTTCTGAGGACATTTGATCCTCATATAGATGAAAGTACAGGAGCACACAGACATACACTCACACATGCACACTAATGTACACATCTGATAGCCTGATGCTACAGTTAGCTGGCTCTCTTGTAGGACATTAATAGCTATTAGCCAACCGCTGGTATTTACTCAGCACCCATTAGGTCTGATTGCTAGCCTATGTGGCTAATTAGCATTCCCCAGCTGGCTCTTTCTGTCTGTTATTAGGTTCCCTTATCTGCCAGCCACTACGCCGGCAAATGCATCTGTAATGTGCCTCTAACACCGTTGACACCCATGTTTAGCTCGGTGGCTGTTAGCGCCGCCGCTAATGATGTTTCACACCAGCACGGCCAGTTTGTGTTCTCAAGCCTGTCCATTATTGATCCCATGCTGTCAGCTGCCATCAGGCCACACGCCTGTCATTGACCCATAGACCCACTTTGAAACGGCATTAACATGACTCAGCTGTATTCAAATAGGACAAAAGTTAAGGTCCAATCAACCTCACCATCTCCCCTGTCCTGCAGAAATCCCCACCTTAACAAAGCTATTTAGTCTCATAGTGTGTCTTTAAACCTTGTTTTTCTTCAAACAAGTGAGAAAATCTGACAGCGGGATGAGATAATCCCTTGTTTCTAATGTAATTGCACTTATTGCAAGATTTTTTTTTTCGGAGAACAAGAATATCTATGTTGAAACAAGGCATAAGACAGATAAGCCCACTAATATAAAAAAAAAATGATAATTGATTCAAGAAAAATGTGAAAACAAGCGGAACTGTCTCATCCATGGGTAGATTTGTTTCCACTGGTTGAAGGAAAAACAAGACTTTAACACTGAAAATGACTTGTTTAGATGGAGATCTTTTGCAATGTTATGGTCCGAAATTCAAAGTATAAACAGCATGTTGCTCTAATTCACAGATAAGTGCTGCAGAAACAGATCAAACCTGGATTGAAACCAATGCAAATCAAACAGTGGCAACCAGCTTTGATAGAAACATCAATTCATGGGGCTGTCGTGATGCATTTTTATGGATGTGAAACAGGTGAGACAAGGTGTGTGCTCTGAGTGTGGAAGGACGTAAATGTCAAGAGAGGAAGTGAAGTGCATGTCTTGGCAAGGAGACGAGCCATCCAATTTAAGTGTGTGTATACCAGAGAAGCATTTGAATGTCAGATGTAATTGTAAACCAGCTTAATCATCTAGACACAATCCAGACACAAGACTAATGCCAGGTGGTAAGGGCTCCACTAGAAGCAACTGTGTTTGCTTCAAACATGAGGCAAGCTCATTACACAGCCATATTAAAATTGAAGAATGTTTTGTTCTTTGCAAGTGAACTGACTGAGCGTGCTCGGTGGATAGATTACAATTCATATGATCAGGCTGTTTCATATGCTCCCACTGCGTCTATTTAAAGGAGCCCATTAATGACTTCGCTGAAGTGTTTTTTGATCGTTCTGGAAAATAAGGAATATTGGCTCCCTGGCGTTCAACAAAGTGGCAGAGAAATACTCTTTTGTGCTCTAATTGTGGTACAGATCTGACTCTCTCGCTCGCTCTCGCCCCGTTCTCTTGCTGTTCTCTTTGTTTCGGTGTGAAAGGCACATTGTTATTTCCGCGTGCACCTGGAAAGGCTTCGGCCACTTCACACAGTTCGACTTGGAGCCCCCAGAGAGCTGCTGCTCCTCGAGCCTTTTCCACCTTTGATTCCCCCTGGTCCTGACTCCATCTGCCACTCTGTTCCGCCACCGCATCTCCCTTGTCTCCTTTCCCCCTCTCTAGCACTACCTTGCTTTTTCCTAAACCAGTAAATAATTATTTTTGATACGGATGTCCCATTTCAACTCATTTGCCCAATACTGAAACCTGTCTAATGAATGATGCAGCTCCCACTCAGTAAATAACAAATATATCTCTTTGCTTCACCCACTAATTATAGCACCATCTTTGGGTTCGTCAGTATATTTTTGAAAATTCTGATACACAGAAATGCTTCATTTCTCCAGGATTTGTCAAAATCTCTCTGAAATATTGCTCATGACCAATAGACAAAGAAATAAATGGGCCGCATCACATGTAATGATGCTAACGATACCGGCAGTTTAAACCCAAAAATAGCAGCACTGGCCTTCAAATCCCATATTGATCTAATTGAAGTTACTACCCATTTTTTTCCCTTCCTCCACCCTTTCCATGTGCCTCATTCTCTCTCTGTCCATCTTTTAACAGAGCTGTGTGTTGAGGCTCCTTTCTTGTTTGTTTCCTATTGTTTGGATTTTCTTCCATCACTGATTCTTTCCCCAGCTCCCTCCATCCATCCATCTTTCCTTCCATCCGCTGCTTTTTTCCCCTGGCGCTTTCTGTCATTCCCTCATTACAGGAGCTCACTGGCGGCCAGTTCCCACCACACTGTCCTATGGGGTTTGCACAGGGATTAGATGTGTTCGTGTGTGTGTGTGTGTGTGTGTGTGTGTGTGTACATTTGTATGTTTGTTCATGTATTTCAAGTGCGGCTCAGTTGGCTGACAAGCTAATAAGCTGACTTGCGTAATTAGTAAATTTTGGAGGAAAGAGGGAAAAAAAAAATGTCACAGACTCTAATTCTTGCAAATTCGTGATTTTCCCTCATCAGGATTCATTTTTAGAGAGTTCTTTGAACTAGCAAATGAGTTTAGAGAGAAGTATTTTCTTTTTCACAGGCTAAGAAAAATGGAACCACTTAAATAAGAGCATGCAGCCACATAATGTACTGTGAATGATCACTAACCTTGGCTGAGGTCATTCGATTGGCTAAGAGGATAAAACAGCCAATCAGAACGTTCGCTGCTGATGATTCCATCGGTCAAGCTTCCTGTTTTGAGACACATGATATTTATGCTGCATTTATGCGTGTGCACATCAATGTGTGTGTGTGTGTGTGTGTGTTTACATAATCACAGCCATATGTGTACAGTCCTGCACTGTACATAACATCAACACACTCATAGCTTGTGATGCCCAAACACAGAGACGCGGACTTCAACCATTGCCATAGAAACCGGATCCTAGCCAATGAGATGGAGCTGCGTGCTCCGGAGTGTAAACATTTCCCGCGTTGTCATGGAAGAACGTGGACTGTTTGCATGCCATGTATGTGATTTTTATAATGCCTTTTGCTGCATATGTGTGTCTATTTGAACTTGGATGCTTGAGGGTGCGTGAGAGAGAGAGCGAGAGTAGGTCTGGGGCTTGGTAACGTATTAATACCAACAACAATTTATGGCTCTCACAGTGTGGTGCATTTTTAGGTCGAGGAATGCTCCAGCAGACTCCACATGCTCTGGACTGTGGAGGTTGTGGTTTGGAGCGCTCTGGATGATCGCTTTGTGTTGGCGTGCAGGTCTGGGGGGAGGTTATTTTGGGTCATTGTTCAATAACTGTTTATATTGGGTTTCGCCGTGCGCTCGGATTTTGCGACGCAAAACGTCACCACCTCTTCAAAAATCGTCAAAAAGAGGCTTATGTCTGGTTCTAGCCCGAAGATTTAAATATGCTGTCGCCACATTTGCAACTTCTTCTTTAGAGTCTCTCACCCTCACCCTTCCCCTTTCTCTCTCTCGCTCGCTTTCTGTTTCAATCTGTCTCTGTCTGCTGTTGGAAGGGCCATGCAGGGACGACCTGGGATTTGTTTTTGTAAAGCCAGAGAGAAAGTTTTGAGTCATCCAGCACTTAATATCTGCAAGACATTCTTTGAGATTGGCAAAGCTGTAAGAATCACGGAGGTTTATGGGCTTTCTCTCCTCTCTCTCCTTCCCCCTCACTCTCCGCGTTGCTCTCTCTCTCTCTCGGAGGTGCTAGTGGAGCCTATAGCCATGGCTTATTTGCTTTGTATAATAGGCTGCTCAGTGCCAGAGGATTGGCTTGGCCGGGAGGAGAGCTGGGAGACCAGAGGCGAGGAGAAAGAGGAGGCGAGGGGAGGATGGGGGGGAGCAGAGATCTGCTTATTCTGCTATTCTGGGCCTAAGGTTCCCCAGGTCTCTATTGTAATGACTGTGTGTGTGCGTGTGTGTGAAGTAGTGGTCACGGTCGGCAGCCAAGCGGAGACTGAGGGATGCTCTGAGTGAACCAAGACCCAGACAAAACGCAGAACACACCAGACGTTACACCACCGTGCCTGCCCCACATATTATATGCTATTAGACAAAGACAGATAGACAGAGAGAGACAGACAGAGAGAGAGAGAGAGAGACAGAGAGAGAGAGGGAGAGATGGAAAATGAGTCAGATTTCTATGGGTTTGCTTCCGATTATATTCGCATGATTGACAGTTGCAGTTTTCCGAGACGTGTTTGCTTGTTTCTTTGTGTAGTCTAAGCTGAGATATATTGGTGTTGCATCTTGTACCAATGCCCTGGCAATGTAATAACGATCTCATTGTACCAATAAAACGCCTCGAATTGACCTGAATTGAACTGAGAGCGTTAGAGGGAGAACAAAATATGGACTTGGACCTCAATTTTTTGTACTTCTTATTTATTGTTATACTTTTTAATTTAATTGTGTATGCCAAAGAAACTTTGCCAACACTTTTCACCCAATATTGATGCCAGTAAAGCATATTGAACCAATTTGTTGATACACTGGATATCGGCCAGTCAATCATCCACCTCCGATCCAGAGTTAATTTTATTTGTATTATTTGAGTTTTACTTGTAGTCTTAGTCATCTCTTGAAATATTTTGTTTTTGTTTTAGTCAGATTTTAGTCATTTATCTTACATTAGTCCTTGTCAGGTTTTTTTCAGAAGCACTTTTAGTCAAAGTGTTGTAATCAATTTAGTCTAATGACAAGACACTTGTGAAAATAGCGTTGCATTTTTCTGAGTTTCCTTTGCTTATTATTTCCTGCCAGTCCTCTTGCTTGCATTAAAGTGCACATTTCTCTACATATTTTGTGTTGTTTTTTGTTTTCTCAGAGCAACTCATTAGTGTCCTTGTTTCATCATTATCATGAAGAAAAGGGTTGTCATTGACTATTTTTTGTGTCCAAAATTTCGGTGACAAGATTAACACTGCTAAAATATGATGGAGCTCCCCATTTTTCTTATTAATCAGCTTCAGTCTATAGAATCTGCCATGAAACCGGCCTCACCTTGCCTTAACAAGTTATCAGGTTCATTAGCATGGGTTTCAGTAGAGCACTGTGCTGTTTCAGAAGCTTTTCTACAAAAAGAAAATTCTTGGCACCCACAAATCCTTGTCAGTTAAAAATACAAATTAAATTACATTAAATTAATTTATGCAATTTTCATTGAAATTTATTTTATTGCCATTGCTGGGTGTAGAAACTTGCAAGAATTAGAAGTACTTTCAATGCAGAGAGAGAACTGTCAGCTGATTTCTCCTGAGACAAACCAGCTGAGCTCATCGAAGAGCAGGTTAGCTGTTAGCTTGTTAGCGCGGCACGCTGAGGATTGTTTTACCTTTACCTTTTTATCTAATGTTGTATCAGAATAGGCGAGGGCTAACAAAAGCCTCAATATATGAAGCTTTAGCTGGTGATGGCGACCATCGTGGACTTTCTCAGTTTCTAGCAAGTGAGCTCTATAGCAATGGTAGCCATGAAAATATGCACCAACATATTGTTGCAGTGCTACTGAGACCTGTAGCTCTTTTAGTTCCAACAAATTGGATATTTTCACTTTGCTGGACAGTTGGTTGCTGTTACTGGGGCCCAGACAATATGGTTACCCTATAAGGAGAACTGAATCCCACCCAGTCCTACAGGAATGGATTGCTGCAGAAAATGTGACTCCTAAAACTTCATTTTCTTACACTTATTTACTTTTAGGATAACTCAAATTGATGATGACGATGAGGAAAGAACTCAGGAGTAATTCTAAATAACAAAATCCCTGTTTTTATCTGGGTTTACCATCCCTTTAAAGATGCTGGATATCTGATCATGTCAGCTATCAGCACCCTCTACCTACATACATTATTCATGTCATATTTGCAGTCAAAAGCCCATATCTGTTGGACCAACACATTCTCATTCCCAGGTTGTCAAATGCCAACACTGCCACTCTCTTCTACATCTCATACTGATGCCAAAGGGTGTGACTTACTGGGCTTTCTCACTTTTACCATGTCTTGGTAAAACTGGATGTGGTCTCAGTCACATGTGACCGGTCTCACTTGAAAGAAACTGTCTCACTTCTCATTCTGGAAAAGGGAATCAAACCTGCATCTCCTGCTTGAAGGTCCCGTGTCTTATATGCCTGCCAACCACCCCAACCACCTCCCTTCCTCCGACTTTCTCAGTCCTCATTCTAAGTCACCACCCCTCGCGTCTCTTCCTGATGCCAAAGGATGCCATTGTCCTCTAATGGGTGCCTTATGTGCCAGTATCAGATGCCAAAAGATGCCTTTGGTGTTGGTATCAGGTGCAGAGGGGTGTGACAAAGTGCCGGTATTTGATAATGAGAATGGCTTGGTCTAATCCTTGTGGAAATCCTGCCAAACTCTCCCTACTGACTGTTTAACCAAACATTTTACTGCTGTGGTGGGTGAATACACACCTGCATAAGCACAATGCTCTCTTTCACCTATTAAACCTGGTCCTGGGGCCATCAGCACACACCTGTGCACACACACATTCGCATGCACTCATGCACACCGACGCTCACACCAACAGATGTCTACCTGTGAGCACCCTTTGTGAGTCCTTGGGTGTGTGTGTGTGTGTGTGTGTGTGTGTGTGTACACGGGGATGTCACATAGTGATGTGCCTAAAACCCCAGAACCAAATGTAATATCTCTCTCAACTGTTGAAAGGTATTTTAGTACCAGTAATAAAAACATAAGCTGCTTTCACTCTCTCCACTATCTCTCCCATGTGTCTGCAGTCTCCTCATGCTACACCAACCAATCAGCCTTTACCTCACGGGAAAATCACTGCCAGGCTGGCCCGAAAAGGCCTACTGTTAGTGATTTAAGACTGCCATTCAGTTATTCAAGTGTCATTCAGACATACATTTGAATATACTTTTATTTCTTCCACTCCTTTCCATTCAGAGTAAGGCGAGAGGATATATACAATAAAGACAGTGATAACAGGCTGTTCTGTTTTCTGTTGAAAGTCCTTGGAAATGCAACAACAAAGAAATAGCAGTGCAGATCACACATCGGCGTTGGAAAAGTGAAGGCATGTCAGTGGAAGTTCAGCGTTGCACAAAATTCAAGTTTAAGTTCACTTGCTGGTATTGATGCATAGACATGTTAAAAAGTAATGTAGTAGCACAATAAAACACTCCATTGTCAATAATAATGAAGTGACAGGTGATGTTATTGCTTTTATCCAGCATTTACAACATTTTTTTTATGATTCAGGGTGAAGTTGCCCAATGATGCTGATCCCAGATCCATTTTTGATGTTTCGCTAATATTAACCTCTCCACTGCTCATATGGGTGGTTTTGTGCTTGATGTATGGCAGCCTTTTGTTCAAACCCAAATAACCTTAGCAGGAAGCTTATCTGAATTCCAGAGAAATGTGTATGAAATGATGCGCAGGACATCAAGATGTTTTCTATTTGACGTAACGCTGCAGCTTTAAAACAATGGTGTCTTGGGTTGAATAATAGTCATTGTGAGCATGATGTAGCTTCATTGAAGCAATCAGCATATACAGAATGTGGATGTGTCACTGTTTTTTCTAATTGAAGCTGCTTTACTTTGAAAATTTAAGGACAAATCAGAGTTCAAAGGGTTAACCAAACTGTTTTAGTCACCTAACTGCAACCTTGCCTTTAACCCTAACCTCAACCAATCTGTATTACTAGCCTGACTTAGCCTTAACACTAACCTTAACAGTCATAATGTCAGTCATAAAGCACAATTTCATTTATTGCCATTATATGGAACATCTTTTGTCCAATCTCAATGCATGGTTTGGAAACAAATGCATGACAAACACATGGTATAGGGAGAATTGGACCTCACATGCAGTAAAACAGTGCAAGACATAGTACACAACAAATATTTCCCCACATATATACAAAAAAGTGCTGTGTCACTATGTGCATTTAGGCTGCAGGACATGCAGTAGGTTGCAGTCATAGTAGACAGTCCAGCGCATAATAAAGCAACATATGAGGGAGTTATATTGAGCTGGATGTAAGTGCATGGGATAAGCTCTGAGCCTTATAAAGAATAGATGTAGCTCTTCCTGGAGATGAGGGAATGGCGGGGTTTGGAAAATATTATGTCCCATATAACTTTTTCCTCACTTTTCTCATCTTTCTCAACTTTCTTTAACTAGCTAGACCTTGAGGATTGTGTGAGTGTGGATTATGTTGTGTGCATGTGTGTGTGTGTGTGTGTGCCGTCATTGCAGAAGGTTAGACCTGCTTTCTGATCTTATCGCTGATTGCTCATTAGCTTCTCCGACTGCCCTAAATATTTGAACGCTATCTAACACTCACGAACATCCTGTATGTGCATGCCTCTGTGTGCTCATTTGCAAATCATTTTGTGCGTGCATGTTTGCGTGTGTGCTTGCAGACCACAGTAGCGTGCCTCCGTCGACTTCCGTCATATTTGCCAGCGCTCTGTTGGCCTGATTCGATAGCATTGATAAGGCAGACCTCTGCTAATGATGCTGATTCTGGCGCTCCATTGCATTTTTCTCATGTAGTTATTTCCTTCTATTTGCATGTTTCCACTGAGGACATTCTTCTGACTTGCCTGTTTTTGCTTTTGTTCATCTTTTCCAAGCTTTTACTCCTTTTCTCGTTGTCCTTATGACCCCTGTAACCTGCCAGGGCAGTGCAAGGTGCATTTCTTTTCTGTTTTCTCCCTAATGATTAAGTGCTTATTTGTTTGCTGTGGCATTTAACTCAACTGGATTTCCTCTGGGCAGTCGTGTGTGTGTGTGTCTGTGTGTGTGTGTGTGTGTGTGTGAGTTAGTGAGTGCATTCGGTGCCAATTTCACCGAATGGATGGAGGTCTTTAAATAGCTTTGCTTATGAATGGAATGGCAGTAATGGCGGTCTCGACTTGCTGGCGAGACTGAAGGAGAGAGAGGGCGAGCGTCATTGAAATACAGCGGGAGAGAGAAAAAGTGAGCCATGTTTAATTAATGAAAAGCAACAAGAATTGAAACACTGCCTGACCTTTGACCTTGCTTAACATCTCTCTCTCTCTCTCTCTCTCTCTCTTTCTCTCTCTCTCGCTCTCTCTCAGTTAGTGATGAGTCATATAGAGCTACATGCAGTCGATCAGCCAGTAGCAGGCAGTAGAGGTAGTATCACACTCCTCATCTGTGTGTGTTTTGTGAAAACCACTTTGCTGTGGATTAAAGACTCACATGGCCTTCAAATCAATTATTCATCCCCACATTTCTCTCTGTCTCACTCTCTTTCTCTCTTTCTCTGTCTTCTGTCTTTTCCATCTCTATTAATCTTCCCCCCTTTGCCTTTTTCATTTCCTCTTTTCTTACCTCTCCATCTCTGTTTGCTTCATTTCACTTCCATGATAGCCTGTGCATCTCAGATCGTAATAACTTTCCGCTCAACCACCCGTTTTCCTCCTAGTCGATTCCTGCTTCTTGAAACAGGCGCGTGCCAAAAACCGGACCTGGGATGGGTTGCATGAAAACATGTTGGACTGATTTTTGTGGGAGTTTGTACTGCCTTCAAACATCCGTAATATGTGCTTTTCCTTTCCCTGTGGCTGTGTTTCGTTCGCTCTCACCCTCACAAACACACACACACACGCTCAGGCCAATACATCTCTGTCAATTACAGTGACAGATCTGGTGCTGTATGCAGTCTGACGGACACACAGCTGCTAATACACAGTCCTGAGAGCACTTCCTGGCTGCAGGTGTTCCTCTGTGCTGTGTGTGTGTGTGTGTGTGTGTGTGTGTGTGTGTGTGTATGAGCTTTCTCTGTGTTTTTCCGTGGCTGTGTTTCTGTTTTGTGTCTGTCATATATTAGAGGTGTAACATATCATTCACTGTATTGAGTTATTAATTCTTCAGGTATTAACTCTTCTTTTATCAGGTCATCTGCATGGATCTGCTAAAAGAAATATACTTGCTTTGATCTAGCTATTTGCATAATCTTATGTAACTTTTTTGTCATTGTTTTTTTTTTTTTTTTTTTTTTTTTAGAAAAAATTATATTTAAGCAATCCTGTCTGATTTTCTGATTTTAACATTTCTGAGGAAAAAGTAACCAGTTGTTGAATTGAATCACAGTTTAGAAAACCAATTCAAAATGAATTATTCTAAAAAACAAAAATATGTCCTAAATCACAAGCTGGGCAATTGTGAATCGAGTTGAATCACTTAAAAAACAAATCATAGCCCTGTATCTGTATGCATTTTGTTGTACAAAGTGCAATATGCAACATGTGTCTTCATATTGGTGTTTGTCTCTGTTGCCCTGCTCTGTGTATGTGTGAGTGTGTGTGTGTGTTTTGTCTGTTTCCAAGGTGCTGATGGCTTCAATAAGTGGACCGACACTTTATGTTCTTTGTCACTGCTGAACACAGAAATGCAGCTCCTCTCCATCAGCAGCTCTGCCTAAACAGCAAAGTACTGTAATTCCCATTGAATCCACTCTGGCTTATAGACATGCCACTGTTCAGCATAACATAAGTGACATTCAAAAAGTTGCTTTGACTTTTCAGAAGTTGCTGATTTGATATTCAGACGTCAGTGCAGAGGAGGCTTTTACACAGCAGAGATCTTCACTCTAAAGATGCATTAGACATCGTTGTACACTGGCAGCTCGAAATGACAGCCACGTAAAATGGTTAGAAAATTTGAGAGAAATTTGAGATGAGAGAGGCAGGAAATCTAATGGCGGTCAATCCAACTTTCTCTAGAGGGCTCCCTCACTGCTGCTCAGGAGCGAGTCGTGTTTTGTCTTTTTGACTCATCACTTTGTGTGAGGAAGGTTTCATGATAGTGACCATACATCAAAGTTAAATATGGGCGTGCAGATATACAAATCTTGTTTTTCTAAAAGCAAGTGAAAAAAATCTGCCAGTAGGATGTGATAATCCCCCAATGCGATTTTGCTTGTTTCAGGGATTTTCTGGAAACAAGTGTCACTATCTTGCAACAAGACAGCTTAAGGAAGCTTACTCTGTGTATTTTAAGAAAATGAATGGAGAAATCCCTTTAAATAAGCTGATCTGCAATGGAACCAGCAGGGACGATCAATGCTAGACTCAAAGCCTTATTAAGATGGACATTTTTATACTGCCTGCTTTTATCAGCAAGAGCTTCCCATATAGCTGATAGAATCTGAGGGGATTCTGCAGCTGTTTTCCTCACTCTTTATCTGTCATCTGCTCCCTCTTTTCATGCACCTCCTTTCTGACACTGTGATAGTCTTCCCCACCCACCTTCCTGCTTATTGAAGTGGAGAAAAGCCTGCTTCCTAATGTTACTTCACCAAGCCAGCACCTACAGGAGGCTGCACTGTTCCCTTCTGCTGTAATTGTGGTGTTGGCCGGACTCTCCTGTTTCTTTTTCCTCTCACCTCCGCGGATATGGGAGCATCACATTAGGGTCTGCTCTTTGTTCATGCAATGAGTTCACCTTTTCCATCATGCTGAGTCTTTGCAGATAGTCTGAGCTTTTGAAATATGAGATACAAGCAACCAGACTGACAGAAGGAAGGGAACATGTACCAGTAAACTGAGATGGCAAAGCCGGGTTTCAGTCTTGGCTGATGCAGTGAGACAGAAGATGAAGCCATTTGTAGGTTCTGCAGGGTTATGATGAGCAAATATCTTGCTGAACTGAATGGCAGACGAACCACAGACTTTAAAATGTCTGCCTCAAAGTTCTGTTTTGTGGCGGCAACAGCACTCCCCAACTCTGCCCTATCACCGCAGCTACACACACTACAGTGACAGAGATGTGACTTACCAATACTTCCCAATGAAAGACTGCGTTGCTTAGCAACTCACACTCCGCAGTAGCAAGATACAGGGGTGTTTCCTGGCTGATGAGAGAGATGCCCGTGTGTGTGTATGTGTGTGCATGTGTGTGTGGAGGAGATTGTGCATCATGCCCATTAGGAATCCTCCACCCACCTTGGCACATGCAATTCATAGGTTAAATTCATTTGTAAAAGCACTAGGCAGCAGTTCATAAGCATACCGCATCCAGAATTATGAACCATATCCACAAGGGGACAACTCTGAAGATAAACTCGTTTTGTTCTGAATAATGACAAAGCAGCCAGGATGTGAAGTCAGCTGTTTCTTTCTGCCCCTCTCACATAAAAATTGATCAGCTCATATCATTCCCTCTCAGAGTCCCCATTGTGTCAGTGTAATAGCCAGAGTGCTGTACGCATACATATTCATGAGCGGGGAACATGAAACAAAGTTGCTCCGTATTTAAATGGACAGAGGTATAACTGCATTGTGGGGTGAGGGCTGCGAGCGTATCAATAATGTAAGGCGGTAAAAGTTTAATAGTGTTTGCTGTTGTCAGTGTTTCCCTGTGGGAATCGTTAGGTCAGCTATCTATCACTTGCCCCCGCCCCCACCCCGCACACACACCCACACACCCAACACAACTGATAGCGCAGTCACTGTATCGAATGGTGGGGAAATGCTTTGTAAGGACATTACAGAGTTATGGATGTGAATATTCAGCTTTATCTCCCTCACGTGCTCTCTCTTCCTCCCCCTCACTCTTTCGTACATCTCTGCACATTTTGTCTGCAGCCCCTCTTTTTTTTTCTGGCATCTCTATCTCTACTTCTCGCTCTCCTTTTGTCTCCCTCTCTCCCTCGCTCCTCATCCCTCTCTCTCCTCCTGTCCTCCCGCCACTTATCCCCTCTCGGCTCTTGCCCGTTGTTCAGCTCGTCCCTCATATGGTATGCACTGATACAGGCAGCGTAACAATATGCCGCTATTTCCCTTGGCCTCATAACTCCCCGGCGCCTGACTCAGGGTGCTGATAAGCCGTGTCAGCAACCAGTTGGGGCGCACACTGTTATACCAGCTGGATTTTCCACACCACAAGTCGAGACGTTGTGTGGTAACATGGCCGCCTATTGCTAAGAGATGCGCCGCTCGGTATGCCGCTGAGGCAGCTCATCCACAAGCAAAGTGCTCATTGCAGTGATACAGTCATCAGTAGGTTATTGCTTCGCGCCGGGAGACATACTGTCAGAGGTTTCATTTAGTGCTGCTACCAAGTTATTGACATTGGTATTGGAATGAAAATCCTGTTTTGGTCAGGCCCATGAGTTTTGTAAAACTCTTCCTATCGCTCTTGGTGCTTCCTGGGTTTTGGCGCCACTATAGCAGTTCTACTGGAGCTGATAGACGCAGAGTTACAAGGATGATGGGGATGGTTAAATCAAATCTGCTTCTCTTAACCCCCTCTTTTAACCCTTTATAGGGCACTCGTTGAAATACTTTGAAATTTAAAAAAAACAACCCTAGACTGTTATTAGTGAACATGACAGGACTTTATTACTTTTCTAAAATTTTCATTTTCCTATAGAAAATCAAAGCCAATGAGATTGGTCAAATGCCCCAATCATGTGACCTGGGATGTAGAGCGATCTTTGCTGATTGGCTGGGTGAAGACCAAATGATTATTGAACTAACTGAGACAGGGGATGGGCGTGATATGTAAAATTTCTGAAATTACCAAAAATAGTCACTTGCCCGATAAAGGGTTAACTTTTTTTTTTTTTTTTTTTTTATCAACTGATGTTCTTGTCTAGCAATTCCTTGCTTCACATTGATACCTGGAAGCTGCCCAGTGCAACCACAGTTTGGCCACTCGGCAGCTCCCCAGAAGCAGTTGGGGATCAAACACGTTGCTCACAGGCACATCAGCAGTCATTGCTGAAGCTTGGGAAAGTGCTACTCATTAACTTTGCCTGCCTACATTTCCCCAGCTGGTCCCCGGATTCAAGCTAGTGACTCTCTGATCACGAGAGTGCTCCTGTAACCTCTAGGCTACTCCCGGCCCAATTAGTTTTTCCTTTCCTGGGAACTCAGTCAGTTACACATGCACGTTGGCGTCTTGGAGGTGTTTTTGTAGCCTGGTCTCACTAGCAGTCTGATGATTGCTGGTCTGTCTCTTCCTCGGGCTTCATCAACTACTAACAAAGACATCTAACGGCACAATACAGCACACATGTATAATACAATGATGGAGCTATCTGAGTTCTTGTCTTATCAGGTCAGTCCTTGCTTCTTGATATATGCAATCCAAACTCCAAACCGAGTAGGCATGTCTGTGTCTCTGAAATTTCAGGAATAATTACACCACCACCTCAAAGGACTTTTGAAGCACTCTTTGAAGCACTTTTTAGGGATTTAAAGAATTGTGGTCTGTGAGGTTCTTTGTGGAATCAGAAATGGTTCTCCTATAAATTGAGTACGTCAAAAAGTCAAAATCAGCCAGTTACTGTCAGTGTGATGTTGGCACAACACCCAAATTGCTGTGTTGTCTTGGTGTCATTTGATCTTACATCACAGCTGAGCTTCATTCCCTTTGTGCTCAAGTTCGAGTCACCGTTGCTAATACTCTGGTGAAGACCCTATAACCGTTGTTTGAGTCCCCTCCGCATCCAAACATCTGTAAGTCTGCCTGCACTGCCACATTTTTGACACAGCAGAAACATAATCTGTAGTCATCATAATCTTGACATTGAAAGTGACATAAGAGACCCCTTGTGACATGTGCTAATGTGACATTGCCATGACATTAATGACACCCCTGTGAACACCCCGTCAGATAAAGTGGTACCAGTATTTCTTGGTCTGAAAGGTTCTTTGTGGAGCCAGAAACATTTCTGCCATGGCATCACTTGTAGAGCCATTTTCAGTTCCAGTTGGCATCTTTATTTTTATGTGTTTCTGTGATGTTCAGCCTCTTCTGGGATGACGAAATATGTTAATCGCTGTAGTCATCTGGAGTAAAAATGTTTGTTGAAGGACAGATAACTTTATTGAAAGCGAGAGAGAGATTTCAAGTGAAGATGCAGAGTCTGATCAGTGGTGGTTTGATGTTCTCTTTCTCAGAACAGAAACACAAAGTCAGCTAGAGATCTCTGGTCCTTTTTTCCTGGTGAAGTGACTCTTTTGCATGCAGGGACTCATAAACATAGACAAATGAATGAAGACGTGACGGCGCACACACGCACTCACGCATGCATGAACAGGCTGGCGCACACACACCAAGACACACACTTATACACAAAGACAGTGATGGATCCTGCATAACAAAGGGCTGAACCAGTCCCCGTCAATATTTCATGAACATCCTTCCTCTTTCAGTTCTCTTTCTCTCCTTTATTCTGACATGTTCAGCACTCTTCCTCCAAAAAAAGAGTTTCATTTCTGTCAGTCTCCTCCCCAAAAAATAGCTGGGATAAGATGGCACAGTCAGAAAGTGAAAGGAAAGGGAAAAGAAAGTGATCAAGAAGTAGGAGCTTGGAGGATTGTGGAGAAAGGCAGCGTTGATGGAAGGAGAGCAGCAAAGGTGATGTAGCCTTAGCTGTGTCAGACATTAGATACATACCTTGTTTTTCACCTTGAGCTATTTTCTGTGATGTTTTGCACACCTTCACGTGTCGTTGCTGTGTTTTTCTGCGGCTTTGCGTTGTGGAAGACATCGTACTCTCGTGGAAAGACAGTAACAAAGGCTAAAAATCATGAGCCTTAAAAGCGAGAAAAAAATTCATGAAATAGTGAGGCGGTAAAGGAGAGGAAGGGCTGTGAAAGGGGAGCGAGCGATTATGGCGTCAGCGTCGCTCTTGACTTGGTCCACGAAGGCCATTTTATAATCGCCTCCCCAACGATTTTCTGTCCTCTGACATAAGGTTGACAAAAATTACAATTACACTGTTGGCTCCTTCCCATTCTCCCACTAATCCCTCTCGTTACTGCTTTCGTTGGGCCCTCCCATGCATTTCTCTCTCCCTTCTGTGTTCTTTGTTTTTCCTTTCTTTCTCTTGAAGGGTTGCCAAAGTTCCACATCACTAAAGAAGAACGTGTCAAAACACCAAAATCCCGAATTTCTCTCTGTTTTGTCTGGCTTTTTTTTCTCACCTTAAAACCTTTTCTATCTTTTCTCTCTTCATCCCTCCCGCTCACATCCAACTACCTTACCTCAGCTCTGATCTTTTAGCTGACTTTTATCTATCCGTCTGCCTCATCTTCCATCTGTTTCGTCCTTCTTCCCTCTGTTCCAGTCCACCCTGCCCTTTCCTGTCTCAGTGAGAGATTTTAATGAGGGAACCTGACGCGTTGTCACTTGTGACTGAATGTCGCCGCACCCGCCCCACCCCACCCCCAGCTTCGTTCCACGGGTCCCAGTGCCTCAGGTTCGCTGACGTGGGACTTGGCCTTTGTTAAAGCCATAGTTGAATGTAAGGGCACAGTGAGTTTCAATCAAGGAGAGGCGACTGTGCACATCCTCCACAAGAATCCTCATTGCTTTGATCTGAGTTCTTTTCATGAATATCATTGGGCTGTATTAAGCCAGAATTTCACCGGGTTGCATCAACCAGAGAGGCTCGGCTTCATACTGTACTGAGTAAGCTGTATTCACCTTCTGTATTAATTAGGGCTCCACTGACATGGGGTTCTGAAGGCTGATGTGAATGTGTTTGGATTGAAGCAGCAAATATCTTTACTTTTGATTGTTTTCATGCCCCGAAAGCTTCCAAAAGTTCCAACTCTCCAAAGTTTTGTGCAGACTTTTACTCTCAACATAGTGGAAAAGCCTTTGAAACAACATTTGGACTATTGTGGGAGACCAAAACTCATCACTGAAACATATTTTACAGCAGTCTAACCCTAGTATGAAGTCATGCATCTCCTCTCTGTGTGAGATAAAGATCGAGGAAAAGAGCATAAGGAGAGTCAAGACCGGACTCTCTGGAGGGAGGCATGGCAGAGATAGATGCAGAACCACGTCCAGAGTGAGATATAGTAAACACAATGAATAATATGTATTCAGAGAGGCCTGTCTGTATCGATTGCTCTCGGACTGTGCGCACCTCATCTCTTCCTGCTGAGAATTCATTTCCCCGCTCTCATGAAAGAAATAAGAGGTGGAGTCAAATTGAAGAGACCAGTTGAAACTTTCTCTAACCAAACAAATCAAACTTTGCTCTTTGTGCTCTTTGGAATCTGCCTCCCTCCCCATCTCTGCCCCCCTCCCTCCGTCTCTTACATACAGATACAGGCTGTATGCACATGGTCTCTTCTCTCTACACCTCTCTGTATTTGGTCTCAGTTGTTTATGTCCTGGTGTTGGATTAGTGAGCAGAATCAGAGTGAATCAAGGGAGAGATGGAGGGAGGCAAGAGAGGACATAAGGCTTGCATATTGTTTGGCCTTGATTAGGCAACAAGAAAGGGACTTGAGAGCAAGAGAGAGAGAGAGAGAGAGAGAGAGAGAGAGAGAGAGAGAGAGAGGAGGCTGTAGGAACCCCATGAGAGCGACACTGAATAGTTTTTGAGGTGTTGATGAGAGCCTGATCCTGTTGCCTCTCTGATGAAAGCATAGCATCGCTGTGCGTGTGCATGCATCTGTGTGTGTGTGTGTATGCTTGTGGTATAGTATAGAGCAGGGCTCTTGCTTTCAGAGTTTTGACAGAGCATATCCTTGTGTATTTTGCCTCTAATTGAATCCATCCCTCAGGGCGTCACCATTTGTTTATATGCTGACACCATGAAGGTGTGTGTGCTGATGTGTGTGTGTGTGTGTGCATTTCACACTGAAGGCCCAACATTGCAAACACTTTTTTTGTTGTTTAATTAAAGCCCACCAGCTGAGGTGGAAGAAGGTAAAAAGGGAGGGAGAGGAGGCGAGTTATTGATTAAATTAGTCCGATTATTCATGTTTAATGTTTTCTTTGTCTATCCCTCAGCCCATACACTCTGCTGTCCCTTTCTCAATGAACAATTTGTTTCACTTAATAAATTCTCTTTTACTCTGTTGTAAGACCTCCAATAAACAATACATTTCATCAGTCGGCAGGGCCTGAACAACACCAATAAAACCTGTCTGCTTTTTACACGTGGGCCCAAGGGCAGCGAGAGCGTCTGCCAAGTTCACAGCACTTAACTCATCCGCCTTAAAGAAAAAAAAAACAAAAAAAAACTGTGCTTCCTTGCTATAGTCTCGAAGTATGGAAGAGATGAAAAATGATTTTCTTTTGGTTTATAGGTCCATGCATCACTTTGGCAGGGTTCCCTCCTGACCCTGGCGTAAAATTTCGTGACTGTTGCATGATTTTCCGTAACTAAATCAGAGTGCTCCCATGACTTTTTTTTTTTTTTTTTTTTTAATGGTGTTGATCGGCTCACAAAAGCTGCGAAGGAGTGTACAGTCTGGCTCCAACTATAGCTGTGGAGAAGTGTCTATATGGTGTATGAAACCATCTGAAAAGCACCAGCTAGTGCAACAGATGTGTGAAACAAGTTGTCCGTTCCTGTCAGCTGGCCTCTCTCACAGGTTGTCCACCTCTTGTTCCCATCTGCCTCTGCCTATTGATTATTACTTAGGGCGGCCTCACCAGGCCAGATGCCAGCTTTGCTAATTGACACAGAGTGCAGACAGACGGACAGACAGACTGATAATAGGCTTTCAACCATAGATCATTATAATGCCTTCAGTGAAACACTTTGTCGATAGGAACACCAGGCACTGATGACACTTAACTTTAATTGACAATTCACAGCAATGGCGCTGAATGACATTATTCCTTTGGTAGTTTACTGTGATGATATTGACACTGACGCCATCGTTTACCCCGCTCATGTTGATGGGGTTGAGTCGTCTTCCTGAAGGTGGGAATGGTAGTTTAGCAAAAAGCATCATTTGTGCTGAGCTACTGCTACGCTGGGACATTCAGTGATTTTTTTAATAATTGTAGTAATAAAAATAATAAAAGTCTCTGTGCTTTTAATCTTGTGTAAATCTGCAATGTTTTTAATTTGTAAAGTAAAAATTCCAGCACAATTGGCCTATACTGTAAAGTAGGCCAATTGACTTGGTAAAGTCAGGAGTCCCTTGCTAATCCAAATTGAACTCTTGGATATTTCAGTTAATTTGCTCTTGGCATGCAATTTCGTTTTCGTCTTCTTCTTTTTTCTAAGTGCACAATTTCTATTTTCCTGCTGTTGTGAGAAATAGAGGCAGCTGTGGAATCTACAGAGGAAGGATTTGAGTGCATTTTTAGCACAAACTTCAAGGGCTACAGCACACTTTCCCAGAGCTCGGGGGAAAACAAAGATTCATCACTGAACAGAGAAAGAGGAAAATGTAGTCAATAACTTGCAGGCTTTGACAGTGCGAATGCCTCCTGGCTCATGTTTAGGATGAATATATATGCTGTTTATGCTGAAAATATATCCTTGTTCAACTGGAGAGCCAATGAGGCATCACAGGCGTTTTGCATCTCTTTGCTCTGCATGGCCTCAGTTTTTTGGTTCCTGTTTGATGACCATGAGGCGCTTAATTCCTCCCGTCCTGACTGTGCTTTTTAATTGTGTCCCTTTGGACACGCTTACGATGCGTTTTGTGCATTCTCCAGTGTGCTGCATTATCCTCTGCAAACAACAATGTTTTCCAGATGCCCAGATCATTATCCAGCTAATGCGACTGTGTTTTCCTTGTGGCCACAGATTCAAATTCACCACCAGCTCCGTCTCTGTTATTTATGAATCCTACTGAATACTGTAGTGGCATTACCAATGGAAATGAGTGTTCTGCACTAAGCCAATACCCTGTGACAGTTCAGTTTGAATTGAATTTGCTGGAAGAAGTGTTTTCACACTCCTTTACCTGTGATGTCAATCTGACGTGCAGCCTCAGTGACAAAAGAGAGAAGGGTTTGCTTCCAAAATATATTTTTTAGAGAGAATAACAAAAGCTCTTTCAGTATCTTGTAAAATATGCACAACATTTTTTTTTGTAAATTCAACAAAAGTGTTTGTCAGAAAAGGGGGGAGATGCTGAGGTCCACAGCTCACTCATTATTTCTATTTATATCACTTAGATTTTCAAAATTGCATTAATTTATGCTTTTTGATCTTTACAAATCTGTGCCCTCATATCATTTCCATCAGTTTGATATGACTTGCTGTGCTGTCCACTATGAATTTACTGTATATGAGCCTTAAAAAGTAGTAAAACTGGCTTTATCCCCCACTCAGTCTCTTGTATGGTGTCTGGTTTCGGCAGAGAATTGTTCCTGATCAAATACTGGGATCAGTAATCGCAAAAACAGGATGTGGATTTTCATATTGATTGATATTCTGCTGTGAACCAGCAAGCTGCATGCATTGGCTTGTTTGATCAGCATGAAAGGGCGAAGTTGAAAGCCCAGGTTTCAGTCTTGTTGTTCTGCAGCAGCCCCGTCCGGCAGACGGTATTTGTGGCGGCTGTGTTGCTGTGCTGACCCAGCTGCATTATGGGTCAGCACGATGAATGAGCCAGCGGCGGCTAACGCGATAAAAGACGGACAGGTCGTTTGTCCTCGCAGCCTGCACACACTCACACATACAGATAAAAAAACACAGTTTCCCTTTTAACACACTTCTGACAAACACACACATACACGTGCGCACACACACACACATGCTTGGATGACAAACAGTCTGTTCCTTTTAACATTGTTATCCAGGGTTATGAGTGTGGCTGCAATAGCAGTCTATAACATGTGTGGACGTGTGTATGCATGTGTGTAACATGTGTGTATCTGAGTGTGTGTGTGTGCATGCATTTATTTCAGCGATATCAGCTTAATGTGGCTTTATAGATAAACTGTTTAGTCTCATCATTGATTGGTGTCACACAGCGCGGCTGGCGTTTAGCCTAACCACATTTGGAATGCCCACTTCTACTTCGCGCTCAATAAATTGCATGTGCTATGCATCAAGATGTCTTCACGAGCGCTCACTCACACACCGGATGCCTCCTCCTCCTCTTAGTCAGCCTACCGGTCTCTCAGCATCTGCTCCAATTGTCTTTTTTGCCTCGCACAGTCGTTTTAAAATGCCCTCACCGACAGTTTGAACACTTTCCAACATGCCTCGCAAACAAATCTTTGGTTAACTGGGGGAAAGGGGAATAATGACTGCCTCTAAGAATGGGCAGAGGTGGGCTTTCCTTCGCCCCGGGATTCCTCTGCTACTCGTTTTTTCCCCTTAAACACTTTTTTTGGTGGCTAGTTGGGCTTGAGGAGATAATCGTGCATCACTTTGTCACAGGCCCTCCTCTTCAGAGTGGCTGAGAAATTTGAATGGGATAATGATGTCACTGGAGAAAGCCTGGAGGAATACATATTTGTTCAACTTTGTGCCTGTCAATGCAAGCATATGCCTCTCCCTTGCATCTCAAGCGCTGTGAACTCAAACAGCACACATGCATGTACTACTGTCCAACTGAATATTGGCACTGGTAATCATGAAAATGTGGGTGCCAACAGTGCATCATCTTGTGTTTTTGCTTCATGTTTTCTTCATGTTTGCTTCAATTCAATTTGCTTATATTCCTTAACTGCTGTCCTGCACGTGGTTCGAGCGAGCGTCCATGCTGGTGATCCTGCTGAACTGTGTGACCCTGGGAATGTTTCATCCCTGTGAGGACATCGTCTGCGACTCTGAGAGGTGCAGGATCCTGCAGGTAAGACCCATCTTTGGCTTAACGTATCATGCATTGAATGTTTCTCTGGTTGCCAATCTTCAAGCAAGATGTCTTACAATGGGGTGAGAGGATGTTCAAAGAAAGCACACATTAGAGACATCACAACCAGATACACAGACTTATCACCAGAGCGCCAAAAGCAGAGTGATGACTGGAAAACAGCAGACATTGCAGTGAGGCAAACCACTCCATTTTGCATGGTAGATCACAAGGCAGCACTTGCAGTGTGCCAACACAGGCAAATAACAAGCACAGACACTGAAACTCTGTGTTTCAGAGATATTGGTAAAATAGTCACAGAGAATGCCTTTGATAAAGTCTCAGAACGAGGCGGCCAAACAATATTTTCCATCATACCTGGCTTTTGCAGCTCGCTACGTTTCCATTATCTCAAATGAAAGTAAATCACAGTATCCTGTGCAGACATTTCTATTCATTTATGGATCTCCTTAAGCCTTACAAATTCAAATGACAGGGCATTGTTGTGGAAAAACTCTTTTTTAAACAGAGGATGAAAAACACGTTTCTTTCTGGGTTGGATCAGGGAATCAAAGGGGGGATGAGGAGCAGCAGAATAGATCTGTGTTATCTGGCATTGTTCAACTTGTGCAGTGGAGGGATAATTCATGCTTCCAAATAGATTGAATCAGAAGAAAGTCGTCTTATTTTCTTGTCCACTGACTCAGTAAAATTGAGGAGTTTCATTTTAAAATGAGATATCCATCGTTTTTTTTTTTGTTTTTTTTTTAAATGAGACTTGTGCCAAAAATATGAGTGTCGGCATAAAAATGAATCACTATGAAGTGCTATCGAAGTTATTGGCTAAAACAAAAACCCTTTATGACAGACGAGCAGGATTTCTAACTTTGACAAGTTTTTATTTTTTAATGGATATGTCAATCCTTCATCATTTTCTTTGACAGAACTGAAACCTGTGTGTGTAAGACATTATCCTGACTCATTTCCCCTCATTATCCTCTTCAACACTGCTCATCCCATTGGAGAGTTCGTCATTAGAAATGCACGCTGCTTTGTTCAAACCCACAGAGCTTTACAAGAAATTCTAGTGGAGATCCCGAGGCTTCCAAAGATACCAAATATGTCCTGTTGAATTCCAGAGAAATGTGTATAAAAAGATGCACAAGACATCTCGATATTTTCTATTTGATGTAATGCTGCAGCCATTTCACTCAATATAAGCACGATCTAACTTCAAGCATTGCAACCTGCAGATACTAAATTTGTATGTGACACTTCCATCCAATATGGGATTTTTTATTTTTTTTTTTTTCTAAACTTAAAACTACCTCAGGGAAAATTGATTGGAGAATGAGTTATCAATTGTAAAGGACACGCAGATAAAAAGTAGCAGACATGTCAGAAATATTCACACTTTGCATAAAATGCCTGATATTTTGTACATTCAGCACATACTAGACCAGTTAAAGGAGGAGAGGAGATGAGACTGAAGGAGATGAGTGGAAAAAGTCAAGAGGGAGGAGGCAAACCATTGCAAAGGAAATGAAAAAGGTGTTAAAAATTACATCCGAGGAGAGGGCCGATGAAAAGGAGCTAGCAGGAGAGCAGAGGATATGAAAGGTGAGCTCGGAACAGGAGAATAAAGCATCGGAGAGGAGAAAAAGGCCAGAAACAGCGAAGAAAAAGAGAAGTGGAGGTTTGAGGCTGCTGTTGCTAGGGCAGGCTGAACCCTGCGTCCCTCTGCATCGCTCCGCTCAAGGATATGAGATCTGATTTAATTCAGTGGTTCTCTTCTGCAGAGCGCAGATGAATGTACAGCCTAGAGGTTAAATGCACTCTCATCAATTCCACCCTCCCTCCCTTTCAGTCCTTCCATCTCTGCCTCACCCCTTTGCCATCTCCACAGCTATGTCTGACAAGATCTTCAAGACAGGCAACCTTCACACTCACATCTCTCTCTCTCTCACCTCTGTCCTGTGCTTGTTTGATTAGTTTCCCATTCTCAAGAGCGTACCCTCACACCTTTTTGCTTGCTTTCTCCACACACGTCTGCATTCCTATTCTCGCTCACACTCCCTCTGTGTGATTTTCTGACTGCCTCGTCTTCCTTCGCTACTTTCTCATCGCTTGCCCTCCCAGTCTCTCCATCTCAGTGGCTGCTGTGGTTGACTTCAAAGCTGCATTAGGCAGTTTCGCACGTTGGTGGTTCCAAATGGGAAACTGTTTGAATTTTGTGGACCTCAATAGCCATAAATCATGTAATGCCACTTCTTTAAACCGTGCGCTCCTCTGACCTAAATTTGTTGCAGGAGATGATGAAAAGTTTCAGTTGTCTTTGGTGAGTCCAGCTCCTTATAAATGGAGAGCTCTCTCGCTGCTGTTTAGGAGATGCTTTTACATGTTGGTCTTAAAGGAATTCAACACATTTTTTGGGAGTTTGTCCTGTCATCATGGGATGAGAATTTACACAGTACACTCACCACTGTCTTCCCAGTAGATTGTGTTCACTGGTGCTCTATGCTAACATGTTAGCATGCATGCATGATGACTGATAGCCTTCAAGCACTCGTAGGCAATATCATATTTATAGTAATTAGGAGTTAACAAGCACATGAACCTCAAACTTGTAATTACCAATGGGAAAGTGCTTAATGATGCCCATATGTCATCTGTGCTTTTCATTCTGCCACTGATATAAAAAGCATCTCAAGAATGTGTGTGTTTTTGTAATTATATAACAAAATCGGGTTTCAAATGATGTCCTTTTTTTGACATTAGGTTGCTATGGCAAGCCAATATGTCTGGCCAAAGCATGCGAACGCCTGGGAAGTTGTAAGCAGGCGTTCCAGTGTTAATAAGAGTTTCTGAGCTGCACTTGAAGGCAGAGAGAGACTAGGTGAAATGTGTTATCATATCTTAAACTAGCAGAGACAACTTTCCCTGGTTCTACAGGAAATCAACTTGTCGGGCAAAGGCAGGCTGTGTACAGCTCAAAATCACTATGCAGTGAATGGATTCGTGTTTGCTCATTTGAAATAATTCCCTAAATAAACCTGGCAACATCAGCTATATTGATTAATGATATTTTTTTAATTAATGAGACTACAGAGCATATAACAAATGCCACAAAAGGTCAACCTCCTTACATTAGATGATGCTAACCACTACTGTCACCCAACATGTGAATGTTAAAATGTTCACGTTGAGCACCAGAGCAAATGATCTAAAAGGGACACATGGATGATGTTGGTGTCTTTGTTCTCACTGCTTAATGAGTAAATCAGCAAATGGCCGAAAAAAAAAAATGCTCAATTGTTTTGCTTTGTCACTTAGTTATCTTAGCAGTGAAAAAAAAAAAAAAAAAAACTTTCTCTGCAGTATTAAAGGCCTGTGGCCCTAGATGTGGTCTGTGCTGTCAACCTGGCCCTGTTAGCATCAGGGCTAATGAGGGAGTTTAATCAGGCCAGTTCATGGCAAAGGAAGCTTTCCTCCACTGATGCAGCTAAATGAGTTCTCATCTCCTGACACAGCTAATGGTTACAGTAATGATCACATGCCCTTGTGTGACCGCAGGACAGGGCGGAAGATGGCCCTCGCGGTGTGAGTGTGCATATTTGGAGGTTTGTCCTGGGGCATGATGGAACTTTTTTTAAAATGCCACCAGAAAATCACTTTTAATTCATTTATTTTCAGCTCTATCACTTCATGTCCAGATAATATCAGTGGCAATGTGACTGAGTAAGCTAAGAGATTATTATGGGACTTTATTTAGTTAAATTACATATTCATCAAATGGCATGAGTGCTGTTCAAGACACAAGTTTGAAAGTAAGTTTTGAAAGTAAGCGAGTCAGTTGTACTGTATGTGAGGATTACAGTCCTATGATATAATTTACCACCAAAATGACTTTTAGCAGTGGCTGGCGACTGACTATAGATTATTGTTTAATTGTTTGTAATAAATGGTTAAACATGAGTCACCAACCTAGCGGCTTAAATGGAACACTGGTCCTAAATGCCCTCCACTGTTCAGATTTTTTTTTTTTCTCTTAAGATACTGTATCCAAATATGTTTCTGCTGATTTTCTATTATAAATTAATCTTTGCTCCCATAATAAAAACTACAAGCTCAAATGTGAAGTCACTTAAGCTAAGTGCTACAACTTGCCATCTGTTCTTCTGTTCATAACACCACGCTTTCTAAAGTCAGTGATTGATCTTGATTAGATTTCATTTGCTCAAATTAGGACTGCGACTACGTTCTAACACTTCCTTGCTCATGTATTTGCAAAAAACACTGCATGGTGCATGCATTTATTCAGGGTTTCTCACTCCTCTCATGCTTTTATCCCTACTGATAAATAAACCATGAAGGACTAAAGACTAGAAAAGAGCACGTTGGAGGAGGAATGATAAAAATGCAGGGCAGGATAAGTAAAGATTTAGCCGATGGAGTAGCTACAAAGAAATGTCACCTCTCAGTAGCAGTTTTCATGTTGAGGATAGTCTCTTTTTCCCCTGCAGGAGAGATTTCAGCAGAATGCTTTCTGCTCTGAATGTTAGAGCGCACACTTAACCCTACACCGCTCTCCCCCCAGCTACAGTATAAGACGATGACTGTGGAGAGCTAATGAAATCATTGGCAATACAAAGGGAACACTGGGTTACAGCAGACACACACACACACACACACACACACACGCACAAGAGAAAGAAAGAAAGAGAGAGAAAGGAGCTGGGAGTTGGCAGGCAGAAGAAGCAGTAGATTTAGATTCTCTACTAAGATGCAGCTAGTGACATTTGTCTGGAGCCAGAGTGCTGCTGTTATGGGGAACTGTGGAGCTTCCAAGCCTGAGTGGAAAATGCACACACACACACATGGGCACACACACACACATACACATACTGAATCACTCCCACTTTAGCCTGGCACGTGTTTGGAGGATGAAGCAAGCACAGATTTTGGTTCGTCTGAGGGTGTATGGGTCTATGCATGGTTGCTTGAGTGTGTGTGTCTATGTGTGTGTGTGTGTGTGTGTGTGTATGGGAGTGTGTGTCATTACCTCTGCAGCTATGAATGGGCCTGATTGAGCTGAAAAGTCTGTCTCACAATATTATCTCCCTCCACCTGTGGGGAGTGGATCTCAACTGAATGGCACATTACAGTTACCCTGCCGTATTGTACTCACCACATGAGGCATGCTCCGGCTTCATCAGTGTGTACAAGTGTCTGCCTCTCTGTCTACAAGTGTGTGTATGTGTGTGTGTGTTGTGTGTGTGGCCGTGTGCGTATGTTGAAGCATCTGACCTCTGTGATAATAGCATTCAGACTTCCGACAGGCAGAATTAGCATACATAGTGGCAGAGATTTATTTTGGGGAGAAGGCTGCAGGGAAATGTTTCCCAGAATTGATGGCACCTTTTGTTTCAGCCATAAAAGGAAAAGAAAAGAGAAAGAAAAGGGAAAAAAAAAAAATCAGTGCTATCTCTTAAGATGCCCTTTGCTTAAAATGGGGGGATGAACACAGCCAACCAAATCTCACAAAACTGTGAGAAATGACCACAACGTCTTAATAACGCGTTTCGTGGTGGTGCCGCGCAGTGGGTTTTTATTTCAGCAGCACAGAAGCAATGCCAAGACAAAGTTCCTGTGTTCTCTCCATAACCGTGTGTTTATTATTGTCACTATGACAAGTATTTTAACCAACCCATGACCTTCTCCTATCCTTAACCAAGTAGTTTTGATGCCTAAGCCTGATCAAACTGGGGCCGTTTTGTGTGTTTTGTCTATGCACATGCGCACTCTTTGGCATGGTGATGGCATGGAATTGTAACGCAACCAGTTAATGCGTTATGAAGACATTATCTCACAAATTTCTTTGAGATCACATTGAGCACAGCAGTCACACAGGGCCAAGGATCACATTCTCTTTCAAAAGTAAGTGTGTGAGCCAAGAACAAAGACAGACTTTCACTAGATTCGGTCTTTAGTTGTGTGGATTCAGGGGAGTCATGTAATGGGTCGCCTAAAGCACAAGAGGGATTCGATATCCAATTCAAAAAGGCTTTCATGCTTCCTGCTCTAAACACCTGGGCAACAACAGCAGTTTGTTTGGAATAAACAGAAGAGCTGGATAGATAGCATGAACAGTGATTGCCACCATGGCTGAGAAGGCAAAGAAAAGAGCGCCACCTACAGAAACTCAGACTTCATCAGCAGAAAATCCAAGGAAAAAACAGCCTCACCCACACTGGTTGAGTGACAAGTGATCTGTGGGAAGTGCAGAAACACCACTGCAATGAACACTTAGCGAGACAGAGGCAACAGTGCAGCAACAGTGTCGGGGGTAATGCATTAGTGTGTAGCATGTTGCAGTGCTCAGCTTCTTTGCGGTAATTAGTAATTTAAGATGTTAGTTTTAAAATTTTTGTAATCCGTTATTAGTGACTTATTGAAATTCTGTGGTGTCATGATCAGATAACACAATGGAAATTGAAACAAACACAATCTGCTTATCAAGCTGCTTGGTGTAAATGAGCTATAAATGAGATTGCCTCAGTGTTTTAAAAACAAAGCAACCATCTTGCATTGCATTTTAATTTAGTGATCAACAGCACACTTGGCCGCACAAGGCATGCTGCTACAGCAACATGACAACCCCAAAACACTTTACCACAGTGATTTTCAGAGTGGGCCTCCCCTCAAATAAATCTTAGAAAAAGGTGGCCCTCTTATCTTAGCTGAATTCCTGGATGTCTGTGGGATCATGTAGCTGCTATTTGATCCAACAGACATTCAACAATTGAGCCAAAAGAGCCTAATATTGCTGTTCAACATAACTGCACACAGAAAAAGGGTCCACTGTAGGTTAATAGAATTACCCAGACCTATCTGTAAACTATCTCTTTAACCAAATGACAGATATTTAGGATATTGTGCAGGTTTATTTTGATTACTAATAAAAAAAATCAGTTTAAAAGAGATTCTTAGCCTTTTAGCCTTTTTTTTTTTTTTTGTGAGTCTCCCCTAAAACTGTCAAACAGCCTCCCACTTTGAAAACCTCGACTATAACAAGTTAAGAGTAACTTCATAATGAAGGTAACATTTTAGGGTTTGAAAGTGAAGTAACTAATTACTTTTGATAGTAACTTTACCCAGCCCCTCCCAGCCACAAACATGAAAACAATCAGTGAACATGTTTGAAGTGAACATGAAGTGGAGACCCTTTAGACTCACCTGACGAAAACACACATACACATAATTTATCCATCAGTTACACAGTCAGAATCAGGTCAGCCCAGCTAGCAGGAAAATATGTTAGCATTTTTTTTTTTTTTTACATTTCTGCACACCAAGAATACGTTGAAAGCCACGTTTGCAAGTTTTATGATGTAGTATAAACTGAGTGTTTATACTGCATCATATTAGTTTAAGTGACAAACATTTCCTAACCTTAAACAAATAGTGTTGGTGCTTAACAAAGCTAATAAAAAGCAAGCAGAAGTGCTAATGAGCTTACATTGATATACCAGTGTATTTGTTGGTTTACAGAAATGTAAAAGGGCAACATTTTATTCTGGTGACTGGTCTGACCATATAGACTCAACAGTTAAGTTGTGTGCTTACCACATGTTTTTGTCACTTCAATCAACCCTCAATAGTTTTGGGTGGTGCACCTTAAAGAAACAAGTTCCATCTCTTAGGCTACGCAGGAAGTTCTCTTAAACTAAAAGCCAAAAGCGACCCTTTATGGATTCATTGCCGGATATTTACCTACAGTAGACTGTGCTAATTTACAGAGACATGCACTAATATTAAATTATTATAGCCCGTGTGTGTTTTTAATGCCCAGATCTTGACTGCTTGCTTTGAGTCGGCGCACTTTTCACTCAGCGACATACTGTATCTAATAGACGCTTTGACACTTAGGGAGTGAGCATTTGGAGAGAGCTGAGACGAGTCATCAGGGAGTATTTTAAGTGCACTCAGCATTAGTGATTAAGTGCACTTAGAACATAAAGGCTCAGTTCAGGAGGTGACGACGGGGGAGTGAAATGTTGGCACTCGCGTGGCACATTGATAACATGCAACGCGGCTCGGTGTGTTTTGGTGTATGTGTGTGTGTGTGCCTGTTGGACGCAAGTGTTTACATTCACTCTCAGGCAATGTGAGAAGTAACATGGGCGTTCACACACATACACGCGCATGCACAAACACACACAGGGCTGTTAAGATGGTGTGTGTGCTGTCACTCTTTAGGGTGGGAGGTTCATACACACTGAACACACGTGCCTGACCAAGTACCACTTCACAGGGAGTGTTTATGTGTGTGTGTGTAATGGCATTACTGCATTTGTGTGCACTTGAATGTGCATTTGCATACATGCTTGAGTGCATAAATGTGTCCGTGTGTGTGTGTGTGTGTGTGTAGGGTCAAATGCAAGTTTAAAGAGACAGGCATACATACTCATTCACAAACATACAGAGACAAACACACTTATAAGGTTAAACAAACATACACACACAAATGTGCACTCGTAAAAATACACTTACATGGTTTCATATGTACATAGACATTTAATAACACACACTTACTGTACATGATCACACACACACTTAAACATAGACAGAAATAAACTATTTGATTACTCACACATGCATGCACATATACACACAAGCACTTATATCGCATACATGCAGACGCAAACTTATATTACTCACGTACACACACACACACACACACACACACAACGTGGCCCTGCACAATGAGGGAGACTGTGGGAGACATAATCACAGTAATAGGGGAGTGATACATCTTCCGTGGGAGAGAGAACGGGGCAGTGGGAGAAGGAGATAAGAAGGAGATAAAGATGAGAGAGATGAGGGGCGAGAGAGAGAGAGAGAGAGAGAGAGAGAGAGAGAGAGAGAGAGAGATTGCAGTAGCTCACACAGGAATCCCATCCAGCTGTTTCTTCCTTCAGGGAGAGGAGAGTGGGAGAGGCGATAAGAGTGATGGATAAAAGAGGATGACAGCAAAAGACAAAGTTTGTGTCGCACCACTTGAGTTTTATCAAAGCCAGAGGAAGTTTGAGGATATTTGAAGAGTGCATGTATTTGGAAAAGAGGATGTGTTGTAATCTAAAATGTAAGGACGCTATGTGTAGTAGTTTTGGTATATATTATAGCATTAAAACAGTGCTACTTTGTCTTTAAAGTAAGACTACATTTCCCATAAACCCAACCTGGGTGATTTTGTTCCTCTGTGCACATTTGGTTTTCTCCTTGGCTTTACTGAAGGGGACAAACAGGCTGGAAGTGATTTCTCTATATGTCCTCCACCATCTGTCATTGTTGTTAGTATGTTGGAAACCTCTAGCTCTGTTTGTGTTGGAAGAACACTGTCCTCTTCCTGTTTCATGCTGTAAAGCCACACCCCCTTTGTACCACAAAGCAGTTTCCCCTTACTGCTGTAAAACCCTGCAGACGTTCTGTGAAATCCAACTCGATGGCAAATAATATATTTATATTATTATAGTATTGCAGGTGGCGCGAGACTGCCAGTCTTCTCAGCTATACAGGTGTTGTTTGTTTATGGTAATTATAAGAATGTCCCGGGGCGCCCCGGTGTCTCGACAGATAAGAGTGTGTACCACTTGTTAAGGCTGAGTCCTTACTGCAGTGTCCTGGGTTTGAATCTGGCCTCAGGCTATTTGCTGCACATCATTCCCTCTTTCCCCTGCCGTTCCTGTGTCTCACTCTGCTTTGACTGTCAAATAAAGCAGAAATGCCAAAAAAAAAAAGTTATACCAATGTCCCACCACCATGATTTTTTGATGTTTAATATTACATATGGCAGCTTTAGGGCCTTTTCACACCTGGAAGTCCAAACCGAGGTTCATATTTTTGTTACATTCTATACAAATTTGATCCATTTAATTTTGGTTTCACACTGTAACTTACGCTTAACTTTACATAACTATGTGCTGTCGTCATCGCCCACATGGTGACTGCATCTCTATACTTGATTAATCTGTAGACGGTGTTGGCATGTTGTCAGTTTGGCAGGAGCCTTCTATTGCCATTTGAATTAATGAAGAAAAATGAATGAACACATTCATGTTGTTGCTTCTGTAATAATATCATTATGGCGTTACTATCAGCAGTTTGCGCCATATTTCAGTTAAAAGCTTGGTTTCCTCCTCTCCTTATGTGCTACCGCGGCTCATTTTCCTTTTTCTGGTTCTGACAAAAGCCTGTAATTGGTCCAAAAGTCCAAACCATCCAAAAAAATGTTTTCACAATAGAGATGAACTGAATCGTGCTTCACTTTGATCTGGACTGAGCCCGCCTCTTTTCACTGGTTGGGCTGTTTTCACACTGTAGTTTGATCCGTTTTTTAGTCTGGACCAAACAAAGTAGGTGTGAAAGGGCCTTTAATGAAGACCTTAATAAAGCCTTTAAAGCATAAATCTGCAACTATTTTTCTCCGTTGTGGCAACCTATAGGCTGAAAGCATTTGTGTTTTTGTTTGCCATCCGACACACACGTTCTTTGGTTGGTCTTTTCTTGAAAAAAATCCTTTGACTCGCAGGAAGTGACATGTTTTTTTTTTTTTTTTTCCTCCCAGCAGCAGATAAAGTGGTTTGTTTTGAAGAAGAAATTGGTAGTTCACACAAGCAGCGATAGCCAGCAAGAACAGAGCACCATCTTCAAAAACTCAAACTTCATCAACAGAGAATCCACAGAGAAAGACGTCACAGTCCCTCCCGAACTGTGTGATTGGCAGGAGATGTCTGAAGTGCCGTGCAAAAACACCACAGCTATGAGCAGTCAGCACCAAAGACAGAAATTAAATTAAAAGAGAAAACGAGCATTCCACTTTGAAGTGATTTTGAGCGATGATATGTCGTTTAAATTATTTTCTGTTTGCCAATGAACATTCAATAACCAGACACGCTTTTCATTATCTGATTCATCGCCTAATTTTGCCTCTTCTCAATTACTGTGGAGTCATTTTTCAGTGTCTCAACAGTTTTAAATTGGATTGACTCGCCACAAGTTGTTCTCTTCTCTCATTTGTTGGCCCATTTTACACTTGAGGGGCTGTCATGCCAAATAAAGACCAATTTTGTGAGACTGCATTGAATGGGGATTATCTGTGATAGCATAACACATTTTTTTTTTTCCATTTTCACAGTTTGACTACTCAGATTTTTGTATTTTCCTTTTGTTCAAAAAGAGCCACAAAATAGTGGACAATTTTTATTGAATTGAAAGGATTTCAAAAAAAAAAAACCTCCTTTGGTAACCCAGTGAGACAGAGACAAAGAGAGGGAGAACGCAGTGGAGGGTAGAAATTAGAGAGTGTGTGAGCGTTGAAGCATTCAACACAGGCCACTGGTGTCTGTTCCCTTGGAGGCAGGCATGGGTGTGTGTGTGTGTGTGTGTGTGTGTGTGTGTGTGTGTTTAAGGCTTCCCTACTCTCCACATGGAAGGAGAGAACCAGTGAACCATGACGAAGGAGTCTCTTTCACATACGCACACTATTCAGCATTCTGGTAAATTCTCAGCTTGGTGGCAGGACACCTCGTCGATTTGAGGCTGGTAGAAAGAAGAAGAGGAATCCCTTTTTTCTCTGAGTGTGTGTGCGTGCGCATATCTGCATGCAGGCTCGCCTGTTTGATGTGGTAGCTTTGATGTAGCTTTTGCTATGCATATGTTGGGATATTAAAGACAGACGTTGTTCACAGGGATCATGCTGCATGTTTCACGCTCCACTGATGTGTGATATCAGTTTAGGGGAATCAATATCATGATTGCAGGTTGTACTACATCCATCTGCTGCGCCACCAGTACACACAATGGGAATGCCTCAGGCCAGAATGTCCTGTTGACTTAGATGAATTGAGTCCCAGCTTTGTAAAGCTTGTGTGTTTGTGTGTATGTGTGTGTCTGTGCATGGAGAGAGGGAGGCGGGATGCTTGAGCTGGCTGACATCAGCTTCAATTTACCAACACAGCCTGAAGTCTCGGTCCCATGTTGCATATGTTCCTTGGGTGTTTATGCAGTTTTTGTGTGTGTGTGTGCGTGTCTGTACATTGTGCATGCATGCTTGCACTGTATATGGTGTAAAAGAGTGTATGAAACAGTGTGTGCATGCATGCGTTTAGGTATATGTGTTTGCAAAGGTGTGCATGTGTGTTTCTCGTCCTGTTCGCCCAAGGCCACAGGGGTTTCTTATATTAAGGTGTCTGCAGCCATGCAGGCTTTATCTAATGCAAAATAGATGAGTAATTACTTCCCAGCAGAGCCAAGAGAAATGGCCTCTCCATTAAACAAAGGAGGGGTGAGGGAGAAGGATGAAGTAGTGTAGGAGAAAGCAATGCCGAGATTTTATTTCATACAGCCACCCCCAACCCCTCCCCCAGCCCTGCACCCGCCGCATACTGGATTGCAACATCTGTCAAAAGTTGGGGTTTCTTGTTATTTTTTTCAGCAGACTGTTGATTTGCTGTCTTATCTCTCATGCTGGGTTTCCGAAGTGATAGATGATGTAACAATTGCGTTTGGTATTTACCCCACATCCAGTGAACTTGAGGGGGAGGGCTCATGATCGGTGTGTGTCCATTGGCCGCACAGTGCCATCACTTCCAAATGGCCCCCCCCCCCAAGATTTGGTGGGAGGTTGGTCATGGGTGAAGGAAGAACTAGCTAACTTTTTAAAACCATGACCAAAAGAGTGCATAGTAGTGGACGTGGACTACCACAAAAAGTCACAGAATTTTTCCAATGGATTAGTATAACACTGCAAAACTTTGATTCAATGTTTGTCCTGGGCGAAGGAAAAACATATTAAATTATCACACTGATTGGGCCACACCCACCTCAGTTTTTGCAGTTTCTCTAAAGGCGGTCTTGTGGGAGGTCCTCTGACTCGGTGTGAAGCTGCTGACGAGTTAAATGACACACGGTTACGCCCACTTCTGATTACACTCTTTATTACAGATTCTGGACCAGAGCTATTAGCTCCACTGTATCTCTGTTGCTCCTGATCATAAAGGGGGGCAGGGTCATGTGGGGGGTGAGAGGCCTGGGGGGAGTGCATTATTTATCATTACTATTTTGCCTCGGGAGAACACTACACCACAAAAACATGTCTTAAAAAGTAACATCATCATAGCATCTAAAGTTTTTTTTTTCCACGAAATAACTATGAAAGCTCTTTCACTAAGGGTGATAATTTCACTTGTTTCCAAAGCAAGGTAGCATTTTCTTGATAGCAATGGAGTGATCTGCCTTACTTTGGCTTGTTTTAATATATTGGCACTGGCCTCTAAAAAAATAAAAGCAGAATATTCTGCCAGTGGGCAAATGAGGTGAGAAAAAAAAAAATGAGACCAAATAAGAGGACAACTGAGGGACATTTTTTTTTCTCCAGTAAACACACAAACACTCACACTCAACACTGATCAGAATTGCACTCATTTTCAGAACAGTGGACTCTTTGTACATTTACTATGGTAGTGCTCATTGTATAAACCAGTAACAGTGGTAGTACAATGTGAAAAGTCATGACACTGACATTGTCCATATAAAACAAAAATAAAACCAGCGTATGATCTAATTTAAGACATGCTACCAGTACAACATGTGTTTGTACCATGGATTTCATAAATACAGTTCTTGGTAGTGTGGCATCTATACCATTGTGTTACTGTTTTTCATTAGTACCTTTGTTCTTTGGTGAAATAGAAAGAAATAGAATATGGTTCTTAGGCTATCTGAGGACTAGAGCCTCAGATAGCCTACTCAACAATTCAAAGAAAACTTTGCTGAAATGACTGAACAGCCATGTGCTTTTCTTCCTCTTCTTTTGGGGGACTTTGCATTAATGAACAATCTGCTTTGCGCCTCCCCTGCCTCTTTGGCATAAGCGCATGCTGTATAAAACATCTGGAGCCATGTATGATCGGTAAATTAGGGAGTTAGCCTTGGGCAGCTCTTTGCTAAAGAAACTGTTTGGGTATTTTTGTGTTGACACTGTATGCACTTGATGTTAGCTCAAAGTGTTGGGTAAAAAAAAAAAAAAAAAAAAAAAAAACTTTGGGATTTTCTAGACAAACTATCCGAATGCATTCTAAAGATAGTCTCACTGGGACGGATGAGGAAGATCTGAGAGCCGCATATGCGCATGCACACAAACATACATATGCACAGAGCTGTCTCTTTTCCCACGTGAACCTCTGCATTTTACTTATGGTGTACTTTTGAGGAGCAAAAGGGTAACTTTATCTTCCTAAGCTAACAGGATTTGATATATTTATACATTTCTCCACTCGTGTTTGGATGACTCATCCACCAGTGGGTGTCCTGTGCCTTGATCTTTCTCCAGAATTTGCTTTTTTTCTTCACTTCGCACTGCATTCTTTTCCTCCCCATCTCCAATTCCCTCAATTCTGCCTTTGTTGATTTATTTATTGATTTTCATATTTCAGGAATTAAGGTTATCTTCTTTTGATCCCTGTCCAGCTCCCTTGTCTCTCCCTTGTTTTCTCCAGTCCGATCTTGGTAATGATTTGGGGGGATGCAGCTCCCTGAGTTGTCAGACAGTCAGACAGGCAGTAATGAGGGCAGGAATACTGATTAGAACAATGAGCAGCTTGTTCCAGGTTATTACATTACAGTACATACTCTAGATAGGAAGCCATTTGTCATTTCACCGTGTGTTTGGGCGGTGGCCTTGTGGTTAAAGACACCATCCTTCAGCTGGACGACTTGTGTTGTTGGCAAGCTTCTGTCCTGCTCAAGTGTCCTTGAGCAAGACAGACACTGAATCCTAATGTATCACATTATTATTAAATGTACTACGAGGACGACTTCTAAATGTACAATGATGCACCATTGTCAAATTAATTGTGACATCTTGGTATAATTATTGTAAACAAATGAGACCATAGTGGAGATGACTGGTAGCTTCTGTCGCACGCTAGTGGTATTGTCACCGCTAGCGGTTTTCAAAAGGATTACCACATTGAATCCTTTTGCTTTCTGGCTTCCTGTTTTTTCTTTGGCCTCACTGAGGAGAATAAACATGTTGGAAGTGATTTTTCTAACAGCCTGTCACTCCTCCCACCATCTGCCATTTCCAGAAAGTGAAAGATTTAGCTTCATTTGCACTGTACAAAACAGCAGCGTCTCCTGTCTGTATCGTAAAGCAATTGCCTTTGTGTTGTAAAGCAATTCAGCACATTTCTTGTAATATCCCTGTGTCGCACAACATAAATTGCAGTATAGATGCAAGCAGCAACAGCAAGTCCTCTAAGTAATGCTCTTGTTTGTTTATGGTAGTTATACCGATGTCTCACGAGCATAAACCAGGTACTTGATTGCTCCTAAAAAGTGTCACACCGTGAAAGTTGCCTGAAAGTTTCAGCCCCTAGAGGGTAGTGCAGCAGAAGTTTTCTGCCTTATGTGATTTAATACTGAGTTATTCTTTAAGGTAGTAATAATTTATTTAAGGGGCTCTGTGCAAAATTGCCAGTCTTGATCTAAGTGAGAACTTTTAGACTCAGCAGACAAAAAATGTGCATAATTTGATGGTTCAGTCTACGTGGTTTTCACATTTTTGACAGTTGAGTCTAAAAGTCCTCATTTAAATCAACCCTGGCAATTTTTCATAGTGTACCTTTAAGGATACGATTCCACTTGAAGCTCTTTTACAGAACAAAGGATCACACAAAATAATCAAAACAACCTTTCAGTACAGCCAGTGTTCTACTTTATATTAAAATAATCTGAATTATCTTCCCTCTCTCTCTCTCTCTCTCTCTCTCTCTCTCCCTGCAGGATTTTGACGACTTTATCTTTGCATTCTTTGCCATTGAGATGGTGATCAAGATGGTGGCTCTGGGGATCTTTGGGAAGAAGTGTTACCTCGGAGACACGTGGAACCGCTTAGATTTCTTCATAGTAGTAGCTGGGTGAGTTCACGCATAACACTTAGATATCCAAACTCAATACACACAAACACAAACAGGCACACACGCATGCTCATGCATACATGCATACTAACGCACATAAACATGCGTACACATACAGCATACAGGCCCACACTGTATACACATGGACACAGATACATGCACACACAAACACACACACATGCACACCCATATGCATGCATGCACACGTTGTAATTTGATTAAACATGTTACTGAATATTGCCTGCTGGTTTTGGTCTGACATTTTCATCGCACTGCATCCCCTGCTGATTTTTAATGCCATCCGTCTGCCACAACTTCTGTTGTCCGTCAGTGGGAACACGGCATATTTCCTTCACTGTGTGTGCACGTCTGCGTCGGCTTCCCTGCAATGTGTGCATGTCCTTCAGGTGCAGAAGTGGGGCACATTTCAACAAGTTCTTGTAATAAAAGTTATGGCACACCTGACACTCTGGACACACACAAACACACTTCTACTGAGCTGAGTCCATTGGTTTACTCTGAGCTGCACCTGTGCTCTGCCAGTGAAGGTCACTGAGCTTCCCATCTCTCCTCATTATTGGTGAACTCTTCTTCTTCCACAACCCTCAATCATCTCGTTCCTCTGCTCCCCTCCATGCATCAGAGTGGAAGCCTTTTATTGAAAATGTTTGATGAAATTTAAGATGAAATTACAGATGTGATGAATGGAGGCTTCTAACTTAGACACCGAAGTTTAATGATCCCCCTGGGGGAAACTGGGTCATTTCATCAGCAGAGAATAGTGTATAGATAAGAGCAAGATAACAGCCAGTGGTGAAGATAGCACAATCTATAATTATATTTATTGACAGTACTACAATAAATAATACCTTGAAAAAACAATAATATAGCATGTTTGTTGACAGATGCAGGGTTTAAATCTGCATCGCTAACTATTTACATTAGCAGGTGTATGTTGAAAGATATCCATACACTGGATAAGAAATGTGTCCAGACCCCAAAAATATATTGTAACATTGTAAGCTATTCAGATTAGCAGCGTTGCTGATAATATATACAGCATATACATGTTATCACAGGAACACGCATCTATGAACTGTCAGCACCAGAAGGAGGTGACACGTTTGAAGATGTGAGTCCCCACAGTACATGCAAATGTGTATTCTTAGATATGTACAGAGATGTGTTTATGAATATTTACTGGCTCTTCACAAAGTGGCAATATTTACTGGTTTAAATACAAAGATATGTGCAGGAATATGCTCAGATTGCCTGCATGCATGGATATGTGAATGCATGAATTGTTTAAGCAGGGAATCTTCCCATCACTTGTGCCATGCAGCCTCTTGGATGTAAACTCCTGCCTGACTGTAGAGCATATGGATAAAGGATAACCACAGTCACTCATGTCCTCGTATCAAAACTCACTGGCAACTCAACAGCTACAGCCTGCAGACAGTCTGTTAAGGTGACATAGGTTGAATGTGTGTGTGCATGTGTGTGTGAGAGAGATATTCCCATGCCTGTGTGTGTGTGTGTCAGAGCGTGAAGAAAATGAAATGAAAAAGAAAACCTGACGACAAGAGATTAAGTATCTTTCTGTCTAAAAATGTATCTATGTAAATGTGTGTATTTACACGGTCTATAGGCAGTATGTTTACGAGTGTGTGCGTGAATTCCGCTTTTTATGTGTTTCATCATGTTGCCATTTCTGACCTCCAAAAAAACACTCTTTAAGGAGAATCCCCAGCCGTACGGAGACAATGGTAACCTAGGCAACGGCTGCTTGTCGGGCATTTGATATATCCTGGCAACAGTCGTTAGGTCTGCGGAGGAAGGCTCTGATGAACTGTTTGTTTCTCTCCGAGGCGATAATTACAGCTGAGCTACTTTTTCAGCAGGTCTGCACTCTCTCTTCCTGAGCACCTCACTGTCAGGAGGAGTGAGAGACGACAGGGCATGACAAAGGGACTGAAGAGTAGATGGATGGCTCTATCACACAGGTGGAGAAGACTCGTTCCCCAGTGATGGGTGGATGGAGGGAAACAGGGATGCAGTTTTTAGGACAAATAAAGTCGTCTGTATCTGAATCTGAATCTGAATCAGTTTTGCCCTCACGTTGTAGGAAGGGACAGTAGATCAGAGCTTGCTACCTGTATAAGTTCATGTCAGCATATTGGTGATAAATATGACTTGGGTACTTGTAAGTTTGGCTGTGTACCCATACTTCCTGAGCTGTGACATCACCAAAATGCAATGTAGTGTATTGCGTAATTCATTTGAATTGTAACAAAGTTAACAAACGAGGAGTCAGATACTCAGAACAAGTGGGGAAGAATCAGAGCTTAATCTAACCCCGGACAGACTCGGCTTTATCGGTGCACGGCATTGCACAGCATCACTTAAAAAAAAAACACGCCCCGCTGTGCCACTCAACCCGTCTCAACGCTGGCAGGCTCAGTTTATACCATGAAAATCCCAAACTGTTGAAAAGGCTGCGAAACTGGTATAAGTCATTATGTGCTTTACTCGCTTTAATGCCACCATGAAATAGGGCCCGAAATGTAAGTATGTTGAAACAAGGCAGAAAGAGGCATGTCACTCTATTTATCAGTATCGGTAGAATAACACCTCACTCAAGAAGACTGTTAAAACAGGCTGATTTGTACTGGGAAGAAGGAAATTGATCTCAGTCCACTGGCAGGTATTTTGCTTTATTTTATACATATAAAAAATGCTTTTTAAGACTTCATACTCGATTCAAAGACTTGTTTAAATGGATAGTTGGCAGTGAGTTTTTTTCTTTTCTTTTCTTTTCTTTTCTTTTTTTCCCTGCTGACTCTCAGAATTGCTGCGGTGGAGCCCCAGTCGATAGCTGAGGGAGTCTAAGGCAAGCACTTAACAGGCAGGGTAACCTATCCATGCATTGATCGGACTCTTTACACTTACTGTATGGCTGGCAGGGTTCTTCTTGGCGAGAGCGAGAGAGAGAGAAAGAGAGAGAGATGGGATGATTGAGAGGGAGGAGTGAAAAGAGGATCAGGAGGAAGGCGATGGATTGACGGAGAAAGAGAGAGAAAAGAGAAGAGAGGGAGAGGCAGTTGGGTCGATCGTTCCATCAGACTCCTTCAATAATTAACCTCATCTGATGTTCAAGGCAGGGCATCACGAGTGCAAATGGAGATTTTGGCTGGATAGGTCAGTAATGAGATCTAATGCTCTGCTTCTGTACCGTACTTTTATGAAATAAGCAAAGCTACAAAGCAAGCAAACAAAAAGTTTTATGGATGTGAGTCCATAAAACTTTTTGAGGTTTTGTGGAATTCTGTGGAGCATTTTACATTAAAAATACCAAAAAAATACAGAATTTTCATCATAAACCATGGAATTCCTAAGATCCTGCTACAAATTACCAATTATGTTATTCAGCCGAATGGACTATGTACAGTGGTGTGCAAATTGTGTCTGTATTTAATAAAATATTTGCTAATTAAGATGTAGAAAACAAAGCGAAGGTCATATTACTAAAAGCTGTATGACTTTTTTATCCTGAAAAAAAAAATGAAAGAAAATTATTTCTAACATTTCACTTGTAATGGCTAACTTGTTTACTGGGTGATGGAGTGAAGCAGCCCAACTGACCAGATTTCAGAGGTAAAAAGTCATCACAGAAGCTGCCTCACTCTCTGTAGTCAGTTTCTGTTGTTACTGATCAGATAATTTATCTGTTTATGTTTAACCATGGCAACACAAGGACAACATAATATGCAATCATAAGAACAGCTTCTTTATGAAACAGGAGGGGATGCACATTTGTTATCCTCCCTGTCAGAGGACGTAGTGCAAAGTCTTCATTTGAAGAAACACCAGCCCTTATAATACCACAGGTGTGAAAAAAAAATATATATATACCAATTGTCTTGACCACTGTGTCATTTATTCACGGAAATTATACCAAGGTGTCACAATTAGTTTGACCATGAAGTAACGATGTTTAAAATGCAGCATGTAGCTAACAGGCGTTCTCTTCAATTTAAGACCCATGATTGAGTCACATACTCGAGACGCGAGAGAGAGAGAGGTACAAGCTCCCTCTCTTCTCCTTATGGTTTATTTATGTCACTTCGAGCCAGCTCCAGCCCGACTGGGGTACAACAGGAGGAAGAAGGACGGGAGAAACAGTGTGAGAATGGAAAAGAGAGAGAGAGAGAGAAAGAATGTGAGTGGGAGGCGGAGAGAAAGAATTGAATTTGAATTTAAGTGGCCTTTATTAAAGTTGCTTCATTTAACACAGAGCAGGCACATCACGTCCGTAAAACTGTCCATTTAAAAACAAAGAGAGAAACTGAGAGAGAGAGAGAGAGAGAGAGAGAGATTCTAATTGGGGAGAAAGTGTTGCAGTCCAGAGGAGAGAGAGGGCACAGACAAGGATACAGCATCCATGAACAATGATGGCCATTAAACAAACTGTCCACTGTCGTGGTGGGGGGGTGGGGGGGCTGTACTCGCCCTTAGCCTCTCTCTCATCTTCACTCTCCTCCCCTTTTCCTATGCAACAACTCTGTGAGGGACCAAGCAGGCAGGACAAGGACTCGCAAGTTAATTTTGGACAAAAAAGGCATTTATTTAGCCCAAAAAGGTAAAAGGATCCATAATCAATTCAATAATCCAAAAAAACAAGAATACTTAACACAAAGTTCTGGGCCCTAAAAATGAGGTCAACTAAACAGAACTTAACTCAATGGAATTGCAACTTAACCTGAACTGAACAAAAGATGAACTGACCTACTACTAGACACACAAGGTGAACCTATATACTGGTTGATCAGACCAATAAACACAAAAAGGGGGGTAGACAAGACAAACTAACTAAACAAAACAGAATAGACAAAAGTTCAGGTTATGAAGAAAATACAGAAAATAACTAGTAACAAATTATACAACACAATAAAGATCAGCTTAATATCTAAACCAGAAAAAAATAAATCAAAACAGAAATGAGAGATTCCCCTCCCCTGGAGGGAGACACGGGTGGTTCCTCCCAATCAGCGAATTCAGGGGATTTATTGCAGCTGCACCCACAGACTCCTCTTTTTCTGGCTGGACCCCACACCAAGAACTAAAAGGTAACTCAAAGACAATAATATTACTAAACAGAACAAATGCTTTAACATATTGACATTAACCAGTAACTAAAATGTGCGCGCCAACAAAATAGAAACTGTGCAATGTCAAATATTAATAAAGCTATGAGTGTGATGTATGAACAAAAGTCTTATGTGTCCTGTCATTTATTTGTTAGCTGTATGTATGTGCATGGTGACTGCAAAAATGTGCATAAACTAGATAACCAAAAATAAGGTGATCCAAACAAAAGGTGTGTGGGACAGGCAGTGTGGTGTAGGGATACTCAAAGCCTGTGTGGCAGCAGGGCGGCCATCACACGTCCCCCCTCTTCTGGACTCTCGCTGGGACAGCGAGAGAGGTAGTCAGCAATGGGGTTGTCTCTGCCTGGGATGTGCCGCACCACAAACCGAAATGGTTGGATGGCCAAGTACCAGCGGGTGATTTTTCCATTGGTGTCTCTCATCCGCTCCAGCCACTGAAGTGCCTTGTGGTCTGTCTCCATTGTGAACTCCCTCCCAAGGAGATAGTAACGAAAGGAGTCCAGGGCCCACTTGATAGCCAGTGCTTCTTTCTCAATTGTAGAGTAGCGGGCCTCCCTGGGGAAAAGCTTACGGCTTATGTAAGCCACAGGATGCCGGTCCTCTGGTGGACCCTGAAGTAACACAGCCCCCACACCCCTCTCCGACGCATCAGTCTGTAAGACAAAGTGTTTGTCAAAGTCAGGATTATGCAAAACAGGGGACTCACTGAGAGACTGACGGATGTCATGGAAGGCTGCCACTGCTTCATCTGTCCACTGCAGCTGGTTTGGTGATCTTGACCCCGTCATGTCTGTGAGTCGGGCCGCCCTGGTGGAGAAATGAGGGATAAACCGGTGGTAGAAACCAGCCATCCCCAAGAAGGACCTCAGCTGCTTCCTGGTGTTGGGCAAGGGGCAGGACTCAAGGGCATGGACCTTGTGAACCTGTGGTTTTATCACCCCATTGCCAATAACAAAGCCCAGGTACTCTGTCTCAGTTTTGGCAAAGACGCACTTCGAGGGATTGATGGTCAGCCCAGCCGAGTGGAGGTGGTCCAGTACTGCCTTCAGATGTTTCATGTGGTCCTCCCATGTGGCACTGTAAACGACAATGTCATCCAGGTATGCACAGGCAAAATCAGAGAGGTCACACAGTACCTGGTCCATAAGCCTCTGGAAGGTTGCAGGGGCCCCATGTAGCCCAAATGGCAGAACCGTAAACTGGTACAGTCCCCATGGCGTTCGGAAGGCCGTCAACTCCCGAGACTGCTGCGTGAGGGGGACCTGCCAGTAACCCTTGCAAAGGTCAATAGTTGTCAGATACTTTGCCTTTCCCAGGCGGTTGATCAGATCATCAATCCGAGGAGTTGGGTAAGAGTCAAATTTTGAGATGGCATTCAAGTATCGGAAATCAATGCAAAACCTGATTGTGCCATCCTTTTTTGGCACCAGAACAACAGGATTGCACCACTCACTTTTTGACACTTCTATGATCCCGAGCTCCAGCATCAGTTCCACCTCCTTCTTCAGGGAGACCAGGAGGCGCTCTGGTATCCTGTAACTCATACGTCTGACAGTTGCACCCTCTCTTAGTACAATGTCATGTTCAACAATACTGGTTCGACCAGGACTCTCTTGAAATATTTCTGGGTTGCACAAGGCTCTCACCTGAGACTGCTGCTCTTCCGAGAGGTGGCCAAGATCAAAGTCAGTGTGGCTTGGTGTTGGCAGGTATTGGTCTTCGACTTCCTCTTCCTCCTGCACACTTTTGATCAAAAACACCTCACCCCTCTTTTCTGGTCTTGGCACCCATTCCTTCAGGAGATTCACATGAAGGACCCTGCTGGAACGCCCCTGGCCTGGAGTGGAGACCTGGTAAGTGGTAGGCCCGAGCTGTTTCTGGACCGCAAATGGCCCTTGCCACTTTGCCAGCAGCTTGTTGTCCTCAGTGGGGAGCATCACCAGCACCTTCTGACCCGGGCTAAAGCTCCTCTGACGAGCCGACCGATCATACCATGCTTTCTGGCGCTGCTGGGCCTCCACCATGTATGCCTGGGCTAGTTCATTCATCCTCTCCAACCTCTCCCTCATTTGGACAACATAAGAGACAATATTAACAGGCCCAACCCTCCCCTGGTCTCCCTCCCATATCTCTCTTAGCAGAGAGAGGGGCCCTCTCACCTCATGCCCATAGAGTAACTCGAATGGTGAGAAACCAGTAGAGGCCTGGGGTACTTCTCTGTATGCAAACAGAAGGTACGGAAGCCATTGATCCCAGTCTGATCCAGTCTCATTTACGAACTTACGAAGCATCTGTTTCAGGGTCTGGTTGAAGCGCTCAGTCAACCCATCCGTCTGTGGGTGGTAAGGAGTGGTTCGCAGGCCCTTGATACCGAGCAGCTGATACACCTGTTTCAACAGTGTTGACATAAAATTAGTGCCCTGATCAGTCAAGATCTCTCTGGGAAATCCTACTCTTGAGAAAAACTGCACCAAGCAAAAAGCAATGTGTCTGGCTTTAATTGATTTCAAAGGGAAAACTTCTGGATATTTTGTGGCATAATCAGTGATCACTAGCATAAACCGATTTCCTGCTCTGCTTCTCTCAACTGGGCCGACAATGTCCATCCCAAGGCGCTCAAAGGGAGTGCCAATAATGGGAAGAGGCTGCAGTGGAGCTCTGGAGGGGCATTTGGCTGAGGTTTTCTGGCACTGAGGGCAGCTCCTACAGAACTGGGCCACATCTGACCGTAAGCCAGGCCAGTGGAAGTACCGCTTGATGCGTGCTGTGGTCTTGTGTTTCCCCAGGTGGCCAGCCCAGGGAACAGCATGGCCCAAGGTAAGTACTGCATCTCGGGCTGCTTGAGGAACCACTAGCTGTGCAACTGGCCCATGCTGCCGGTAGAGAATGCCATTCTGCAAGAAGTATTCCTCTGTGCTGGTGTCAGCCTTGGTCTCCTTCTCCTTTGCTCTCTGCAAGAAAGTAGTCAAGCTGGAATCACTCTGTTGCAACTCAATCACATTATTTGGCAGCTCAAAGCCTAAAGGCAGCTCTGGAGCAGCCTCCACAGGTGTCTTTACCACTGTACCCTTAAACTTCTCCTGTCTTTTCTGGCTGCGTGGTTTCCGAGACTTCCCGGGTTTTGTCTCCAACTCGGCCCCATAAAAAGGCAAGGTACTGAGAGTCAGGGATGGCTCATCTGGCTGCTTCACTCGAGCTCTGGTGACTGCAACATTACATTTCTGACCTGGGTTCAACAGATCAAAGAGAACTGGCAGATCACGACCCAACACCACTGGAAAAGGCAAATTATCTGCTACACCTATGTTCAGGAGATATGCCTGTCCTTGCACTGTAATATACATGTCTGCTGTGGGGTAGGATTTCTCATCCCCATGCACACAGCAAATAGGGATGGTGTCAAGTGTGCAGATGATGTTAGGGGGTACAAATTCTCTGTGCACCAGGGTTTGATCGCTTCCAGTGTCAACAAGGGCTTTGAGTTCTTTGCCATTAACCTCAACAGATGCTATTTTTATAGATTGCTCAGCTTCTTTCTTGGGTTCAGCTCTACAATGTGGCACCAAACACATCTGTGTAAGTTTTGATGGGTTCTTAGGACACATAGGTTTGGTGTGACCTTCCTGCCCGCAAAGATAGCAGATGGTAACCCTATTAGGGGGCTTTGAGGACACATTGGTTGGCTGGTTGTCCCTCATAGAGGGCTTACCCACACCTGCGGCTGGCCTCTGGTGGTTTTGAGGGGGAGCTGGCCTGCGTGCCTCCTTTCCTGCCTTCCAGGAATTATAGCTCCAGGGCTGGCTTTTCTTCCGGGCAGCCACGAACACATCCGCCAGTGCAGCTGCTTCCGAGGCTGAAGAAGGACCATGCTCCCGAATCCACACCTGCAGCTCAGGAGACAACATTCTCAAGTATTGCTCCAAAATAAGAATTTCACTGATTTCCTGTACAGTTTTACCTTTGGGCTGGGTCCATTTCCCAAATAGCTCTTTTAGCCTGCAATAAAGCTCCTTTGGACTTTCGCCAGGTTTCACCTCCAGGGAGCGGAACCTCTGCCTGTAGGTCTCAGGATTGATGTCATACTTAGTTAGAATGGCTGATTTTACTTTTTCATAGTCAAGTGATTCATCAATATCCATGTGTACATAGGCACTCCTTGCCTCCCCAGTTAATAGTGGGATAAGCCGGAAAGCCCAGTCAGATTTAGGCCATCGACATGCTACTGCAATTCTCTCAAAGGTGATAAGGAAATGTTCAACATCATCATTCTCTGTCAGCTTTCCCAACTTAGGTTCAAGGGAGAATCGAGACTGACCTGAGAAAGCATCAGCAGGGTGTGCATTTTCTAATGAGGAAGGAGCTCGGGCCTGTGCAGGAGGCCTGTCATAGGCCTCTGACTCCAAGGGTTCCGACTCTGCTGGCAAACTAGGAACAGGGTTAGTGAGAGTTTGTACCTCATCCTGCAGAAGCTGGAACTGCTGCTGCAGTGCTCTAAACTTCTGCTCCTGGCGCGCCGCGTCCTCCTTCATGCGAGCCTCTCGGACTTCCTGTTGCCCCATATAGGTTCGCAGGATTTCAGCCAGATCAGCTATTGTTGGCTCTGCACCACCTTCACCCTCAGTGCCATGAGGTCCTCCAGTGTCTGCATTCTCCACTTCTTCCCCTCCACTAGCAGGCTCCTCCAATTCAGTCTGTTGGTCCAGAAAACCTGCCCGGCCTCTTGCTGCTCTCCCTCTTCCTGCTCTTCCTCCACGGTTCATTATTCAGCAAGAGCCAGAAGAGTGAGGAGGTTGAGAAGAAAAAAAAAAAAAAAAAAAAACTTGCGTCCTTTACTGGCTGATCCCACCACTGCCACCATATGTGAGGGACCAAGCAGGCAGGACAAGGACTCGCAAGTTAATTTTGGACAAAAAAGGCATTTATTTAGCCCAAAAAGGTAAAAGGATCCATAATCAATTCAATAATCCAAAAAAACAAGAATACTTAACACAAAGTTCTGGGCCCTAAAAATGAGGTCAACTAAACAGAACTTAACTCAATGGAATTGCAACTTAACCTGAACTGAACAAAAGATGAACTGACCTACTACTAGACACACAAGGTGAACCTATATACTGGTTGATCAGACCAATAAACACAAAAAGGGGGGTAGACAAGACAAACTAACTAAACAAAACAGAATAGACAAAAGTTCAGGTTATGAAGAAAATACAGAAAATAACTAGTAACAAATTATACAACACAATAAAGATCAGCTTAATATCTAAACCAGAAAAAAATAAATCAAAACAGAAATGAGAGATTCCCCTCCCCTGGAGGGAGACACGGGTGGTTCCTCCCAATCAGCGAATTCAGGGGATTTATTGCAGCTGCACCCACAGACTCCTCTTTTTCTGGCTGGACCCCACACCAAGAACTAAAAGGTAACTCAAAGACAATAATATTACTAAACAGAACAAATGCTTTAACATATTGACATTAACCAGTAACTAAAATGTGCGCGCCAACAAAATAGAAACTGTGCAATGTCAAATATTAATAAAGCTATGAGTGTGATGTATGAACAAAAGTCTTATGTGTCCTGTCATTTATTTGTTAGCTGTATGTATGTGCATGGTGACTGCAAAAATGTGCATAAACTAGATAACCAAAAATAAGGTGATCCAAACAAAAGGTGTGTGGGACAGGCAGTGTGGTGTAGGGATACTCAAAGCCTGTGTGGCAGCAGGGCGGCCATCACAAACTCCCTCCGTCTTTCAGCAGACATGAGTTTTCTTGTTACCACATCAGAGTTGTTTTTTTTTTTCTTTTGTCCTGGGTGTCCTTATCCACCTGGGTTCTCCTCCATTAGCTAGATTATCTCTCCGCTACAAGTGGGTCAGCAGATCGGCCGTAGATTATGAGTCAGAGGGAGCGAGGGAGGGAGGGAGATAGAGGGATGCACGTAGTGGATGAAAAAGGTTCAGCGCGAGTGTGACCAGAATGCTTTAAAGCAGCACTGGAAGCAACATTTTGATATAAAGACGCCTCATCAGCCTTAAAGGACCAAACCAGTTATTTTGAATGTTTGCCTCTTTTCTTCTGCAATTTACCCACATTTTACATTGCAGCAACCCATTTTGCAAATCATGGGGGGCACTAAAGATTTCACAGCATATGATTAACTTTCAAACTCAAATTTTTGGTTGCAGCACCCATCACAGTGATCTGCTTCTGTGGCTGACAAAGTCACCAGCATTGATAAACCACAGAAGTGATAATTGGCTGTTTAAAGCAAATGTTTCTCTGGGGGTCTGTTTTGCAGCAGAGAAACTGTGTCACTCTGTCCAATTTCAGGTCATTAAACCTCAGCAGTGCTGCTGCTTTTAGGAAAACTAATGTGGACGACTTTATTATACTGATGGGATAGTGGTGTGAAGAAAGTTTGAAGTCTCTGAAAGTTCATTTTCATATCATAGTATAGAGGAATGGATGGAAAACAGTGGCTGGATAAAAGGCAGGGGGAAAAAATTGTGTTGTAACATATGGCTGCTTGCTTTGGGAAAAGATTATATTTTATATATTTTTTTTTGTATTTTGGTGTGAACTGTTCCTTTAAGAGTGAAGAGTTCATTTGCAAAAACAGATAAAAGCCATTCTTAAAATGAATACACCTTTTTCACTGATACTGCTTAGAGTACACACACACATACACACACACACACACAAAGCATGATTTAGGATAATAAAAATTATGCTAGGCTAAATAAACATATAAAAAATAGAAATAAATATAAAGTAAATTTTAATAAAAATCCAAAAGGTTTAAAAAGGTTTTAATAAATTCAAATGGAGATATCTGTTTTTGCAAATGAGCTCTTCGAGTGAAATTTAAAATACAGAAGTTGAGTGCTCCATTCAAATAAAGCTGGACTTCCCGGCGCTAGCTCTGTTGCCTCCCTTGTCTATAATCAAATGTGATTATGAGGACTAAGTTGACATTTTGGTTAGATAAGCGATGGAGTGGGCTGAGGGTAGAACGTGTCGCTGATGAAAGAATTTCAATCTGATTCAGCATGAAAACACTCCATCTGGTCCCAATGATTTCTCCTCTTCTCTCTGATGAGCCCACATGCACTGTCTTTAATCCTGTCAAACTCCTGTCAATAGCTCCTCTCCATACGCTGACAAGAACATTCCACTTCATTTGTATGTGTGTGTGTGTGTGTGTGTGTGTGTGTGTGTGTGTCTCACATCATGCTGGGTAATGACTCTGATCGCAGGGAGGATGGGGAACACCCATCCTCATTCCTCCTGATACACGAGAGTTGCATCGATGGTGCACACAGTGATCTGTCATCCTCTTTTCAGCAACACACACACACACACACACACACACACAGAAAGAGCTATCTGTCAGTCACAATTCATTCGCCAAGGAACATCCAGGACGGCAGCTTGGCTGTCACTGAAGTAGAAGCAGAAAGAGTGATAACAATACGTGACATAAAGAATACCAGAGGACAGGAGAGATGACTGGTGGTTAGTTTATCATAAGTGAGAAATGATCGAGAGAGGGGACAGAAAATACTGGAGAAAATATGCAGCTGTATGGCAAAGCAGAGTAAATTCAGCTAATGCAGTCGTAATCATTTTTGATTACTGGAAAATTCTGATGAAACTTAATGGATGATTTTGGCCTCCAAGGTGTTAGTGTTTTGTGTGGCAAATAATGCCAAAAGCATTGTATGATGAGCTGTGTTGTTTTGCAAGCAATTATTTTTTTTCAAGTGCAGGCGTCATTTTTATTTTCAGTGTTGTTGTAGCACATTTTGGAAATAAACTCTTTAAGCGGTGTTTCACTGAATTATCCCTCAAGGCTAAAGTTTGTTTTGTTGCTCTGTCATTTTTCACTGGAGCTGTTCACTCGAGAAAAGACAGCCCAAATGACAAAGATTTTGCTCACAGGATATGACTAAGAAGACGATGATCCACAGGAACTGAGGACGTAGCGGTTTTTAGCTGCTCGGCTTTGTCGAGGCGAGTGTATCGCTGTACACAAGCAGGGAGCGGGAGGGAGATAAGCTACGTTTCCATACAAGTGTGAAATTGAAATTCAGGCAGACGTTTGCAACGTCCCAGGGAATAACAAAACAGCAGATTTGTCACGTTTCCATCAGCTGCGTTGGATGGAATAAATAGGCTTCTTAAATTCCAAGAAAACATCCACAAGAAAAATGCCTTTGAAGAATTGATTTGTATTGGGCACGTTGTTAAGTCAGATGGAGACCCGGGTATGGAAATGATGAAACAGGCAGAGACGGAGAGATGAATTGGTGAAATTTCTTTGATTTTCTCCCCTCTCTCCTTCTCCTTGATGCCATCCATCCACATCTATCCCTCCATCGCTCCAGGCCAATAGTCTCTCCATTGATTCTACTGTCTTTTAGCATTTTCGACAGTCTGTCTTTGGTCCATTTGTTCTGGTTCATCTCATCTTCGATATGAGGCCCAGTGGATTCTGGGTACACAGACCCAGACAGAAGATGTACAGACTGATACATACGACAGAAAGACAGACAAATCGGGGTTAGGTGAGGATAAGAAGGGTTAAACTTCGGACAGCAGACACTGGTCTGCATTTCTGAGCTGCCTTTCATGCTTTTCCTATTATAGGGCAGTCTGGGTGGCATTTAGTGTGTGTGTGTGTGTGTGTGTGTGTGTGTGTGTATCCATGTGCAAATGTGTGCATATTCCATTCCAAGCTACTGTTGACTTTGTTTTGCAGGAACTGTAGCTAGAAAAGTACATGTATACCATCCTTCATGAGCCTGGCTGCTGTGCCACACACACACACACACACACACACACACACACATTCACCCTCTGTGATAAGAGAAAACAAGGTAAGAAGTGAGCTGGCTACACGCCCAGAAAAGTGCGTGTACACTGGTGCATGTGTGTGTGTTTTTAGTGTGGTGCATGCCTGTGTGTGCGTGCGTGTCTTTGAGTGTTTTTCATTGCATGACTTATGTGAATCTAATTACATAGCTTTGTTGAGTTTGTCCTTGTAAGGGTCTGTCCATAACGACATGCATACAGCTATTGTATCACAGCGTGTATAACAATATGGACAGTCGTACACCTCTGTGCCCCCCCACCCCCGCTTACTCAACTGTTTCTCTGCGTGTTGATCTCTTTCCGTGCACTTTCTAGTTTGGCAATTCTCCTCACGCAAGCTCCCTCCGAGGTTGGGCCTCCCCTCGTCCTCTCCTGCTTCTCATTTCTGATTCCTCCTCCCGCCGCCCTTCCCTGTATCAGCATCATCAACATTGGCACCGGCTCTGACGAAAACAACACACGACTTCCTGTCCTTTTCCATCGTTTGTTTGATACACTCCATTTCTCCTCCGCTGTTTCTCCATTCCAGATGAGGGCAGATGGGTCAGTTTTCACTGAATACAGCAAACTTCATCTGGCTCTAATCAGAGTCAGCAAGCGCTTTTGCTTGGAATATTTTTTCAATAGAAATCATTTGTCATCTGTCTTTTCAGTGTGTTTACATAACTCAGTCTAATGAAAAATTGCTCTTATATTGGTATTAAATACCTATAGGGAATGCGTCTGTGCAACTAAATAGTGAGTTCCTCATGACTTATGGTATTTGATATCACTATAACAACCCTATAGTGACATATAGTCTATCTTTGGCAGTGTTTTTCAGAGTTACACTTTATGGTGTTTCTTTTATCACCTACACTATGGTATGACTATAATTTCTCTATGATAGCTATAAGTAAGTATAAGTGACTTGCAGTGTATCTGCAGTAGTCAGTAGTGACTTTATAGTGACTTTATTGTACTTTATGGCGTTTTTTCCCCATCATTATATTTCTATAGTATTCCTGTTGGGATCAATAGTTTTGATATAGCATCCTTCCAAAAAATGATCATAGGATTACTATCTTTTAGTTCTTTCTCATGCTCCCAAAGCACCTTTTTTCCAAATTGCCCTATCATAAAAGTTTAATACCAGTCTGGCTTCTGTTTCCTTTGACCTGAAAGTCGGTGGCAGCCATTACGGAACATTACACAGCTGCCGATGTGATGTACCTGCTCGCAGGGGCAGCTCGACGCTGTTAGCCCCGTATCTCTCCACTGGCAAAGGGAGGACGACTTTGTACTTTTCTGCTCACTGTTTACGCATTTACCTTCTCTCTGCGGCCCGCTGGCCATCTGTCAGCTCTCTGTGTGTGTGTGTGTGTGTGTGCGTGCGCGCATGTGAGTGTGTGTTCTTGTTTTGGTGCACCCTTCCTGCTGTGCTACGATGAACAAAAAAAGACTGGTACTGGCCCGGGACAACCCATACCCTCAAGGAGAGCACACACACATACTCAGTCATTAAGGGGGGGGTTTCTTGCACTTAAGGCACACAGACTTGCACGCATACGCATGCGCACGCACACACATGCATGAGCCGTCGGACATGTGTTGTGAGTTTGTAAGACAGACAGACTTGGAGTTTGTGCGAGGAGGGAATTCCTTCATCTGCACGCCCCTTCAAGCTGCACATGTGCTCAGCATCTGCTCCACACACACAGGGAGTGAGAGAGAGAGAGAAAGAGAGAGCGCGCGAGAGAGAGAGAGAGAGAGAGAGAGGGGAGCTGATGATAAACACTGATCAAGAAACAAGAAAAAGACCTTTTTTTGACTCTGGAGCGTGCCAGTGCTTTAGCTCTCCTCTAACCTCCCTGTGAGAGCCTCTGAAGTGCCGCTGAAAAGGCTGTTCAGACTTTCTGCCATCTCAAGGTTAAGAGCCAGACTGATCTGATGCTGCTCTTTTATGCGCTGTGGATGCCACATCCTCCTCTCAATGACGAGTGATTCACTCACTGTTGACGTCTCAAGGGGGTGGGTGGGTGGGGGGGGACACATATGCCATGCACCCCTTTGAGGGTGTGCGTTTGTGCATGTGTGAGCACGCATGTGAATACACAAACACATCTGCTGTATACAGTATGCCTTTATCTGTAAGCACAAATACAAACATTGCATTATATTCAGTGTCTTTTCTTTCCCATCTTGCCTTTTATTTGAAGTCCAATTAGCTCTGGTATGAAAGCGGATTGTTTGCCAAGACGCATGCATTACATTTGTCTCTGAAGAGAAGTACGCGAATGTGAATTGGGACATTAGTGGATTAATTGCCATTTGCCCAGTGAGAGTGGGAGAACATGTATTACATGCACAGCATAATTGGCTACAGAATATTGCCTTTATATTGTGTGTGTTTTTATTCCCAGATGACAAGCAGCGGATTCTATGTACATAAATCGTGCGAGCAGTGAATGAAGTCTTTGCTTTGCTCTTGCTGTGCTTTGCCACGGATGCTGTACATTTTCACACTTCCTCTCTTCCTCTCTCCCTCTCTCCATGTGGTGCAGGATGCTGGAGTACTCCCTCAACCTGCAGAACGTCAGCTTTTCAGCCGTGAGGACGGTTCGTGTGCTGAGACCGCTGAGAGCCATCAACAGAGTGCCAAGTGAGTGCAGACCTGTTGGCTTTCCACCCTCCAGCCGTCTGACCAAACTAAGGAGGCATCCGAATCCTCGAATATTATGACTCCTTTGGCTCTCTGTAGCAGCAAACACGCTTCTTTTGTTCTGAAAGCTGAGGTCACACGACGTGACTTCTAGGCCAGCTGTAGTCATTATTGGACCATCGCGACTGATTTGCAAAGCCAGGCTGGAAGTTGTTTAACTATTGAATAACTAAGCCCCAAACCCCAAGTCTCTGTGAAGTCTGACTTATAACACCTGTTATGTAGTGAGCCAGAAAACGGATGGGCGGCACAGACAAAAATGAACAGCAGCCAGTAAATATTGGCTTCCATTTATTTTTGATGAAGATGTCCAAACTTGCAGCCAGTGGCACCACTTTGGGTTAAAAAATCCGCCACTTTGCCTCTGTGTTAGCGGCATGTCGTGGTGTACCAAGCCTCTAAAGCACTGTGATTGGCTGGAAACTGCATTGAACTTGCGTGTTGTTCACAAGCACAGGTGGACAAAGAGATGCTAATCTGGGAGGTAGCGAAGTGTCCGCCTTCATGATGTGTCCAGCAAAAGTTGCAAGGAAGCATGGGTGGAAATTGCAGATTTTAAAGTAATAAGTAAAGTATAAGTAAATTCCCATACAGCAAAACGACTAGTTTCCATTTTTGTGACTATGACGCTGTTGGATCCTATCAAGACACTTGTAAGGTGATGATGTCTGATAATGACAAGCTTGCTACATGTGTGGAAGAGGTGTAATAGGTGAAAAGGTAAGGTACCTAGCCTTTTGGTGACAGGTGATGTCACCACCTGTTGCACTCTATGGATGCTCACGTCACTTGCCACCAAAGACCAGGCACGCTACTTTTCACCAGTAGAGGCCAGGATTCACAGAGATTTGGTTTAAAGTTTAGTTTGATTCTGGATGGGTTTTGATATCCTGCGATGATGTGAGATGATCAGCTCGTCAAACCAGAATGGAGACCTGCAATAGCCAATGAGAGCTGTGAATGCAGGACATGGGAAAAGTGCCGAAAGTTTGGAAAGAAAAGTGCTGCACCTGTATGTTTTCTTTAGTTAGTGATTCACCATACCTTAGCTTGAATAATTCTGAATTTTAATTTTTAATCACCATAAATGAACTTGGAGGCTGCATCCAAGGTGAATTCAGGACAAATGTTCCCCCGTGATAGTTTGTAGCAGTGTTGTCTCAGTCCCAAGTTGCTGTAAGCAGGTTTAGGAGGTTTTGGCAGCAGATGATATTAGCTGTGCAAACTTACCATACCTTAAGGTTTAGTGAAGTGATGCCTCTGCTGTGGTGGCACTTTGTGCTAATCTTTCATTGTGCAGGTGGACTGAATTCCTGCATAGACCTGGAATGTAGGTCAGGGACAAGCCGATCCATGCTTAGTATTCTGCTTCTGCTCTGTCTCTCTGTTGTGGCTTTCCCCAGCCAGCCAGCCACGTTTGGACTCAGACAGATTTATATGTAATTTTCCCCCTCACTGCCTTTTATTAAAGGACCACAGTTACACACACACACATACACACACAGGCTATCACACTTGTTCATTGCCATGCAAACACACAAATTCTCTCACTTGCTTGCTCCATCTTTCATCCTGCCTCGCTCCTCCTCACACACACAAACATTCCCATAACCCAAAAACTTCCACATTCCCATCCCCGTTCTTCCATCGGTCTCCATTAGCCTTTAATCAGGGCAGATTGAATTTCCAGAGCACACATTAGCGTTTTAATAAATCAGAAGTGCTTTTATTCCCACCCAGCGGTCCACTTTGTGCATTCAGTCTTACCTTGATCCATCCCCTGCAATGCATTCATTTAAATACAGATCCTGATTCTGTCATTAGCTCCTCAATTGCTCAGTGGAGACTACTTTAGTCTGACTCTATCCGGCACACTGAGCAATGATCCCCATGGTGTGTGTGTGTGTGTGTGTGTGTGTGTATATATGTCTACACAGGTGTTTACCCCGGGTGGGTGAATGGGACATCAACCCCCCTCTCATCTCTCTCCCTTAGTGGCGCCCCCAAACCTCTTCTGTAATCTAGCTCTCTTGTCAATCAAAGCCCTCATAGGGGTTCGCCACCTCTCATTGGGCTGTCACACACATACACACACACAGGGCTCCCACACACACACACACACATTTCCACCCGCTCATTAGGCATCCTACCATTCCTCACCCTAATCACAGGACTAATAGCAGCATTAATGTGTGGATGATTTGGTCTGGTCCTGGCCCTGCAGGGAAAATGTCATTGGGTAGAGTGTGTGTGTGTGTGTGTGTGTGCATAGGGGGGCTTGGTATTATACCTGGCTGATATCTGTCTTCTTCCTCCCCTACCATTTAACAGCCTAATCAAGGCCTGTGGAGAAGCTTTCAGCATCCATCATGACCCTGGGTGGGGATGTTTATTGTCAAGGCATTTTTTTTTTTTTTTTTTGGAGTACATTTTGTTGCACCTGAACGCAGCACTCTAGCTCTTAGCTCCTGCAAACGTTTCAGTCCGAGATGTTGCATGATGTATGTCTAGCACTTACTGAGATGTTTTTCATTTTTGAGCCAGCTGTACCTGTTGAGCAAGTGAGATACAAGGCAATAAAAGGCTACAGCTACTCTCAAGAGCCGGTTTCTTGAAAAACAGCGGGCGCACAAGGAATTTGACCTGGTTAATTGGTGCTGCCACATTACAGGAGAATTGCAGTTTAAGGCTGACACAGGAGGCACAGGACAAAATGTAACAGGGCCTACAGCACAGGCACGGCATAGTGTATGACAGCAGATTAATTAAACACACTGCAAGTATAAAATCACAACTGTAGAATAGCGTCAGTGCAACAGTTTTGGCATTGTTAAAAAAAAAAAAAAAAAAAATTATTAAAGTGTTTTTCCACGAGTGCTGTGAGATTCTGTTGTGTTCAAACAGAGCAAAAATGCATCACAATTAATTTCATTGATAACTTATCTGTCATTTATTTATTTATTTAGTCTGGCAAGCAGCCAAAAAAAACTCCCAAAGGATTAATAGGAAAAATAAGCCAGTGTTAGTGAAAGTGTGATTTTTACTTGCTAAATGACTGAAACAATGAATCAGTTATCAAATTTATAATCAAATCTTTTTTTTTCTTTTTTTTTTTCAGTTCTAAAGTGCAGAGTGTCTCCTCTGCATGTAACAACTATATGCTAATGGCAAATTCACTTTTAGGTGCAAATTCAACACAGAGGCACACACAAATGAAACATGCAGCAGGCAGCATTGATAATTAATCGTCTGCACTTGCAAAAACAGAGATCTACAGGCTACTGGTCGATGGCGAAAAAGCACTTTCAAAAGAAGTTAATATGACAAGAGGAGGTAATTTGAGGTGAAGGCAAGAGAAATGCAGTTAGTTTGTTCACCAGGTCCAGCAAAATCACAACGTAATCCAAAATGTAATCCTGCTAAATCATATCTAGACACAATCTGGATGCTATAGTATATATTAATGCCAGCTGAAAAGGCAGCCAAGGTTGATATACAGCAAAAGACGCATAAAAGGCAGATGTGCGAAATACCACTCGGTTGATAGATAGCCTGAATAGCTTAAATCAGTGTCTATTTGTGAGCTAACAGGGTTCACTCAGTCTGTTCGTCCAAGGTGGTATAAACTTTCCATTTCTCGGCTCTACGTTTCATTTCTTGTTGATATTTGCCCGAAGCTGCCAACAATGTGAGCCGCCTGAACCTGGATCAGCAGATGTATAAACTGTTAGTACTTACTTCCCTCTGCCTCGCTCCATTCCTCTTTGGTCTCCCTTCTTCTGTCTTTTACCTCTGTCTTCCCTTCCCTTTCTCCTTGTCTTTACTGGTAGGGCTAAGCTGGAGCTCATCTTAAGACACTCTCACCCACACACACACACACACACACACACACTCACCCCCTCAGACTTGTCTTAATGAACACAGTGTTCCTGGCCCGGTTATCCGCTTCCTGGGATTTGGCATTGATTGATGTGCTAACATGGCAGGCCTGCCAGTGGAAGTGACAGATACATTTCGCAGGCCTCGTCCACCGGCTGCCAACCAAACCAAAAATCCCAGCGGCGGCGGTGGCAGCAGCAGCGGCACCGCCACACCACCACCCACTGTCTGCCACCTGATTGGCTTTTACCCTCACGTCCTGTACGGGCCCCCAGGGAGCTTGTACCAGGCCTGTCATTGGCCACAGCAAGGCAAGACATGACAACTTGTGACATGCCTCTGTGTGGCTCCTAATATTCACAGAGAGCGGCTGGTCACTCATGTGTCCAGAATACACTGTGTGTCCCTTGAGGTGACAGGGGAGAAAATCTCTCTGTGGAGAGGAATAATCATTTATTAGACACACTGGTCATGTCACCAACACAGACATGAGGTTAGTCGCTGGTTTGGAAATTGTATTCTTGTGCATGTGTTTGTCCACAGTGGATGGCATGCAAAGAGGAATGGAAGAGACCCATTCAAATAGACTTAATCCTGTTTTCAAAGCAAAATGTGCTTCTACGAACTATTAATTGAAGTAAGTGTACACTTTTCCATTTTTAATGCTGTACATTGTCAGCAATTAGTATTTTACCTTGATTTTGGCTTGTTAGAAATGCAAATGAAAGTTAAAAAAATCTAATTTAATGGGTTTTCTCTCCAAACCTCAAGGCGCTAAAAACTCGGCTTTAATAGACTGAAAAAGACTTCTGGTATTCGCTGCATGTGTACATCGAGGGGTAATTGTGCTATTGTTACGCAAAGAGTAGGAAAATAACTTTTTTACCCTCCAGCTAGAGTGGCTAGTTTATTCCAATATCCACAGGAAACTGACTGTTTTTTTTCCGCAGCCAAACACATTTTTAGAATAGAATAGGTCCTTCGAATAATGGTTCCGCCCCTGCCAAAGTGTCTGGTCTAGTCGGCAAACCAGCCAGCCACAAGGAAAAATTTACCCTTCCTCATTTGGCTGCTGTTTTTCCCACTTTGCTAATCTACACTTCCGGGAGTGAGGGGGCAGAGAAGACAAAGGGAGGCTGTGAATCAGACCGGACTAAGTGGGGAAGGTGAATCCAAAGTTTCAGGGAGGAAGTCACAGGTGACGGGGCTCCTACCCGGCACCTGTAAATGAACGGTCTACAGGACCGGAGGCTGAGCAGAAGACGAAACATCGAGCATGTTTCCCACCTCAGAGTTGATAAATCAAACCTTGCTGCTGGAAGTAAAGCCCCGGCCGAGCGAGGTGATGATGATTGATAGGCCAGAGCCAGCGGCGTAAGCACACAAGTCGATAGGTGATTATCACGGGACACGTACGGAATGATCAACTCCCCCCACCACCAGGCGCTCACACACACCCCATCCCCATCCTGCTGTCTTAATGAGCCCGGGCCCAGAATAGGCCTTGCAGCGCTCTCATTGTTTAGCCACAGTGTGTGCCCTTTCCCCAAGCCTTATCGAACTGCCACACACTAAGAGACACCCTTCCAGCACAAGCACACACATACACACATGCACACAGGGCAGCATGCATGCACATGCACGCGCTGTTATCATCGACCAGGCATTAGTAATGTGGAGTGTTTCATCGTGTTCTCCACGCTTTGTTAGGCCCCGGTGTTCACGCAGCGTCTGGTTCACACACTGTCTTGTACGTACGCGCAGATAAGCCCTAAAGGCAACAACAACAACAACATGATCATCATCGACCTCTCGGCTCCCTCTCTGCTCGCGCTCTCCTTCCACAGCACGTTCTTTGCCAAGACTCGGTACTGTAATTAAAGAGCTCACGAGGACGTCCCAGCCGCCATTCATCTCTAAGCCAGGCTGAGGCGTCGAGGCGGGGATGGCTGGAGGTCGAAGGGGTTTTAGAGCAAAGCCACCCCTTGACTTCCAGTCTTGTATTGTGGTTGGAAGACTGGAGGGAGAGCTCGGAGGAAGCAGGGGGGTCTGACTATCCCAGGGGCTCGTCGTGTGAAGGGAGCTGAGAGAGAAGCGAAGAGGACGTTCAGACTGGAAAGGTCAGAGCCTGTTTGGAGGATGAGGGTGTTTTCCAGCAGATGAAAGCGCACAATGACACTGTAGTCTCTGCTGTCGGTACATTGGTGTATTGCTCACTAAATAAACAAAGAACCTGTTACTCAAATCTCAATACAACAATCACAACCTCCGGAAGCTCTTGGCATGCAAATGATGTTTTGTTGCTGAAAGGAAGAAGGCAACCTGTTCCTTTTTGGCTTCAGCATTTTCAGTCCAAGAAGCAACAGCTCATTCAGAGAGAGAGAGAAAAAAAAAAACTGCAAGGAGAATATAAATATGGAGGTGACGGACGACATTTTCAGCAGCAAGCTGTTTTCAGTTCAAAGTTTTAAAATGCCACAATATCATAAGACATGAAACCGTCTTTGATCACATGGAGTCTTGGTACACTTCTCCCATTGTCTCCGCAGACAGGTAGAAAAGCGTCTCCCCTCGCTCGACCGTGAATTATCAAAGGAAAGCGAGATGAAGCTGCAGTACTGTAACTGCTCCTCTTGAGTACCAAAAAAAACACATAATGGTGGAAAAATGTTTTTTGGTCAAGGGAATGATGTAGTCCCGGTGATGTAATGGGAAATAAAAAAAGGAGGCTAAAGCACAATCTCCAGACTTTGATCATCACCAGGAAAAACAGCCACTAATAGGAAAAACAATCAATTATATTTTCAGAAAAGCATTAAATTATGTTTCTGTTTCCCCTTAACAAACCCTATCTTCACAAAAGCCACATCAGTTTCTACTTAAACTATAAATTTATGCCTTACAGATTTATTTTTGTCTAAAACGGTCAGTAAACTCAACTCTGCAAATAAAAAAAATAAAAAAAAAAAATGGCTAAACTGATCTCAGGTGGGTTTTCCTTCCTCAGCACCCCCGCTCTTTTATTTTATCTCCGGGCCACATGACGTGCTTATGCAAAAACACATTTCCATTTCAGCAGCGGCCCGTCATCACCGTCTCGACCCTTTTCGTCCTCCTGGAGCCGCAGACATCAAGCTAGTTACCGTCCATTCAGAGCACATAGTAAAGAGACGCAGGTGTACGCTAGCCCTCAGCTCACAAAGCCCATTAGTTCACAGTACACAGATTACAAAGCTGGCTGGGCCCGAGCTGGACCTGGACAGGAGAGCAGAGGAAGCAGACCTAATCTGCCTACTAACAGATGGCTCCCCGATCACACACAGCCACCCGCCTGCCAGCCATGTTGGAATGGAGTGGCCGCCCACGGCGAGGTTGGAGAGGGCGCGCAGGCGGAGGAGGAGATGATTGTTATTGAATATGAAATGTCGATCACTTGGAATGAGCACGCGATTCCGGCCGGGAGAGGCTCTGAGGAATGATTGTATTATCTGTGAGATAAACAGACTTTGTGTTCAGGATGTTCATGTTTGTGTCTTTTTTTTTTTTTTTTTTTTCGGATTATTTTGCCCGAGTGAACTGTCGTCCTCACATGGCTGTCTTCAAGCTGATCTACAGTATGATGGCTTGATTTATATCGTCATACAAATAACAATCAATCTTCGAAAACTCATTCGGCCACCACAAATATTTTATGCCCTCCTCCCCTGGGCTGAGTTGCTCTTTAACTGCCATCACTCATTTCCTTCAAATTCACTGTGGTCCCTAAGTGCTGACCCACTCTGTGTGCCCTATAGCCAGCGGATGAAATCATGACATGAGTGATTGCTTTACATCTTAGGTCATGTTCACATGATGCCGGCTGAATTTGAAAATGTTTTTTTTTTTTTTTTTTTAGTGTTTGATCTACACTTGATCACACCTTTTAGATTGTTTTCCAAAAAATGCCCCAAAGTGCTTTAAGACGGCAATACTAGATTACTGCCTAGATCACATGAAAATCCGCAGTCATCATTTTCAAAAAGATCAGTTTTCCCCCTCTTCAATACAACCCCAGGCCAGAATTTTCAAATGTACCCACCTTGGAGAGCATTTTTGATTTTTGTTTTTGCAAATGGAAACCCCAGCTTAGTGTGTATTGAAAGCCAAAACAGAGAGAAAAAAAAAAAATAGGCATTTTTGAATTTGCCTGGCTTGGCATGGACATAGCCTTCCAGCCCAGCTAATCTCATTGCCAGGCTTTCTCTTCTGTGCAGAGAAGAAAAGCCTGAAAGAGGGTGCAAAACAGGAAGGGAGTTAATAAGAATCACCCACTGGTTTCTCGATTTGTCCGTCTAAATCTGAACAGGTAAGCGAACCTTGTCAATCGCTCCAATGATAAGTGTCTTCAATGGCATGATCGAGAGTCCCATATTTCATCAACCGCTCTTTTTTTTTTCTGTCTCCACTCTCTCCCTGGGGAAATATATTCTGCTGGGTTGGCTGAAGTGGAAACGAAAACACCTAAATTATTCTCTCCATTCAGTAAAACCGGAGGTGCAAGGAAACAGGCGAGCTTCGTCAACGTCCCACCCAGCTGTGTCACCCAGACCAGTTGCATATGAACCAGTTGCGTATGATCAATACTTACACTGCAAAAACGCAAAATCTTACCAAGATTGTCTTATTTCAAGTCAAAAATGTCTTATTTCTAGTCAAAACATCTCATTACACTTAAAATAAGACATGATCACCTCAGAAGTAAATTGTTTTTAGACAATTATTAGACAATTGCTTGTTTCATCGGCAAAATTTGCCAGTAGAAAAAGTGAAAATTCACTTGAAATAAGTGAAAATTAGCTAGAAACAAGAAACAAATTTTGCCAATGAAACAAGCAAATTTTCACTTGTTTCAAGCAAATTTTCACTTGTAACGAGAGACAATTGTCGAAAAACAAGTTACTTCTGAGGTGATCATGTCTTATTTTAAGTGTAATGAGATATTTTGACTAGAAATAAGACATTTTTGACTTGAAATAAGACAAATAATCTTGGTAAGATTTTGTGTTTTTGCAGTGTATCTTTTCAAGGATTCCAAGGACTGTCTTATCAAAGATTCAAACAAGCTGATGCATGAACAAAGACATTTACAGTATCGTCCATGGCTGACATTCAGAGTTGGCTGATCATAGTGTGATTTGAAGAAAAAAAAAAAAAAAAGAAAAAAAAACATTCTGCATGGCTATAACCACCCAAGGAATGCTATTACCCGAGAACCTGCCAGTTCTGAGTGTTTGTATCAGGATAGTGGGATAGTTCTGGTATTAAATCCCTGTTGCGCAGGACTATCTCAACTTCAAATCGCAGCCAATGAGAGCAGTCAGTTTGCCTGTGACTGCGGCAGACACTAATCCCAGCCTCTGTCACCGGCTCAGGCACCGCTAAGCAGCATCCTAACAGCTCAGCACACCGCTCTGCGAGGGCCATCATTTGAACGAGCCGATGCTTAATTTGCGGTGTTTGTGTGTGGATTTTCTGTTTGTGTACGCTCAGGCAAGGGATATGTGTGTGTCTGCGCGCGCCTCATTAATGACCGGAGAGAGCGAGGGATAGATAGTAGAGAGAGAGAGCGATAGTAGAGAGAGAGCGAGCGGTGGTAGAAGTGCTGTTGTAGGCAGAAAGTCAGGCCTGTCAGAGTGCATTAGCTTCCACACCTCTCTGGCAGCCAGCTCAATCTATGCAAACCCTCTTTCTTTCGCAGAGTTCAGGGCGATTATGTTAAACGGATGACGTACCATAGGGCAAGCACCAACATATCACTATAGCCGATGACTCACGCTTTTTCATTTTTACATAACTTCCCCTGCGCCGAGCCGCTCATGACAGGATGTTTCCCCTGTAAACATCATTGTAGCACAGCATCTAATAACTTCACAGCGTGATCGCGAGCGCTTCGGAGAAATATTTTCTTTATGCCTTCCATCTCACACTGTGATTGTATACACTGTTCCGCTGGTAATTGAGTATGGCATCCAGGGCCTAAAGTGGCAGCCATTACACCAAGTGAAACAACATAACGGCTTAACACAGTGTTGTTCTGGGAGCGTGGCGTCACATCAGCTCTTTGAGGATTTCTCTGTTTTCACCGATGTCAGATTGTTGTGGCTCAGATTGTTTTTTTTTTCTCCCAGCTGGGTTTCATCGCCCAATCTTTTTTTTTTCTTTGAGTAGTTGATGGCTATGAGAGGCACACTGCAGCAAGGTGTGAACTCCAGCGGTAGACATTCATGTTATCCCGCTGACGCTCGTCTTTGTCTCTCATTCTCCTCTCCCCTAGACAATACCATCAGTACTGTCTGTCACCTCCCTCCCCTTCCTTTCTCCTCCTCATTTCTTCTCTCTTCCCAAGTTCGTAAAAAAAAATCGTCCATATTTTCCCCTCCATCTTCCAAAATACATTTCACATATACTTGTATAGCGAGATAGAAAAACCTGCAAAATGTCAACACACTAGTCTTGTTTTAAAGCTTGACCACTGTGCATTGTTGAATTTATCCAATCGGATTTTGAGAGGGTTTGATCGACAGTCTCTCTCTCTCCCTCTCTCTCTCACACACACACCCATTCCCTCTATCTCCTCTTATTCCTTGGTGGCTGTCAGCCTAGCAGACGAGCTCTGCTGGCACTCCGACAGGGAGATCGACCCGGCCGCTCCAATTACCCAGAAAACCCCTGATCGGAAAAATTATCCTCGTTATTGACGCCTGACTCACCAGGTTACTGCTGGGAGGATAGCCTGCAGGGATGGAGGGAGAGGGATAGACAGAAAGAGAGAGAGACAGAGACAGAGAGAGAGCAAGAGAGCAACAGGGTGAACGTACAGTGTGTGGAATGGATTATTGATAGATAGATAGATAGATAGATAGATAGATAGATAAAATGTGAGCAACAGAAAGGTGAAGAAAACCAATGTGTAAGTGAAAGCAAAATGCGAGCGGCAGCAGCATAGCGACACAGCCAGATATAGCGACACAGAGGGAGTGTGTGGGCGGTCGGAAGTGTATGTGCGTGTGTGTATGTGTGTGTGTGTGTGTGTGTGTGTTTTGTCAGAAAGTTGAGGTAACACTGTCCAGAGCAGACAGAATAGGGGGGTGTACTGTATTAAAGCTGCAGACCAGGACTTTCAATGTGCTGTGGTGTTAATTCAACCCAACATGTAGGAGAACCACTGACACACAGACACACACACACACACACACACACACACACACACGCTATCAAATCTCTGCACTTCCCTTTGAGTCAGTGGGGGCGGTAGGCATTTATGGCTCATCCACATAGAATTTTTAACCTTTACTTAGCCAAGGAAGCACCACATATTCTCCTTTATTCGACAGTACACTATCTCACATTCATACAGTTACACACACACTCACACAGAGGAGCTGCCAACTAGTGTCTTGCTTTTTTTTTTTTTTTTTTTTTTTTCTCGTATCCTCCTGTCTCTTTGTACCAAGACTAATTTTACCTATGGCACAATAAGGATTGTATCGTACTGTATCGCATTGTGTCATGTCATACAGCGAGTTTTATAGTATTGTAATGAATTGTATCAATTTTATTGTATTGTATCACATTGAATAGTCCTGTAACATATCGAATTCACTTGTTTTGTATCATATTGTTTTGAATTGTTACGTTTGTATGCTATTGAATTGTTTTGCATTGTATCTGTAATTGGCATCATTGGAAATAAGGGCCCAGCCTCAACAACCTTTCCACAAATAAATAAAGGCACAGTGGATGCATTGGATCCACAGTCCTCTACTGTTGGCCACTTAGCAGCTTTCAGGGTTAATGTCTCGGTCAATAGCACCTCACTAGTCGATGCGTGCTTCTTTTGTCAATAAAAATAAAAAAAACAGTATTGTTTTGTAGTATATTTTCTATATTGTTAGTGCCACTTATCATTGTTTATTCTTTATTGTACTGAGGGCTGTTATTGCATGGCCAGGGCAGTTTCAAATGAATAAAGAAACACAATTGGTGCACTTGTCCCTGTAATTGTTTTATAATGAAGGTACTTGGACTGGTGCTTGTGTTAAACAATCTACTTAAAATAAAATACTCACTGCACCTCAGGGGTAAAAATGACTTTCATCAGCTGCCAAATCTAACTCTTGCTACTATAGCGAACTATTTCTCCGACATGGCTTTAGGTCCCAGCGTTGCTCGGATGTTTGTCTGCTGCCTCTCTGTCTGACTTGTCCTTGCATCCCCTCCCAGGTATGCGTATCCTGGTGACCTTGCTGCTGGACACACTGCCCATGCTGGGCAACGTGCTGCTGCTCTGCTTCTTCGTCTTCTTCATATTCGGCATCGTTGGCGTCCAGCTGTGGGCTGGCCTGCTCAGAAACCGCTGTTTTGTGGAAGACAACTTCTCCTTGTGAGTGTCCCTCTTTTGTCTGTGTATATGTGTCTAAGTGTGTCTAGGTTTTTGAATGATTTTTGAGAGTATACACTTGTCTGTGCCATACACTGAGAACCAGTTTAAAGCTTATTCTGGGGTTTATTCTAGGGTTAATGTGGGACTTTTATTATGTGATATTGGCTAGTCTCAATCATCTGCCTCTGATGAGATGAATATGATGTGGTTTGATTATTGTAGAATTAATCAATGCTGCATTTGCTGTCTTTGGGAAGTTCTTAAGTTGAACTGAATCTAATGTGACACTTTCATTGGCTTCCATGCAAGTGTACAGTATTATAGTAGTTACAGTAGTGATGTCTTTATTTTTAATGGAGTTTTATTCTCCAATGCCCAAAATGATGTTTCAAAGGCTTGCCAAGCCTGCCAAGAATAAAATAACGAGGGAAATATGTGTTACTTTGGATTTAGGGGATTGTTTTGAGTTAACAGATTCAAATTCAGAGATATTGGCTACTGACAGCCACAATCCCAAAACACGGATGTTGGTAAGGGTTTTGGAAAATTAGTGCTGTAGGCGACACTTTACGGTTTTGTGATCCAACTCTTGCCAGAGCTGTGACAACCAATGCAGATGAGATTGCAAACAGGTCTAGAGGAGGTCAAGGTAAAAAGAATGAGTACACCCTGACCCCTCTCGCTGATGTAGGTCACATGCTCAAGTCAATGAGTTCAGAGATTATGGAGTCCCATCACAGTGATGAATGGGGGAGAGACAGGCTGTGGGATAATGAGAAAGACCCCATACGGCTTGCAGTATATGGAACATGAGCACACATGACTTATTCATGTTCCCTGTGTCATCCTGGCTCTATTACTCTCTATAGGATTTATGACAGCTCATAGCTGCAAATGAAGTTCATGCATAATGGCTTGTGAGCTGGCATTTTTTTTTTTTTTTTTGTCATCATCATCATTTTTAGATATTCTTGCATTTTGAAGCTGTCTGCATCCAGTGATATCTGGCACTTATTTTGTATAGAGAGAAATTAGAAACTACAGATGGCACTGGAAATTGGAAACTGGGGCATAAATGTATCTGTATTAATGTCTCCTTATATCAGAAGAGCTACAGGCGACTATTTCTGTTTAACTTATGTCGTTGATACTTGTCTTACAGCTTATGCAATGTAACAGCAATGAACTTTGCTGACGTGATATGATGATGACTGTTTATTACATTAAATTACAGTATGTCGGATTCAGATATGTGGGAACCCCCGATGGGAACCACATGAGGTGCGATAAATCGAGCGCGTATCTCACTGTGCACTCACCAGGCAGATTGGTGTTGCTGTGGCTGTTCCGTTAAGTTGTTATGTAAGTGCATCCCAGAGTGTCAAAAGCTTTTAAGACTGTATAAATATATAAGCATGGGTGCTAAATGTGTGAGATGGTGTGCTCTGTAGTGAATAGGCATGGAGGGTCTGGTCCCAGTAAGTATCTGAGGCTACTTATGCAGCTAATGCAGCCTGTCAGATGGCCTGTAAGCTGAATGTGTGTTGACAGAAGGCCCAATTATCCCCTGACAGAGAAGTGCTCCGTTAGAGATATGCCTGGTGTGGCATCGCAGGCACACACACACACGTTTACATGCACTTACAATGACACACAGTGCAAATAATGTGAATAATGTGAAGAGTATCAACTGAAGAATCCATAGATAGGTTGCTCTTTCGGTGAGGGAGAGGTGGCATTAACACTAGGAGAGTGGTCTGATGACTGCCATTGTGAATTGCAGAATTTTTTGGGGGGATCAAATGTTTTATTTTATTTCTTCTTTTTTTTAAGGCAGTTACAACATAAAAAGCCAATGAGATTTGTTTCTCAAAAGAAAAAGAAAAGAAACGAGAGAGAAAAAAAGGTTATGCATATATACATATACATATGAACACGTACACAATCACACATATGTAAATGCATACGCACACATACATACATACATAACTACACACATGCAATCAAAACGATAGTAATTATCATTAACATCACCATCATTATCACTATTACTATATGTGCATGTGCACATAAATATATACATACACATGCACATATGCACAAACACATATCCGCACACATATATCTAAGTATGTACACACGTGTAAAACGTGTCACTGGCATTCCATGGGTATAGTGTCTCCATGTTGTGAGAGAAGTGAAAATGAAAGAACAAGCAAACTAAAAAGAGACAGCGTTCCATGAGTACAAAAAAAAGAAAAAAAATCTTCATGTCATGTAATCGAAAGTGCATTAATAAGATAATATAAAAAATAAAGAAAAAACATAAATAAGAATAGAAATAAATAACCCACCCCCCCTCCCTGCCCCCAGGACTGCAGAATGAATTGCAGAATTTAAAGAGTAAGTAAAACCCAAATTTCTGTCAAGCCTGACCTCTATTGGTGAAGATTAGGGTGGCCTTTGTGGTAGGTGATGACAGAACATTTTTGGTTGTAGAGTTGTCCCAGACACAGATGAATGCTCACCTAAAAGACAGTGGTTACTCTTTCTTAAGACACTGATGCTAAGAAAATTCACTTTGAGTGTGACCCATCCCCTCATGATTTATAAGGCTAAATCCCACCTATAGAGTACAGTGAGCGGTGACATCACCTGCCACCAAAGACCGGGCATGCCACTACTCACCATTAGAGGTCAGGCTTCCCAGGGATTTAGGTTTGGGGTCTATTTACTCTTTAACATTGACAAATAGATTTGAAGTGGTGAGATTAAAACATAAAGTTAAAATAATCTCTTTTTTGCTATTCTAACAATCATTTTGCTGAAGGTCTCCTGGAGGCCCCTTAAGAACCCCTAGGGGTCCTTGGACCCACTTTAAAAACTTTCTTAAAATACATTAACTACCAGTGGCAAAGCAAATAAACTTAACAAGAGAGGTTAACTTGCCAGTCTAGCAATATCACAATTTGGCTTTGGGGTTTAGTCACTCTTTAAATACTTCACCTATCAACATGACCTTGACTTCATGACTTTCTCAAGAACCAGTTTCTGTAAAAACTGATGACTCAAAAATCTATTATATTTAACAATTCAATTAACAGTTTGCTGGCCTTCTTTCTGAGCCCTTATAACTATTGTCCTGTCTTGCATTATCACATGTAAACGCTGTAACTGTGAATGACTGTCCTCTCCTCTACCCGCCAGCCCTCTGTCCGTGGACTTGGGGAAATACTACCACACCGAGAACGACGACGAGAACCCTTTTATCTGCTCTCAGCCCAGGGAGAATGGCATGCGGGAGTGTAGCTCAGTGCCCACCCTGTATGAAGAGGGAGGCCTACAGTGCAAGCTGGACATGGACTCCTACAACAGCACCGACAACACCACCTGCGTCAACTGGAACCAGTACTACACCAACTGCTCCGCTGGTCAGTTCAACCCCTTCAAGGGAGCCATCAACTTTGACAACATCTGCTACGCGTGGATCGCCATCTTTCAGGTGAGCATACAGTCCTGTAAGTCGAGTTACAGTTATGCTGCTGGTCAGAAATGGTTTAGGAAATCATGCTTTAGTTGTCTTTTTTGAGAGATCGTGATTTAACGTCCTCACAGGTAAATGTAGGATGTAGGATATGTTAAAAATCAGATATTGTCATTGTTGTTCACCTTTGTTATAATCCTAAAATCTTATGTTTCTTGAAACAAGTTTAAAAAATATATCTGCAGAAATCTGTGAGATAGTTCCACTTGATTCCAATGCAGTTTGACTTCTGCAATCAGGTAACAGTGGATCAAAATAAGGCAGGTCATTCCAATATAGTATCAAGATGATATCACTTGATTGAGGAAAAAGAATCTTCAAACTGAAAAAAAGCATTGGGAACCAGACAGACATATTTCTCAGTGACAGATATATTGCACAGTATGGATGACACAAAGCGGTAATAGAAGAGGGAGACAAAGAGCCTAATTGCTCCAGTGGCTAGTGTATCAGGGAACTTACAGGATTAGCAGGTCACGCAGTCACACCAGCAAACTGGAGTCATATTTTTCCACACCATTTGTTCTATATCTACACATCATCTGAAAAGCCTTTGGTGAGAGTGTTCATTCATCTCAGCTTGGCGGAGGTGGGGTGGGGTAATTTTGGGGGACGAAAGCCAGATTGGAGATGAGTTCTCCCAGAAGTCTGGCTGTTGCTTTGGTTTTGTCTGGGTGGGGTAAAGCACACAAAGAGAAATGTCAGGGATTAGTGTTTTGCAACTCTGTTGAGTCTTGGAGCTTGGAGTAGTCTGAACTGTGAAATATGGTCTCTATTAATCTCTGGTTTTAATTCTGCATTCCCTATGGCTTTTCTGTCTTTCTTCTGTTTTTGTCTTGCTGCTGTCTCTTTGTCTTGTCTCTCTCTACTCCCCTCCTCTCTCTCTCTCTCCTTGTGTCTTTAGGTGATCACCCTGGAAGGCTGGGTGGACATCATGTACTTTGTGATGGATGCTCACTCCTTCTACAACTTCATCTACTTTATCCTCCTCATCATTGTAAGTGCCAGTTCAAGACGCCACCAGCTGTGTGTTTGTCCTTGTGTGTTCCCGGTGCTGATGACTGAACGAGTGGGTCAGTCAGTAAACGTGAGTGTGTGCCTTCTCAAATGCCTGAGTGTATGTTTAATATCTGCCCTTTGCTCCTCATTCCTAGATTGGTTCATTCTTCATGATCAACCTGTGCCTGGTTGTCATTGCCACCCAGTTCTCAGAGACAAAGCAGAGGGAGAGTCAGCTTATGAAGGAGCAACGAGTGCGCTTCATGTCCAACGCCAGCACCCTGGCCTCCTTCTCTGAGCCGGGATCCTGCTACGATGAGCTGCTCAAGTACCTGGTCCACATCATCCGCAAGGGGGCCAAGCAGGTGGCACACATCTGCAGGGTTGTAGCTCGTCGCGCTGGCCTCAACATTGCTGCGTCGCCCCCCGCCCTGGAACCTCAACGGGGCCAGAACCAGAGGAGGAGGAGAAAGGCATCCAGGCAGGGATCGGTATCGGTTCATCACATGGTGCACCATCACCACCATCATCACCACCATCACTACCACCTGGGGAATGGCAGTGTGAGGGGAGGAGGGAGCGTTCGCGGTCTGGATGTTCGGGATGTGGAGGCTGGTTCCCATAATAACAACGGCGGGGCTTTGATAGCAACCACCTGCTCTGGCCATCTCGCTTTGGCTCCTCCTCCTGGTATAACGACAGCAACCTCTGACACAAATCTGGCCATTTTGTCCAGTCCCATAGCGGGGCCTACTGATTCATCTTCGGTGCACAGCTTGTACTATGCGGACTGTCAGTCTGACCCTCTTCGCCGTACCCCCTCTCCCACCATCCTGGGGCCAACTTCAGGCTCCTTTTCCCTCGCCCCAGCTCCCATGTCCCGGGTCATGAAGAGGAACTCAGTACCTTTTGCAGCTCCGGGGCACAAGAACTACCCCACGCTGCAGGCCAGAGCCCTGGCAGAGTCCAAAGGAAGTGTTACAGCCAGCACTCTGACACATATCAACCTCAACATCCCACCCATATCCCTGGAGAGACGGCCACAGAGCCTGGTGGATACCCACAGTCCCACAGGTATGCAGCTCCATAGCATTAGCTTATCCAAATACAATCAAATACATGGAAAATTTCTGGCTTGCCTCCATTGGCGATATTTCACCCATACTTACCATTTGATTAAGAAACTGGAACTAATGATGCATTTGCAAATAGCGTCTCATTCACCATGAATTGCTGTTTCATTTCTATGCACAGCAAACCAAGCAATGGACAAGTGAAACTGTTTTTCCAAATCACCACTTAGGTAGAGTACAATACAGTACATATTGATTTGACGTGACTGAGTTTGGAAATAGAACTATATCCAGAGTGTTCAGAGTGAGAGAGAGCAAGCGTGCTAATTAGAGTCAAAAACTGTTAATCCAGCATGTCGTAGCTTGCAGCCAGCCTTGTCCATCTCTAGCCAAGTCTTAAAATGCGATGGGCTCAGTGAAAGTCCAGCCAGGTCCATTCAGGTTGTATAGATGGTGGAAACACTGGCTGCCAGCCAGCCAGGCCACAGCACAGCGTGTGGAGACCAGGCATTACTCACACAGCGCACGCTGCCCATCACCATCAAACACACTCCCTCTGACACACACATGCAACTGTCCAAACATGTTGTTGTTCAAAACAGATCTCTCTCATTGGATTTGTCGTTTTGTCTAAACCACTTCATTCACCTAATTTATCACATTTGTGTCGATCGCACTCCAGTTCCCTCTCTTCTCCTCATTCTCTCTTTCGGACATTTTTCTCTCTTTTGCAGGCCAACTCTCCTGCCAGCTGTCTGCCCGGGACCTCAGCACCACCAGCAGCGCCATGGATGCCACCGCTTTCACCTTCGACCCCGAGAGCTGCCCCTATTGCGCCAAGGCCCTCGCCAACGAGTCGGAGGGGGGCACCGGGGGCAACGAGACCCCTGGCGATTCAGACAGCGAGGGCGTGTACGAGTTCACCCAGGACCTCCACCACAAGGACAGGCGAGACAGCCGGCAGCCCAAGAAGAGGCGCCGCACGTTAGGCCACACGGCGGCCAAAGTGGTGCGTTTCTGGAGGCTGGTGTGTGACACATTCAGGAAGATTGTGGACAGCAAGTACTTCGGCCGAGGGATCATGATCGCCATTTTGATCAATACTCTGAGCATGGGGATCGAATATCACGAGCAGGTCAGTCTTTGGTGTGTTTGATGTGCCTGTACACCCTTTAAGAAAAGAGTGTGGACGTGTGAAGTCTAAATCTGCTCTGTTGAGATAATAGTAAACCCGAAGGTCCATGGTGGGGATATACAATGATGTGTAACGGGCGGTCAGTTTAGAAAGATTGTGGGAGGATGTCAGGTTAACTTATAGGTTGTGTGTGTGCACACGCACGCATGTATGTGTGTGTCATTATTTTGTGTGACTGTGTAAGTTACACTGCTCCCACAGGTCCAGCTGAAATTCCTGATGTCTCTCTTTGGTCTCGTTTGTTTACATGAGTGTAATTACAGCCATGTGAGAGGGGAAAAAAACAAAAGAGAGGAAAGAGAGAGAGAGAGGGATTATGAGAGACAGAGAGAGTGTGAGAGAGAAAGGGGTCATGGGTGATTTAAAGGGTGAGGAAGGCCCCATAACATCTGACAGACATTTTCTTGCGCTTACTTTCATATTCAGTCCTTTGTTTTTCACTCCCGTGCTTCTTACTCCTCTGCTGAATGCCTGCATGCAACCGAGGGAGCACTGGATTGCTGCAACTCACACATGCACACACACACACACACACACACACACACACACACACACACACACGCACAATATAACAATTTCAACCTGTTTCTCACAGCTCGAAGGGTAAGGTGGATTTTTGGTGAGAAAACACCATTTTTCAGACACTTCAGTCAGTGTTAACACAAGGCAGTTTCACACAAATGGTTGCAGCAGTTAACTTAGTAGTCTGACAACTTCATTACTCAGGAATCATGTGACACAGTGTTATTAAACTGGAATTCTTTGCCTTAGTGGCCTCTGCGATTGGATGTTTTTGAGTCATTTTTTGCATGCAGATTTCTCTGCACAAAACCTTTTGGTATGTACAGCAGACACTTTTGTGTTTCACTCTTCATGATCCCCTGAAATGGCATTTTATTTCCTTAATTTTTTTGTCTGTTATAACCAGTGCTGGGACCAATTACTCACAAAACTAATAAGTTACAATTACTAATTACTTCTGTAAAAAACTAATTTTGATTACTACTCAGTTACTGCTGCAGAAGAGTAATTCAATTACTGGGGAAAGTAATTTTTACGATTACTTTTTTTCTTTTCTTAAATCCTCTTATTAATGCACATATTTTTGCGTTGCTGTTGCAGTGTGGACATTGCTGTCAGATTTCATCTATCATTGTCAGTGTTGGGCACGTTACTTTGAAAAAGTAATTCATTACAGTTTAAAGTAGTGATGCCAGCTTGTCCAGGTGGGGAATTGAACCCCCGGTCTTCTGTATGGCAGGCGGAGATACTATCTGCTCTGCCGTTGGGGAACACATACGTGCCTTGTAATTTGTGCTCAGTCATTCTCCATGCATGTTGATAAGTTACGAAAAACCGGTTTGAAAATTGACACACCGCTTTTTCTCCACAAGACGCACATTTTTTGAATAGGATAAGAAAATAATAATAATTAGTAGTAGTAAGTAATGGCTAGTAACGGTGCATTTTATTGTCAGTAATGGTAACGGCGTTGTAACGGGGGAAACAGTAATTTCTTTGATTACTCGTTACTGATAAAAGTAACGGCGTTAGTAACGCCGTTTCTTTGTAACGCCATTATAACTGGATGGATAATTTTCTGTTATAACTGGATGTTTTGGCAGGACATTATGTGGGGAGGGATCATTCATAAGTGTAAATCAATAGGATATCACTGTTTTATTTGATTGGTTTGGTGGATGGGATTGTTCAAACATTTATGAAGTTTTTAGTGGTTAAAATTTTGTTTTACCCCTATTGATGCAGCATGAGTTCTTTTTTTTCCAGGAAGTAAAACTAGGACCTGATTTCAAGGTGACTTTAACTTTTGTTACTTTCTGGAGGAAATGTTCCTCCAGTGATCAAACCCAACAGAGGAACTTCATTTGGGCAAATAGGGTGAATGCCACCTTGTGATTTACAGCCTACATAAAAATTCCTCCTTGTGCGGCTATAACCTTTGAGGTGGTCATTGTGTTTGAGTTTATTCTGTCCCAATATTTGGCATCCGGCTGTTTTCATACACAGAGATGCAACAGCAAGTGACATAATTGTTAAACCTCATCGCATCCTCCCCCAACAACTCCTGTTCTTCATTTAGTTACTGCAGGGAGCAAAAGTTTAGTCCACGCAACGATAAATCAGCTAGAGCAACACTCCTATTTCTTTTCAGCTCTCTATAACATATGAGAAGAGTCAAAGAGAGTGTGTGTGTGTGTGTGTGTGTGTGTTGTAGTTGTTTGTGTACAGGTGTGTGTAAGTGTGTAGTAGAAAACTGAGGACTAGCCAGATTTTATGGGGTTACTTTCGGTCCCTGACCCAATCCCAATAAACACATCCAGATGCCAAACAGCCTCACCACACACACACACACACACACACACACACACACATGTTGTCTTTTTCTCTCTCTCTCTCTCTCTCTCTCTCACACACACACACACACATGCACACACCACACACACACACACACACAGTAAGAGGTTTTATAGCCTTCAGCTCTGCCTTCATTTCATCGTTGCTGTTCTTTCTCCTCGCTCTGCTTGATTACATATGTTTACTTCTTATCCTTCTTCTTCTGCTCTTGCCCCTCCCCTCGTCGCCTTTCTTCTGCTGCTCTTTTGTTTTTGTTCTTACGCTCCCTCTCTTCCCCCAGCGCCACTCGTTCCTCCTCCGTCGTGTTTAGCTCTTCCTCTGCCTCCAGGTTTTTTTTTCTCCTCCTTCATCTCCTTCAGCTTCAACTTTTCCTCTATACTCCTTGTTTTTTTTCCCTTCTCCTCTTCTTCCTCCACCTCCTCCTTCTTCCCTCCTCTTTCTCTCTCTCATCCTCTGGCTAACACGGATCCCTCCGGTCTCCAGACAGGCTGGTGAAAACTTTACCGAGATGGTTCATTGATTTCCAGCCCATCAACCTCCAGTAGACACGGGGATCACTAAGCCTCTGTTTCTCTCTGTAACTGTGTCCATACGGAGGGGAGGCTGGGCGCCACCTGGCTTCGATTTCCCAGCATCCCCCTGCCAAGTCTACTGTCGGAGCTTTGCATGTAGGCTGTGCCCCATGCAACCAAGCCGTTGTGAAAAACGCTGGAGACGAGGCACGAGCAGACAGACAGGGTAACCCTAACCCTTGGGTCTGATGCTACATGACTTCTAGGCTGATTTTAAAGATCAGAGTGGAGCAGCTGCACAGGTGATGTTGCAGTGTGTGAGGGTCCTGAGGGTAGTGTGTGTCCTCCTTAGTGTGAGCCGGTCGGTCAGTGAGTCAAATCTGAATGGACAGTGGCAATAATTAAAGTAGGATGAACATGAGAGAAAGCAGAAAACACAGGAGGTGTGCGGGGGGAAATTTGATTTGGTTCTTGGCTGCTGTAGTACGAGCAGAGCAAAATTTAATTGGACATCTAATTAATTTGTGCACATCAGTGATGCAAGATGGAAAAAAAAATGTGCAATTTTCACAATTATCAGTTATGAAGAGGGTGATGTCCATGCTTTTCATTTTTTTGTTCAGTTCTTTAAGGTCTGAATGTGTATATATGAACACACACACACACACACACACACACACATATACAGACACATATATGCACTTTAAATTAATGTATATCATGTGTCATGTATCTTATCATGTATCATGTATTCATGTATGGCGATATCAGTAGTAAGTCTGTAATACTTTATGTTTTGGGGGAAGTTGTCCCTCAGTGTTGCAGTGCCGATATATGGATGGATGACACACACACGCACACACACACATAGTGGATTTGATATGACGTATTTGTCAGCTGCAAATAAGATTGCGGAGCTCTGACTGTGTCTTAAGGAGATTTTGACAAGATTAAACACTCACCCTGATGTATAATAGATGGCACCGTGGGAGAGGGACATAAGGACACACACACGAGCACACACACACTGAATCAAGCCTCTTCATGCATTACTTTTTTTTGTAAAGGCCGACCAATGTTACTGCTGGCAATAATTAGATATAATGTGCTTATTAATGGTGAATTATGATAGTTATGAACAGGATGGGTGTGTCTGACAGAAAAGGCTATGCTATCAATTTGTCATAATTGGAGAACTCCCATGGTTCCTGCAGCTGTGTGTGTGTGTGTGTGTGTGTGTGTGTGTGTGTGAATCACACTACCATATCACACTTTTTTAGTTCAGCCATGGTCTTAGTCTTGTGCTAAAAAAATGCCTTTTAAATTCAGCCAGATTTTAGTCAAGTCATACGGATTCCATTTAATGAACTTCACATCTGAGTGGCTCATGATTTCAGTCAACAAAAATGATATAAGTCAGTGAAAATAAGTCTTCGACAGCAGTTGTGTAGTTACAGATAAGACAAATTTTCATCACTGCATTAGTATTGATTGGCCTTGCAGCTCTGGGATGTTTATATTTTTATCTACTGAGCTGTGTGAATATTTAGGGAATGTTTTTAGGGGTGTTTTTTTGAAATAAGCAACGTCTCAAATGACAAACATTTTTGTCTGCTGATTGACATATTGTGGACAAAATGTTAAAACACATTGTTAAAGCATGCATGTGTGAAAATGTAGGTAGAATTTGACACAGTTTGGCTAGCTGGCTGCACATAGAGGAGGTAAGTCATAATTTCATCTGGTTTATGCTTCAGTGTGCATGTTTGCTTCTATGTATGGATGTGAAGGGATGTAGTCAGTTATGGATGACAGAATTTACAGCTTGTTCAGTAGCTGTATTTACTAAAAGGGTATTACTATCTTGAGCTGTCATTGCTTTATTGTACTTAGGCTTGGTAGGTAGCTAATCGGGGGGGACGCTGAAGACAGAGCCAGGCCAGACAAACAATCTTTATAAAACAGAGTTGTTGCTGTTCAAATTGAAAAGCTGCTATAAACCAGGTCCTGGGACCCGAGTTTTATAGGACCACACTCAGTGACTGCTGATGGGCTCTACTTTCCTGCAGGGAGGTGACTGAACCGCAGAGAGGCTGTTTAGTGGCTAAAGTAATCAGGCTGACAGACGGTAGGCAATGCTGTCCCTGCCCAGTGCTCAATCTCAAGGTAATCATGCACATGATAGCAACGTGAAATAGCAGAAATGACACGCTGCATCTTTTTCAGTGATTCAAGCTGCAGCTTCAACTAGGCTTACATCTTTTTTTAACAAGACTAACTTTCATGAGCTAGGTAATAGTCTAATACAGTACTTTTCATGTAATATTTTTATTAATAACACAATCAAATAGAGTCATTTCTAATATAAACTATCCTCGTCACAGTGACTGGTGCCTAAAGAGCGAGAGCAACACCTTGACTCACCGGCTTCACATCCTGCCCTGATACATCCTAATGTTGACTCATTAGCCCGAGAATCACCCTCTAGCTGCGGGACTGACACACTCGCTTAAGGACACGCTATATATTAACTTGACCGCACACACACACACACACGTGCAGAAACACACTCCCATGACCTCCCCTGTGAGACACACGCTGGCCTCTTGAGTAGACGGCGCATAGCAGAAACATCCGCGCACGTGTGGTTCAAACGCAGACGGGTTGCTGTTGCCCTGCAGCCCACTCGTGTGTATGGCTCACTGTCACTGACACTCAACAGAGCCGTCTTTTCTGTTTCCTGTCTCTTAAAGCCACACACAAACACAAATACTAATGTATGCACCCACTAAGCAGGGCAAGTGCAGTCAGAAATGTTGCGAGAGGTGCAAGGATGAAGAGATAATTTGGTCGGGGGTGACAGAGTGGATGGACTTTGGGGTAAAGGGACAGAAAGGGGTGATGGGTGGAGGAGTGCAGGCGGACAGGCGGGACGAGTAAGGAGAGGGTGTCTGCTTTATCTCTCTGTGCAGTTTAAGAGTGTTACCTTTTATGGTGCAGCTGATGGAATAGTTGTGCATCTGCCAACTATGTGACACAGCCCATAGTCTATTTACTCGGGGAGGTCAACCTCTCTCCCACTTTACATAAGAGACGTTCCGCTTCCCTTAGTCTTATAAGCGACCGAGACAGCCAAGCCCTCCTTCTCACCATCCACCTTCACCTTCGCTACTTTTCCTCGCCTGCGTCTTCTCCTCCTTCAGCTCTCCATCAGTGTCTGCGCTCCCCTGATGGACGGCGTCACAGCCGAAAAGTGTTCAGGCATGAGGGGAAGTTAAAGGGATAGAGAAGAGAGAGGTAGATGTCAAGGGAGAAGCGGAGGGTGGGGTGGAATGCGGGGCTTCTGTTTTGGAAAGTGTGGCTGCTGGTCTGGTGGAAGCTTTTTAGCACCGGCATGAATATTGATTCAGCGTGTTGCTGTTGCATGGACTCAAAGTGATCCGAAGTCACTTTAGGGTCACTTAGTCTACATTTCCCACCGGCGATGTTTTGACTTTGTTAACTTAACCTTGAAAGCCGCTCGCTGAAAAGAGCAAGTGCATGTAGACGGTCTTTTAACTTCTGAGAGCGTCTCAAACGTGATGTTCGGATGTGTGTGTGTGTGTGTGTGTGTGTGTGTGTGTGTGTGTTCTTACATTTCTGTTCTTGTGAGGACGAAAGGACAGAGAGATGAGAAAAACCCTGCAAAGTGAGGGCATTTTGCCAGTTCTCACTTGTAGAAGCGAGTAGTTCAGGGTTAGGGTTCTTGGGTTCAAGATTAAGGGGCTGCACTTATTGAGGGCTCCGTTTGAAATCAATGAAAGCTGCTTCACTGCCCGGTTTGTGCTGTGCATTGCATCACATCCATTGGACACCTACAGGCTTTAAAGTTGTGGAGATTAAATTCCCAATGCCTGTTCATCCTTATGTGGTGCATTGAAAAAGGAGAAACTGACTCATGTTAAAGTCCCCGTGAAATGAACTCATATACTTTTACTTCTTGGAAAACAATGTATTTTTAATGGTGACCTCATGCTGCACCAACAGTCATAAATAAAAAATTTCTACTTCTTTGGTTTGGAAACTTCTCCCCTCTGCTCTTCTTTGAATTAAATGCTCTGTGAAGCAGCTAGAAGAGGCAAATTCACTCAGTAGTGGTGTCTTAGAATTTGAAAAGCATGTCTAGGTAGAAGTTATGGTCAGTTAACCCAAAATACAAAAAAGTGATTTTTCCACTTAGCTCTAGTGTACTCTATCCATCCAGATAGTTTCTGTGTGATCTGGTGAGGTTTCCAGTCTGCCGTGATCTTCCCTGTCTCCTGGCACCCTGGCACAATGCAGCAGGATGGCTCACACCATCAAATATTTACATGTGAAGGACTCAACAGCAATAGCTTTTTCCCCCCCAAAAAATAAAAAAATAAAAAAATGACATGGATACCCAGCGTAATCCACAGCCCTCAGGGGCGACGGGTTGTGTTGGGAACTGTTTCCTGCCAAAGAACACCAGCAAATTGTATCTATCTGCCTGTAATTCATGCTCACCAGGGGCAGCTAGACACAGTTTGCTGTAAATCTTTGTCAGTTTGAGCTCCACTAAACATTTCCCATCTGGCTCCATGGTTTTGGGGTGAAGGGAGACAGACTGGAAACCTCACCAGATCATACAAAAACTAGCTGGATGCAATAACCGTGCTAGGTGTGGTGTTCCTTCGGTGTGTTCTCCAGTGGAAAATGGAAGGTTCTCGTAAGTGTACTAATACCAACTCCTGTGTATTCATGTGTGTGTTTGTGTTGGAGGGTATTTATGTGTATCTGCATGTATTCATTCTATTGCTTCTGTGTGTGCATGCATACACACACACACACACACATGCACGCATTTGTTTTCCCCCTTTGCCAAACCCAGTGAGACAGTGGAAAGACCCTCTCAGTGTGCTTCTCACTGCAAGCACAGACAATATTTATTCAGCTTTTATCCTGCCCTGTGTAAAGAATGCAGAGCTGGCATGTAAAGACACTGGCCTCCCTCCAAGATAGGCCTAAGAAAAGTGTTTTTCTAATTTGTACAGTGGTGAGACTTAGACAGCGAAACAACAGCCTCTAATCCTGGTTTACACAGAGAGGGCTTTTCCACCCCTAAAGGCCATGAAATCAAAAAGGAGGAATCAATGAAGTGATCAAATGATGGATTCAATTATTTCCTGGTTCAGCGAGATGCCAAATAACACGCTGCCTGTATTTAGCAAATCCCCCTCTCCACCTCTTGCTCTGCTGCTGGTGTTTTATCTCATCCCCGCTCAGTCTTCACGTTAAAGTCTCCACTTTATCCTTCTCAATGTGCAGTTGTTTGAGCAGCATGTGTTTTTCCCAGTGATTTTGCACGAATCATAATATCTACAAAATGTATATTCTTCATGTTTCTGCTAATCTTTTCCCAAAGGAAGCAGTGGTATTTTAGAACTCCAGTATCATTTTTCCAACTTTCATCCACCCAGTAGTTTCCATTCATTCTAATACTTCATTTGTGGCCATCATTTGCTTTTCATCTTTTTTTTACATAGTTAATACATACATTACATAGTTATATAAGTGAGTGAAACACCCTGTGGGTATTACAATACAGAAAGTGATTAATGAGGAGGTCTAATAGAAATAAATAATATCAAGTTTAAACAGACATCCTTCTTCACGATGCATTTCATTACAACTCGACAAAGATCTTCTAGTTCACTAAAGCTTTGCTCAGAAAATGCATGGGAGGTATGTGACCTTACTCGAGCATACAGACAGACAACAAAAACAGAAAACGGGAAAAAAGGCAGATGAACAAACAAACAAACAAACCAAAAAAAATTACTGGGGTAAGGCAAGAGAATAAATAAATAAATAAATAAGAAATAAGAAAAGAAAAAAGGGGAGGGGGGGGAGAAAAAAAAAGAAAAAAGAAAAAAGGAAGGGGTAAGATACAATAAAGTAACAATGAATAAACAGAACAATAAGTAAATAAGTACCAGCAGATACCGGTAAAAGCTACCACCATCTTTATATCTTCCTAATCCTGGTACAAGGTGATACAAAACAAACAGCAGACAATAACCCGCAGGGGAAGGGAAAAGAAAAACAAAAAAACAAAAAACAAACAAATAAACAAACAAAAAAAACAGTTATTTAATAAATAAAAAAAGATTAACAATTAACATGTAAAGGTGCCCTGAGTTTCCATTCATTCTGGTATTCCATCACTATAGTCATCCGCATTAGTTTTCCTAAAAGCAGCTGCACTGTTGTGTTTTGAAGACTTAAAACTGGGCTGAGTGAAACGGTCTCTCTACCGGAAAATAGTCCCTAGGGACATGTTTGCTTTATGCAACCAATTATCAGCTCTGTTTATGAAAGCTGATTGTTTTGTTAACCACAGAATAAAAAAAAAAAAAAAAAAAAAAAAAAACATTATAAGGTGGGTGATTCAACCAAAAATTTAAATTTGAAAATCTCGAGATTTTCATTATATCTTGTGAAATCTTTAGCGCCCCGGCATGATTAACAAAATGGTTTGCTGTAATATAAAATGTGGGGAAATTGTAGTAAATTCAGCTGGTATGGTCCTTAAGGACAGCGTCAAATAAAAGCATTACTCTGACGGGCACAACAATCAACAGGCAGTCATTAGCCAGCGCATGTCAGTGCAAATTGTCCAATTATTTCACACAAATCACCGTCATCACATTACAACTGTCATCATGGAAACTCTCTGTCCATATCATGTTTGAAACGTCTTCTTCCATTTCGTGCAAAAAAAAAAAAAATCTTTGTGAACTGAACACACACACACACACACACCAGGTGGGGCGCAGCATCATTGACAGTCTGGAGCAGAGTGGAGCGCAGCATCCCGTTTAGATTAGATCAGATCAGATTAGGTGACATTAAATTAGCACTAACCAGATTACACTATTCCTCATCTAACACACTCTACCTCCTAATGCTCCTCCAGTCTCATTACCCAGGAAACAGCCATCTTAGGAAGCAATTAGGAAAGGGAGAGCGTCTTTCTCTCTCTCTCTCTCTCTCTCCACCAGTACACACATATTTATCACCCTCTAGGTAGTCAGCACACCTCAGTGGCCATTAGTCAATTAAGACATTTCTCCTGTTTGATAAGGTAATAGCTGTGAGGCTTTGGTGATGCTAATGTTCGTGCGTGCATTTCACCACAACCATATCTCTCTCTGTGTGTGTGTGTGCGTGATTGCATGATGGGTTTATGTTTCTGCCCGTAAATGTGTGTTTCTCTGTGTATTTTTGTGTGTGCGTGTGTGTGTGTCAGTATGAGAGAGGCTTTTATGGTTCCATTCTCTAGCGGTAATCTTGCATGATGTCTGAGGAATGTCTAATATACGGGCTGAAACAATAGCAGAACAGAAACAGTGGGGGAAAAATAATGACCTGAACCTCAATCTCAAGGCCAGATGTCTGCAGTCCAACTCTCACCTCGTAAAAACTGTACTTCTTGTTCTGGCTTATCAACCGCATCTATTATGGAGCTGTGTGTATATGTGTGTATGTGCATGGATGTGAGTGTGAGGTTGTGCAGAGCTTTGTGTGTGAGGGAGTGTGGGTAGAGCTCGACGTGTATGTTTGTGTGTGTGTGTGAGAGTGTGTGTGTGTGTGTGTGTGTGTGAGCATTTATGTGAACACGCCAACATCTGAGCGCTGCTGTTTTTGTTCACCCTTTGAACTTTACTTAATCCGGCAATATGTGCTTCTCGGCGTGTGTTTGTGAAGGATTTGTCGCTTCCACAGTCGTCAGTGTACAAAAGAACGGACACAATGAAGCGGCGGCATCAAAGGAATAGGTCTGTCTGTGTCTGTGAACTCAGAGACAGACACAAGAGACACAGACGACGACAAAGAGGCGAGATGAAACGGAGAAAAGCCGTTTTTCAGAAAAAGCGGGATTCGCTGGCAGGATCTGGGCGATTCATTCCTTTTTAACAAGGAGCCAGGAGGGAAAAGATGTTGCCGTCCTCCCTGCACACATCCTCTGCAATCTCCCTTCAGCACGGCAGATGCATTTCTTGATACTGGATAGTTTAGAGTGATTACTTTCCCCATGAAGAGCGGTGTGACAAATTACTATTTCTATTTCAGTACCACCACTGCAACCGGTGAAAAAGCAATCTGCACCTTTGTTATCACCCCCTCTAAAATACGCTGAAGTTGAATTATCCAAAAACTATTAATCCACACTAATCCCCTAATTATTTTTCTGCATAATTAGCTATCATTCTCATAGTTGACAGCTGGCTTAGATGAGAAATTGATGAAAAATGGATGCACTCTCACTTCTTCAAATCCCAGATCACAGGAGAGGTGACAGAGTTATCATGACTTTAAGATAAGACTGGATGCAAAAAGAGAAGACGAGTGTAATCCGTTATGGAGCCTAATAATAATAAGCAACGAGCCTTTCAGCCTCTCAGTTTGCCGTTCCAGGTTTTTCCCATTTCCCATCGTTCCAGGTTTTTCCCATTTATTACCAAGATCTGCTTTGTTCATTCGCCTTCCACTCCCACAGCAATCTCTGTTATACAACAGATGGTTCATACTGTACCTGCAGAGGCACCTGGTTTTCTCTTGTTCATATTTTGTTCATCACTTTGTATAATGTCTGTGTCTCATGTGCACACCTAGGCACAGAAGCAACAGCTCGTTACCAATGATACAAAGGGGACTAGTTAACCATAAGCCGGTGAAATTCAGTTTTATGGCTGTGTTCAGGCAAATGTTATTAAATGAATATGATCAGTAAAAGACTTAATGATGCCTTTACATCATATTCATAGTTCTGACAATTACTCTTAAGTTCTTCTTAACTTTTCTGTGGACTTTGGTTGCCCTTGACCAGCTTTTCACACTTAGTGAGTGATAGGCTGGAGTTCGTCTTTTATAGCAAACCAAACACTTCAAATGTCATCCACAAACGAAGAATTCAGCAAGCTGTTGTACAGTATCCTTTCATGGTGTATTACACTGCAAAAATCTCCATCTTAACTCATGTGCTCTCATATTCAGTGTAAAAAAAAAAAAAAAAAAATCTTGTGTTTTCTTCAAACAAGTGAAAAAAATCTGCCAGTGGGATGAGTTCATTCCACTTGTTTCCAACACTAATCAACTTGTTTTTTAAGAATTTTCTCAAACCAAGTGTCATTTTCCTGCTCCCAGTGGGCTGACCTGCCTTATTCTGCTTTGTTACAACATATTTATACTTGTTACCAGAAGAAATCCTGAATCTGCATTGGTGGGATTATCTTTTGTCTTGTATGAAGAAAAACAAAATATTAGAGTCTGAATACGACACTGAATTTTTCACAGATTTTTTTCAGTGTAGAGGTTTTGATCACAGCATGGCTTAAAGGGATTTTTTTTTTTAAATTTGAATACACATCAGCACATCAGTCCCCACATTGAACTACACAGTTATTTCCTTGAGTGTGACATCAGAATTCACAGAAATCCATTACCAACCAAGAACGGAACCGGAAAGCTGATGTTGATGAGCAGCATTTTCGATTGTGAAGCTCATGTCTACCACTTTTCCCGCGTGACCTGAACACATCGTAGCAACACCAGTGACAGTATTTCATAATACCCCACCGGCTCACCATCATTACCGCCTGAGTACTCCAGACAAACTGGTGCCATAATGCACCGTGAGGAGCTGTTATCCAAGCGGCGATATTAATCTATGTAGTTCTCTCTTTGTGTATCCCTGATAGTGTTGAGTAATCGGCGCTTTAACAGCCCGGGTGTATAGAGTGATTAGTGGCAGACCACCGGGACGGGCTTAATGACACACGCTGTGTTTACATTACATTACATTACCTCTCCGGTTCAGCCCGGGTTTAATGTTTCTGCCCGGACGACGTCTTTCTCCCTCCACACTTTTTCGGATGTTGAGGCTGAAAGATAGACATAACTGAGCACGTGTCCGCATGACGCACTCTGAAAAGCATTCATACACACACACACACATTTGCTCGCACATCTATGTCTTCACACTCGCTGTGAACGGGGGACACGCAAACACGGATTAGGCCTTTAACACCTAGCCATCCTCTGTGTCGTCTCAGTGAAATGTGTGTACATGACACCATGTTAGGGTTGTGTAAACTGTTTGTCACATGGAGATGAAAGGCCTCATGGAGATTGTCAGTGGTGTTACACAGTCAACACACACACACATGCACACACACACACAACAATACTCCCCCCCTCCTGGCTCTATTTTTGTCCCGCAGTCATTATAGATTCTCATTATAGATGTCCGAGATACATACAGAGTGTTAAATCTTTTGTTCATGTTCTTTTTCTGTCTGTCTGCTTGTTCTTAGTGCCTCCCTCGTTTTCCCCTTTTTGCTCACTCACTCACTCACACACACATGCATACACAGGCACAAATGCACACACACCATTTGTTTGATCTGGATGTGAGTGGCAGCTTAATTCTCTGATGAGCTCCAAGCAGATGTCCTGAGCACATTCAACAGCACTGTAATCAGCATGTGTCTGTCTCTCTGTGCGAGATAGGCGCTTTATGTGGATGTTTGTGTGCGGGTACACACACACACACACACAACTATAATCTATGCAGTAATGTATGCAGTTTTTCAAAGGTATTTTATCATTGAAAGTTTGCAGTGTACACACCCGACTCCCGGCAGGTGTCATCATGAGAAAACGTCATATTTCTGGTCTTGGTAATTTCCGTGTTTTGGCTTCAAGTGACGGATTACATTCTCCTCTGTTTTGAAAATTCTGTCAGCCTTGATCTTCTGAAATCCTGTTAAACTGCAGGCTGTAAACACAACTTCACGGTGGTCAAACTGAAACAAGGCTGTTTTTCTTAGAGTTGCAGTAAAGGATTATTATAATTTAAAAAAAAAAAAAAAAAAAAAAAAGTTGGAAAAACTGCATCTCCAAAACAAGAATCTGGTGAAGGCTGCGATAACAAGTCGAATGCATCCATCCATCTTCTCTGTCTGCCTCTCTTTCCTTGTCTCCAGCCCGATGAGTTGACCAATGCGTTGGAGATCAGTAACATTGTGTTCACCAGCCTGTTTGCCCTGGAGATGCTGCTGAAGATTTTGGTCTATGGGCCCTTTGGATACATCAAGAACCCGTATAACATCTTCGACGGCATCATTGTTGTCATCAGGTGAGCAGCAGGACACACTGTAAAGGTTTACTGACAATATCTGATATCACACAGAGATTCCCTCTTGGGCTTTCCTCTGTTCTTTTATTGACAAGAATGATCAATGACAAATGAACTACTAGTGCCACTCTTACTGTACTACTAGTGCCACTAATAGTAATAATAAGATGGTGATGATAATGTCAATGATGATGATGATCATGGTGATTGATGTTGGATATTAGCCAAGAGTTGGCTTTGTTATATGCCGACAGAACAAAAAAACAGCTCGACTTCTATTTCATGATGCAACATGTGTGTTTGACAGCGTGTGGGAGATCGTGGGCCAGCAGGGTGGGGGTCTGTCTGTGCTGAGGACCTTCCGGCTGATGCGGGTGCTGAAGCTGGTCCGCTTCATGCCGGCCCTGCAGAGGCAGCTGGTGGTGCTGATGAAGACCATGGACAACGTGGCCACCTTCTGCATGCTGCTCATGCTCTTCATCTTCATCTTTAGGTAGGTGTCCAGAAGGAGAGACAGAATTACATCGCTGTCAGAGGCTGATTATATTTCACCTTATCGCCAAATCTAGAATGTTGCCTTTACTAATGATCTTCTTCATTCTTCTTTGTTTCAAGTCTGCATTTTGGACTTAATTGTGAAATGACATGAGGTGTAATAAAGGGTAGAAATGAGGCTGCATTGCAAGTCAGAAGAGGTAAACTGAACAGAAGAGGATCAGAGAGCATGAAATAGGCTGTGTAGATGAAATTGAAAGCATGGAGGTGTGGCGTAAACTTGAATTGGAAGATGGGTACAAGGTTACTTCAACATGGGAAGCAAATAGCGTGGAGGAGCAGAGATCAGAACGGACATGTGACAAGAGGAATGAGAACAGTGGGATGACGCGAACAAGCGATTCCCGCTTTTCATCAGCATCCCTCTTCTTGCTTGGTTAGGCTTCTGGCTGAGCTCAATGAAATCAGATGTACGGATGTTCTCTGCAGCGGCCTGATGCACACGCAGAGGTTCGAGGCTCTTGTATGTGCATAGATAAACACCCTCTGATCTGAGTGAAGTTTTGCCAAGTTGACACAGTGGAGGCCCGTTCCTTCATTCTTCAGCTTCACTTCTGCTTTAATGTCTGCGCTTCTGAATAAAAGAAAGACCAGTGTACACTCTCACTTGTCTGCTTATTCAGAATAATATCAACCCCGAGTAGTCATCTTCTGCCTTGTCATGACTTTGTCTTTCTTTCTTTCTTTCTTTCTTTCTTTCTTGCCAATTCTGAAAGTTTTGAAAAATACCTGCTGCAGAAAATATCCATGTCAACAAGTCATTTAGTCCAATACTGACCCTTAAAATCTGGATGTCCTTAACACAGCTGAAAAATCTGCCAATGGGGGTGAGATAATCTCTGTTGTTTCCAATGCAATGATTAAAGAAGTTTTCCGAAATGAGTGACAGTATGTTGATAATAAAATGGATTGCTCCACTAGTACCAAGATGATGTCACTTGATTCAAGAAAATTCTTGAACCGAGCTGATTTCCACTGGAAACTCCCCCAAGTGTGTGATTTTTCCCCTTGGAACAGTACAGTCAGTAGTTAATTGAACAACCAAAGCAGTGGTTTCAGTTTGATTTCCATTTCAATGTAGATAACAAGTTGGCCTGCCAAGCACTCAGTGTGAGCATCTCTTTCTTCTCGTCCTCTCTCTCGGTGTCAGTATCCTGGGGATGCATCTGTTCGGCTGTAAGTTTGGCTCAGAGAGAGATGGAGACACTCTGCCAGACAGGAAGAACTTTGACTCGCTTTTGTGGGCCATTGTCACTGTCTTCCAGGTAAGAATGAACTCTCCTCCTCCTCCTCTCCCTCCATTTCACCCCTTCGTCCAACCTTCTGTGTTCATTTTCCTATATTACCATCATAAAGCCAATTTATCTATATCTACATGCTTGACTCTAGAATCAGATGAGCTAAAAAAAAAAAAAAGTGGGCATCGGGATGGGCTAACACATGAGACCATCCACCATTCTGAAAAGTGCTAATTCCCACATGATCGTACTATACCTCCCGATAAATAACATATGAAATGGAATATTTTTCTTCGGTCTCTCCTTTTTGGCCCAGCTACTGGCCTTTCCTCCATCCTATCTTCCTCCCTTGTCTTACTCATCTAATTTCCATGTCGTACCCAACTCCTGTATGTTAAACGGGCTAAGCAGTCTTGATTCTTGCATCATGTCACCTCAGATTAACATGGAAGCCGTGTGACACCTCCCTGCGGGATCCATCCAGCTATAATCGCTGCATAACCTACAAGCCGTGTCACCCTTAAATAGTAACCATTCATTATTCAGTGAAACATCTGATACACTGTATGTCTGTGCTCATGCAATTGAATTTTGTAATGCAGCAAACACTGTGGTAATTACACTGGCACATTGTAATCATGGTGTTGTATGTAGTTTTTTCTGACTCTGCAATAAGTTGGTTGCACTGTGTGTGTTGTAATGCAAAGTAATAATCCACAACAACGCACTAGTGACTCACACTAGTGAACACAGAGGATCTGATGGGGTATTCTCACTTCCACCAAACTCAAAAGATGCCACAGTACTGGACACACTGACAGACAGTTGAAGCCCTGGGAAGTGCAGTGATGAAATACCACAGCAATGATCACTTAGCCCCAAGGACATCACCAAAACTAACACAAAAAAAGAAAGAAAGAAAAAAACAACTGAAAAACACTAAAGGATAACCACTGTAAAGAAGGAAGTATAACTTATTACTGCTAGTTTATATATTTGCCCTTTTAATAGTACTTATTCAACTCTACCGTCTTCTCTTCTCGTCTCCTTTCTTCTCCTTTTTTCTCTTTCCTCCTCTCCTCTCCTCCCCTCCAGATCCTAACACAGGAGGACTGGAACAAGGTTTTGTATAACGGCATGGCGTCCACGTCTCCAGTAGCCGCCCTCTACTTCATTGCTCTCATGACCTTTGGCAACTATGTCCTCTTCAACTTGCTGGTGGCCATCTTGGTTGAGGGCTTCCAGACGGAGGTAATGTAGCTGGCCATACAGTCACACACACACACACACACACACACACACAAACTGACAGACTGACCCATGCTAAACGGAATGATGTGCACACATTTTTGGATGGATGTGGGCACACAGGGAAGCATACTGCAGACACTCGCACTCGTACTGCAGGAAATATGTAGTTTAAAGTGCATTATCTGGTAATGAGTCTATAAAGGTGCACTATGCAAAACTGAGGGCTGATTGAAGGTTTCACTGTTTTTCCAGTTGGTCTTCACTTCAATGCAGTTTTACTTAGTGCAATGTTTTTTTGTTTTGCTTTTTTCAAATGAAGTGAATGTCCTTGAGGATTAGATCATTTCACTTTTTTACAATGCAAATCCACTTGTTCAGTCAAGTGCTATTTTTTGATACTAGAGGAGCGATCTACTGTATTCTGACTTGTTTCAAGGTTTTCACAAGACAATGACTGAAGTGAAACTGCATTTTTTTAGAGAAAAAATCAGTGTGAAGACGAGTATGAATATGCAACTAAATGACATACAGCAGCACATATGAATAGATGTGCTTGTCCACACACACACACATACACACGCACAGATACATATTCACACACACTGTATAGATACGCTCTCTGCAGCAGGTGTGTGAGGACATGAGATCACACTAGTCGCAACTTTTCATTTTCTCTTCATTTTCATCTCCCTTTGACTCTTAGTCTCTCTCATCCCACTCTTTCCCACCCTACCTCAGCAGCCATCCTAATTATTCCTCTGCTTATTCGCCAGTGCAGTCACACCACACAGCACATCATAAGCAAAATATGTCTACTAGTTTAGACTGCACATCGGAGCCACATCACCCACGATTCCCTCCATTCCTCTCTCCTCACCCTCCTGCTCAAATCCCTGCTGGTAATGCTCCCTGTCTTCTCACAGTACAACTCTTCTTATCGCTTAAAACAAAAGGCATGCAGCATATATCCAGCCCCCTGCATGGCCGTGACTCTTCCAGGGAGAGAAAAGGAACGAGAGACAGTGCAACGACAGGGTAGAGAAGGAGGATTAATTGCTGTTATTGTTTAGAGACAGGCGGCGTGGCTCTCGTCTGCGCCCGGGAAGAATGGAGGTTTTCTGGAACATTTTCGGTGCTACGGAGAGTAAAGTGGGGTGGAAATCAATGAGCTGTCTCGCTCCGGTTTTTTTCGGCCTGGCCCGCCTGGAGAATATAGGGCTTCATTTTAGACAGATAGAGCGAAAGGGATGGGGAGAGAGAAGGAGAGAGGAGATGGAGAGAGTAAATCACATGAGTATTCAGCCTGTCTCTTTCTCTTGGTGTGGTGTTGTCATCTCTCTCTCTCTCTCTCTCTCTCTCTTTTTCTCGTTCTTTAAGGGATGACAGCACCTATGCTTTGATCTCCGAAGCTCTTTGGCTCTTTGGCTGAAAGGAGAGAATAGGCGAGTGGTGGCGGAGAGACAGGATGACAGACTCATAAAATATGTATTAATTGGAATGGGTTTCTCTGACTA